>NC_058368.1:166716842-167033842 GCF_018350175.1 Felis catus
TTTTGTAGCTTTTTACTTCAGTTTTTGATTTTCTGTGAGGCTATCTTCGGGAATCACAGATAAATTCTGGAGGCTAAAGTGATAATTAACACCATTCCCCATCCATATCAAATATGTAGAATGGCAATATTATCTTACTGGTACTGGCTAATTCTGACTCAAACGAGGGAGACAAAAACTGCAAAATGCCTAATGGGCTCTTACTATACCTACTTTGACAGGAAGTGGAAGCAGTATCTAGCAAAGAGATTGTTCTGTGTATGCTAATTTGATTCACACCTGCCACCACTTCAAAAATGGTTATACTGGAACACTGCTTCTTAATACTGTGGTGGCTTATCAGCCACTTTGCTACATATTCTCTGTCAATCAGAGTAATGGAGGCCATTGGAGGAATGCCATTTCTTTTTTAAAGTTTCTTTTAAGGTCTCTTTCTTTTTGAGAGAGACAAAGAGCAAGTGGGGGAGGGGCAGAGAGCGAGGAAGACCGAATCGGAAGCAGACTCCAGGCTCCCAGCTGCCAGCACAGAGCCTGATGTGGGGCTTGAACTCACAAGCCATGAGATCATGACCTGAGCCCAAGTCTAACACTTAACCGACTGAGCCACCCACGTGCCCCAGGAATGCCATTTCTTGTGAAAAATTATCTGCAGAGGAAAAGCTGTTGAGGAATTGATCCTACTAAACCAAACCATGAAAGTGGCCAGCTCACACTCCATTTTAAATCCTGGGGTAGGATGGAAAATACGTGGAACATTTAGGAGTGCCATTTACTAACACCTAGGATTTTGTGCATTCATTTTTATGAGTAAAAGCATCACTTTTGATATTCTCCTTTTTGTCAAATATTTACATGTCTTCTCAGAGCTGTGTGTGTGTGTGTGTGTGTGTGTGTGTGTGTGTGTGAGAGAGAGAGAGAGAGAGAGAGAGAGAGAGAGGACTTTAAAAGTGTACTTATAGAGCCACAAGAAAATAAGTATAAAATATAATCAGTATATAATATCCAAATTAAATCATACTTGTTTTTGAAATTGATAAATTAGTCTTCATTAATTCATGATAGGAAAGGGTTGTAACTACACTTATATTTCAATTTATAATTCAACGTAGTGTGTTTAACACATAATGTAGAAGTGGAGCAATAATCTAAGCAACTCAAGGAAATGAAGTATATTATATAATGCATATGATTGTTTCTTTGACCTGACACGTCTACTTCATTTTGCATTTTCTGACCTTTTATCTGAGTGAACAGCACAACCAATCTACAGAAATTTCAGTAGGGATACCAGGGTCAGTTTTCACAGCTGATATCACAGCTATAAAGAGAGATGTATGATAATTGTGACCTTACATCCATACCGACCCATTTTAGCATGCTTAAATTCCCCCTTTATATAACAAGGGATAGTCCTACTAAACTTAATATTTCAGGTTTTAACATTTTAGACATATTGATGTTCTTATTAAACTTTAAGACATTTTCAAAAAGTCTACATTTATTTTAACTTCTCTGGACAAGCTGGAATAATTATTATTGGAAATATAAACATATTTTTCTTCAGGTACCTTTTCTCCATCATTTAGTCTTATTTGAAAACTGACTACATTACTCCAGAACTTTGAATTTTTGTGTTATGGAAAGGTTATGTAACAAAGATTTTTCTGTAGTTGTTATCTGACTTAAAGTTTTCTTTCTTTTTTTATTTCATTCACAGACATTACAAAATAATTACAAATATATCTAGTCCTAAAAATAACTTCAGCCAACTTACATCTTTTGGGAAGGAAGGAAAATGACTTCCTGAATAGAATTGTAGCTCCACTGATTTAATCATTGAGTGATCATAGACTTACCTGAGTTGTGATTTTGTCATCCCATTTATTTCTCACAGAAAGGCTCTGAGGTAATAATATAAAGTTCTAAGCAAGCTGTGGTATATGGTTTATGCTTACTTTTTACAATCATTTTATACTTTTATGTGTATTTTCACATACATTCTTATACAGCAGATTATATTTTAATACTGCTTTGTAACCTGATGTTTAAAAATTTATTAATACATTATCAACACATTTCCATGTAAATAAATATATATCTTTTAATCATCTTCAATGATGTAGTACTTCACTACCTACTCCAACCCACTCCAGCAAAGGAAGTACTTCAACTACTCCACTTTAATTGCTGTGTCATAGTTACCAGTTACTTCCTTGAGACTAAATCCAAAGGATGCTTTTCAATCACAGTCTCACTTGGAATCTCTGTATTATTTGATAGTATTCATCATTCACCCCCAAACACTCTCTAATTCTCCCTATGGCACAACAGCTTATTTAGTTTTCTATGACACTGAATATTCTTTCTTCAGCCAATTTTTGGTTTCTGCTGCCTTCTTAAATTTTGGTAATTCTCATTCATTGTTCAAGGCCCTCTTACTCTCCACACTTTCATAATGGTCTCATACATTCTTATGTTTCAACACAACTTGGATGCTTCAAGAGCAAGCATGTCCACGACCAACTACCATCCAGGTTTCTTCACTAGATATCTTAGTGTCACTCACATACTACATGAACATGACGAAAATTCTACTGAGCTCATTGCTTGCTGTGTCCCACCCTTCAAGAAGAAACTTTTCCTGTTTTAGTGCTTCATATTTCATAAATGACACACAGCCTGCCCATGTGTCCAGGTCATAAACATGAAAGTCATCCTTGACTCTAGAGTCCCCCTCCACATTCCTCATATCCAGTTACCAAATCTTTTCACTTCTCCTTAAATGCTTCTTTACTTCTTTGTAAAGTAAATGATACCAACTAGTCCAAGCTGTCATGTTCTGTCTCTAGAACATTATGTTAATTGATCTTCCTGTATGAATTAGCATGTACCATTTGAAATTACCAACATCCAACCATTTTTATGACAATTTGACATGGTTAGGCTTTATCCTAATTCTCTCAAATTTATTTTACATATTTCTCCTAGAGTGTTCTTTAAAAAAAAACACCAAAACGTAAGTGTTGAATAAATATTTTTCACAAGTAAATATGTGCAGCTATACTTAAGTATCTATGTGACTACCAATTTTTGCTGTAGTCTATCACAAATATTTCACTTGGATAAAAAGTTCTGTAATAAACAGTTGGTGTACAACTTGCCTGTGTATATATTTAATTAATTTATCAACAAATATTTTAAGGTAGACCTGTTGGGTGCCTATCATTTTGAATCACTGGCAGACATGCCCAACCTCTACTCTGAGAGTGTTTGATCTGTACATATAACTCTAGACAAAACCAAGACAGAATTTAGGAGAGCACACTTCAAAAATCCTTGCAATGATACTTTCTTAAAACATGCCAAAAGAGAGTATATATACCTAAATGATGTTTTCTGGATATTATTTTACCTAAAACAGTTAATTAATTGCAAATAAGTTACCCAAAAGTATCTTGGAAAATTTGTAAACTTTAATGTCTATGTATGTATGTATTTTGAGGAAAAAAATCCACTTTTCTATATTTTCTGAAATGTATGGGTTTGTATTTCCAGTTTGTCCCTGCTGTTGCTATTCTCTACAATGTAATATTACATCTAATAAACATCCAGCAGAAAATGCTATAAAAATCAGTAATGTGACTTGTTAAACAAGTATTAGATATTGGAATCATGCTATATATGTTACCTTCACTTTCTATTTAAAGAAATCATTAAATTAAATGATGGCTAGAAAAGTCGAGTATGGGGGCGCCTGGGTGGCTCAGTCAGTTAAGCTGCCGACTTCAGCTCAGGTCACGATCTCGCGGTCCGTGAGTTCGAGCCCCACGTCAGGCTCTGGGCTGATGGCTCAGAGCCTGGAGCCTGCTTCCGATTCTGTGTCTCCCTCTCTCTCTGCCCCTCCCCCGTTCATGCTCTGTCTCTCTCTGTCTCAAAAATAAATAACACGTTACAAAAATTAAAAAAAAAAAAAGAAAAATCGAGTATGCTGAAATGATAGAAAGTAAAATAAAAGGATTGCCTGAGAGACAAAGACATGCTAGAAAAATTGTATATGTGTGAAAAGCTGTAAATCAAATTATTTGATATTTAGCAGTAGTCACTAGTACGTCTTAAAAAAAAATAAGTGAGGCAGGAAAGATCAAATACCTCATCTAGCAGTTAGTGTATGCTACTATGTAATCATTTCTAGTATTTTAAAATTTGTGAAATAAGGCATCACATTTATTATTTGAAGCGTTAGCTGTAATTTTAATTTATTATTTTCTGTTAAGGGCGAGTGTTCTATTATCTGCATTGTAAGTGGAATTTTTATTTGATGCAAGTTTGATACACATTTTTAATTATGGATCATAAATTCACTTCCCAGCAAACTTTGCCTGTCTATATGCATTCTTAAAATATACTAAATATTATTGTCTTGGACCTTGTACATTTATTATCAAAGCATTTCAACAACTGTGTATGATATTAATACCAGTTTACAATTAAGAATCTGCTCTTTTGTCAGATAGCAGATATCACAGATGTTTTTCCAAAAGTTGTTCTTCACTACAGATGTGACAGAGTAGAGGCAAAGAACAAAGCATCAGATTACCTGGTCACAGAAGGCAGAGGTTATGTTCAGGATTGCAAATATCAGGAACTCAAGAAAAATACCAGAGTGGTGAAAACTACAAAAAAGGAGAGTAAAACTAAAAAAAAAACAACTGTAAACAAAATTTCTCCTACCTGTTAGCTGACACCCTTACTACCCATGTGCTAGGTAAAACTGAAAGAAACATAACTGAGAATAGCAACCATGAGGCTAAGGATATGATTAAAAATTTGAGTAGCTATAGAATACTGGGAAGTAGATTTTGGAGTTAAAACTTCACCAAAGTTGGGACACTTGTGTGGGCTCAGTTGGTTAAGTGTCCTGCTCTTGGTTTTGGCTCAGGTCATGATCTCAAAGTTAGTGGGATCAAGTCCCACAACAGGCTCTGTGCTGACAGCATTGATGCTGCTTGGGATTCTCTCCTTCTCTCTCTGCCCCTGGTCTTTCTCTCTCTCAAAATAAATAAATAAACTTAGGGAAAAAAAACTTAGCCAAAGTGTATGAAGTCTAGTCAGTATCCTAGACCATTGGTTTAAACCCAAAAAATGTCCTTTCTGTAAGGACCATACCCAAGAAATAAGTATGATGCCTATGAATAAGGACTACACTTTACAAGGTTGGACAAACTGAACAGACAAGCCTTAGTAAAGCCTTAACTCCAGACACAACAGAGCAAGTTAATCACCAGAATACTAAAGCCTATAGAAGGAAAGTTTAATCTTTTGGAAGAAGAAAACATTATCCAATACTTTCAACAGTATATTTCAAGAATGTTCAACATATTTGAGTAACACTAAAAAAAGATTGAAATGACTGAAAATTAATATAAAACAAGGACAATGGATGAGGGACACAGATAATACAGATACGAAAATTATCAGATAAGGACTTTATGACTAATATATTAATCATGATAAAAATCTGAAAAAGAAGAAAAGATGAAAAATAGATTTAAAAGTTAAGATTTTAACAGAGAATTGGAAATTACAAAAAAAAAAAACAGAAAAATTATGAAGGTAAGATTACACTGAATGAGATTGAACAAAATATGACATAGATTTAGAAAACCAGAAATAGGAAAAAATAGAATACATACAAACTGAAGCCCTGAGAGTATCAAGAATGAAAAAAACTTGCATAAAGTAAAATACAAGAGACATGTGAGACACTATTAAAAGGTCTAACATATGTGAAATTTGAGTCCCAGAGGAGTGGAGAGAGAAAATGAGACAGAATTGGTGTTTGAAAAAAAAATCTCAGCAAATAATTTTTTAAAAAAACTTATGAAAATTTATCTGTGAATCTCTTTCAGATGCAAATATTCCATTTAATTCTTTGCAAGATAAGTATTTAAAAAAAACAGCACTCCAATCACATCAAAATGAACTGTTGAAAATCAAAGATGAAGAGAAAGCTTTAACAGTAGCTGAGAAACAAAAGATATATTACCTTCAAAGAACAGTAAGATTGATGGCTGACTTTTTAACAAGAGCAATCAAAGATAGATGACAGTTTGATAACACATTTACATTCTGGAAATATTTCCAATGCACAATTCTATACTCAGAAGAAATATCCTTCAAATATGGAATAGCAGGTATCAGACTCCCCTCCACACACACTCTAAAAAACTATAAAACTGGAAAAAGTATACAAATAAACTTTTTATATCCTGAACAATACATGAAACAAGGATTTATCAGCAAGAGAAAGGAAACACATTGAGTAAGCATCACATTCACCAAGATTTGCACTGAGGACAGGGAGGAGCTTTCTGAAGCATGAAAAAGGGAAGGGGAGTTTGAAAAGAGATAGATAAGAAATCGCTCTGGGAAGAGGAGACCACTAGTTGCAATATGGGACTCCTGAGTCAGCTGCAATTTGGAAATCAGGATACAAGAGATAAAGGAGATATGCAGAGAAAGAACACCAGAATCTGCACAGGGATCCTTTGAGTCTTTGGCTGAAGATTAATCTGCACAGGCACAGGATAATACTCCACAAGACTTGCCAGGGAACAACTACTGAAGAACTGTATCCTAAATAAAAATTCTGGAGGTTACAAAATCCTGGATACTCTAGAGTTTATACAGTCAGTGTGTAGAGACTTCATGGTCACTCTGGACATTGAACTGAATTGCCAGAAAGCCCTTTCTTTACAAGTAAAGCTACTCTCATGCTAGGGTAAGGCTACTTTAAAACTACCCTAATAAATTCTAAAATCAAGACTCAACAGAATTGTAAATTAACTTCCTTTAAAGACAAACTTTATCATTTAAAAAAAGAAAAAAGAGAAACAGAACCAAGATGCTAAACAACATAACATCCACAAGGACCAGCACATAGTCACAAACTGATACCCACATACAAAAGTGGGATCCTATCATCTGTAGCTAAAAGGAAAAAATAAAGAGAGTTTTAGGGATGTCACTAAAATTAGAATACATGAAAATTAAAACAGCTATTTTATATAAGGTCAAAGATTTAAAGAAAAATTTAGGCATCAAGCGGTAAGAGGTGGAAAATCACAACAGAAAAATGAAGAATATAAAAAGGAACTTAATTATTCTGCTTCCAAGAATAATTAAGTACATGTTATAGACCAGCTCTCCTGCCATAAACAACCAGAAATGGTTTTCAGACATTGGACACTAGGCAGTACAGAGCTCTAATCCTGATAGGAGAAAAACAAACAAGATGAATTTTATGATTACTCTAGCTTGCTGACTGTCTAGAAGCATTTTCTGAACTTCTAGTATAGTAAAGGGGAAATCGATCAGAAGAAACATTATCTCTTTCTTGACAAGATAAAGATCAGAGCTCATAGCTCTAGAAGAAGTGGAAATATATGGTGTAGAATATGTATAAGAAGCTCTTACACAGAAAAATAGCTCCAGAGATCTATGTGGACTCCTCTTCAGTGTTCACCTGAAGACTAGTCAGCTATGTAACCATATAGGATGATACTCCACAATGAACAATTACCTTGGATCTGTAAGCTAAACAACCATGAAAAATCACACAGTATAGGAAGACATTTAAATTCAGACAAAGAGTGGAGAATATTATTGAATACTTAGGGCTATAGGTAGAGTCACCAGAAATGGTTTACACACATTTTGAGTAGTGATAAACCATTCCTAAAGTAAAGACTACTGTTGATCCATTCTAACAAGCGATATGATGAGCTTTCAAAGGATCAATCTAATCCACAAATATTTTAACTTCCTGTCAAAAATTTAATTTCCTGCTTTGTATCTTGATGAGGTCCCAACACTTGAGAGTAAAAAATGTCATATATTCAAAAGCATAACATTTATAATGTCCACCATTCAATCAAAATGTGTTAGTCACCTGAAGATACAATAAAATGTGACCAATAACCTGACAATAATAAATTAGGAGAAACACGTTTAGAAATCAATTTCATAATTGACAACAAAATTATAAAAACATATAAATGTGTTCAAGAATCTAAAGGAAAGCATAAACATAACAAAAAGAAATGAATTCTAGAGAAGCAAAAATGGAAATCTTAGGAATGAATATATAGTTCAGCAAATAGGATTAATATAGGATTAATGGCAGATTATACACATCAAAGGAAAGATTAGTAAACTTAATGATAAGGCCTTCCTAATATAGGACATAAATGTTACAGATTTTATTAAATATCAATGCCAATTTTCCTTTTTATGCTTTTTTGTGTTCTAATTCATGATTCTAAAAGAATCCATAAATAATGATTTGTAATTAACAAATTTCATGACACTTGAACAAAACTTTGTAATACTAAATAATTCACATATGTCTAAATGAAACATTTGTGATAATGACTATATTTGTTAAAGATGGTAAAACTGCATCTATATCTGTTAAAGATGATAAAAACTGAAATATAACCTTGTGATTTATGTGATAATATTAAAATATTTCTAGTCTTTGATGGAAATATATAAAACTTCATTACGAAGTTTGGTCTCAATTTCAAAATCCTACTTTATTTCTGAATCTAATAATTGCTTCAAGAATATTATAGATAATTTCATTGCACCTTCCCCAGCAAAGTAATTTTTTTCCAAGTTACTATTGATAGCATACAATCTAAGAGCTGCAGTGGCTCAGGAAAAGATGTAGAATTTTGCATTAGTTTCAATTGAAAAAAAAACTATGTGGAAGGGTTATTTTTAACAACATATTTAGTGATTTTGCTGAAACTGAGGCATAAATTTTATGAAATAATTATAAAGTCAGTTGTTAATTGTTTATTATGTACTCAAACATATAGGATGATTGGGAGACATTTCTCCATGAGTATTTCATATTTCTACACATCTTGCCAGGAGAGACATTGTCATTTTTTTGTTCCAGACTACGTTTTAAAGAATATTTTTATAGAAAACAGACTTAGAAGATAGAGATAGTGTGTTCTTCCAGGAAAGCAGATAGAATTTTTCATCTTCTTTTTTTATTTTTTTAAAATATTATTTAATGTCAAATTGTCTAACATACAGTGTATACTGTGTGCTCTTGGCTTCAGGAGTAGGTTCCCATGATTCATCGCTTACATGCAACACCAAGTGCTCATCCCAACATGTGCCTTCCTCAATGGCCATCACCCATTTCCCCCTTGCCCCCACCTCCCCATCACCCCTCATTTTGTTCTCTGTATTTAAAAGTTTCTTATGGTTTGCTCCACTCTCTATTTGAAACTATTTTTCCCCTTCCCTTCCCTCCATGGCCTTCTGTTAAGTTTCTCAAATTCTACATATGAGTGAGAACATATGATATATATCTTTCTCTGATTGACATATATCACTTAGCATAATACCCTCCATTCCATTCAAGTTTTTGCAAATGGCAGAATTTCATTCTTTCTCTTTGTCAAGTAGTATTACATTGTATATGTAAACCACATCTTCTTTAGCTATTCAGCAGTTGATGGACATTTGGGCTCTTTCCATAATTTGGCTATTGTTGATAGTGCTGCTATAAACATTGGGGTACATGTGCCCCTATGCATCAGCACTTAAGTTTCATTTGGATTAATTCCTAGGAGTGTTATTGCTGAATCATAGGGTAATTCTATTTTTAATTTTTTGAGAAACCTCCACACTATTTTCCAGAGCAGCTGCACCAGTTTGCATTCCCACCAACAGTGCAAAAGGGTTCCCATTTCTCCACATCTTCGCCAACATCTGTCATTTCCTGAGTTGTTCATTTTAGCCACTCTGACCAGTGTGAGGTGGTATCTCAATGTCATTTTGATTTGTATTCCCCTGATGATGAGCGATGTTGAGCATCTTTTCATGTGTCCACTGGCCATGTGGATGTCTTCTTTGGAAAAGTGTCTATTCATGTCTTCTGCCCATTTCTTCACTGGATTATTTGTTTTTCAAGTGTTGAGCTTGGTAAGTTCTTTATAGATTTTGAATGCTATCCCTTTTCCAAATATATTCTCCCATTCCATCATTGCCTTTTAGTTTTGTTGATTGTCTCCTTTGCAGTTCAGAAGCTTTGTATCTTGATGAGGTCCCAATACTTCATTTTTGCTTTTATTTTCCTTGCCTTAAGAGATGTGTTGAGCAAGAAATTGCTGCAGCTAAGTCAAAAAGTTTGTTGCCTGTTTTCTCCTCTAGCATTTTGATGGGGTCCTGTATCACATTTAGGTCTTTCATACATTTTGAGTTTATTTTTGTGTATGGTAAAAGAAAGTGGTCCAGTTTCATTCTTCTGTATGTTGCTGCCCAGTTCTTCCATCACCATTTGCTAAAAAGAATGTCTTTTTTCCATTGGATACTCCTTCCTGCTTTGTCAAAAATTAGTTGGCCATACATTTGTGGGTCCAATTCTGGGTTCTCTATTCCATTGGTCTATGTGTCTGTTTTTGTGCCAGTACCATACTGTCCTGATGATTATACCTTTGCAGTAGAGGCTGAAGTCTGGGATTGTGATGCCTCCTTCTTTGGTTTTCTTTTTCAACACTACTTTGGCTTTTGGAGTCTTTTGTGGTTCCATACAAATTTTAGGATTGGTTGTTTTAGCCCTGAGAAGAATGCCAGTGCAATTTTGATTGGGATTGCATTGAATGTATAGACTGCTTTGGGTAGTATTGACATTTTAACAATATATGTTCTTCCAATCCATGAGCATGGAATGTTTTTCCATTTCTTTGTGTCTTCAATTTCCCTCATAAGTTTTCTATAGTTTTCAGCATAGAGATATTTTACCTCTTTAGTTAGGTATATTCCTGGGTATTTTATGGTTCTTGGTGCAATTGTAAATGGGATTGATTTCCTGATTTCTCTTTCTGTTGCTTCATTTAGTGTATAGAAACACAACTGATTTCTGTACGTTGATTTTGTATCTCACTACTTTGCTGAATTAATGTGTCAGTTCTAGCAACTTTTTGTCAGAGTCTTTCAGGTTTTCGACGTGTAGTATCATGTCATCTGCGAAATGTGGAAGTTTGACTTCTTCTTTGCCAATTTGGACGCCTTTTACTTCATTTTGTTGTCTGATTGCTGAGGCTAGGACTTCCAACACGATGTAAAACAACAGTGGTGAGGGTGGACATCCCTTCTGTGTTCCTGATCTCAGAGGGGAAAAGCTCTCAGCTTTTCCCCATTGAGGATGATATTAGCTGTGGGCTTTTCATGTATGGCTCTTAGGATGTTAAGGTATATTCCTTCTGTCCTGACTTTCCTGAGGGTTTTCATTAAGAAAGGATTCTATATTTTGTCAAATGTTTTTTCTGCATCTTTTGACAGGATCATATGGTTCTTATCCTTTCTTCTATTAATGTGATGTATCATATTGATTGATTTGTGAATATTGAACTACCCTGCAGCCCAGGAATGAATCCCATTTGATCAATGTAAATAATTCTTTTAATATACTGTTGAAGTCGATTTGCTAGTATCTTGTTGAGAATTTTTGCATCCGTGTTCATCAGGGATATTGGCTTATAATTCTCCTTTTTTGCAAGGTCTCTGTCTGATTTGGGAATCGAGGTAATGCTGGCTTCATAGAATCAGTCTCGAAGCTTTCCTTCTGTTTCTTTTTCTTTCTTTCTTTCTTTCTTTCTTTCTTTCTTTCTTTCTTTCTTTCTTCTTTTTTTTTTTTTTTTTTTTTTTTTTTTTTTTGGAACAGCATGAGAAGGATAGGTGTTAACTCTTCTTCTTTAAATGTCTGGTAGAGCAATTAAGGATAAAGGTCCTGACTGCTAGATTGGGTAACTCGGTTTAGCAGATACAGTGTGAACTGGCGAGGCCCGGGGAGGTGGGCGTGGGGGTGAGGGGTGGGGAGGTGATCCTCAAGGTGTTTACAGCTCAGGCCCCTAGTGCCCTGGGCTCCATACTGCAGCTGCCTGCTGAGTGACTCTGAGGAATGAAAGCTAAGAAAGTTCTCTGTAGAGGATAGAGAGAAGATGGCGGCTTAGGAGGATGCTGGGCTCACCGCGCGTCCTGCTGATCACTTAGATTCCACCTACACCTGCCTAAATAACCCAGAAAACTGCCTGAGGATTAGCAGAACAGAGTCGCTTCAGCCAAACGCAGACGAGAGGCCCACGGAAGAGGGTAGGAAGGGCGGCGAGGCGGTGCGCGCTCCACAGACTGGCGGGAGGGAGCCGGGGCTGAGGGGCGGCTCCCCGGCCAAGCAGAGCCCCAGAGTCTGGCTTGCAAAAGCGGAGGGGCCTGACGGACTGTGTTCCCACAACAAGCGCGACTTAGCGTCTGGGAGGTCATAAGCTAACAGCTCTGCTTGGAAAGTGGGAAGGCTGGAGGACAAAGGGAGGGAGAGCTGCTGAGCCCCCTGACGACAGAGCTCAGTTTGGTGGGGAACAAAGGCGCTCACCAGCGCCATCTCCCCCGCCCATCCCCCAGCCAAAATCCCAAAGGGAACCAGTTCCTGCCAGGGAACTTGCTCGCTCCAAGCAAACACCCAACTCTGTGCTTCTGCGGAGCCAAACCTCCGGCAGTGGATCTGACTCCCTCCCGCTGCCACAGGGCCCCTCCTGAAGAGGATCACCTAAGGAGAAGCGATCTAAGCCTGCCCCTCCTGCCCCTGTGCAACTTGCCTACCCACCTGAGCTAATACGCCAGATCCCCAGCATCACAAGCCTGGCAGTGTGCAAGTAGCCCAGACGGGCCACACCACCCCAAAGTGAATCCCGCCCCTAGGAGAGGGGAAGAGAAGGCACACACCAGTCTGACTGTGGCCCCAGTGGTGGGCTGGGGGCAGACATCAGGTCTGACTGCGGCCCCGCCCACCGACTCCAGTTATACACCACAGCACAGGGGAAGTGCCCTGCAGGTCCTCACCATGCCAGGGACTCTCCAAAATGACCAAGCAGAAGAATTCCCCTCAGAAGAATCTCCAGGAAATAACAACAGCTAATGAGCTGATCAAAAAGGATTTAAATAATATAACAGAAAGTGAATTTAGAATAATAGTCATAAAATTAATCGCTGGGCTTGAAAACAGTATACAGGACAGCAGAGAATCTCTTGCTACAGAGATCAAGGGACTAAGGAACAGTCACGAGGAGCTGAAAAACACTTTAAACGAAATGCATAACAAAATGGAAACCACCACAGCTCGGCTTGAAGAGGCAGAGGAGAGAATAGGTGAACTAGAAGATAAAGTTATGGAAAAAGAGGAAGCTGAGAAAAAGAGAGAGAAAAAAATCCAGGAGTATGAGGGGAAAATTAGAGAACTAAGTGATACACTAAAAAGAAATAATATACGCATAATTGGTATCCCAGAGGAGGAAGAGAGAGGGAAAGGTGCTGAAGGGGTACCTGAAGAAATAATAGCTGAGAACTTCCCTGAACTGGGGAAGGAAAAAGGCATTGAAATCCAAGAGGCACAGAGAACTCCCTTCAGACGTAACTTGAATCGATCTTCTGCACGACATATCATAGTGAAACTGGCAAAATAGAAGGATAAAGAGAAAATTCTGAAAGCAGCAAGGGGTAAACGTGCCCTCACATATAAAGGGAGACCTATAAGACTCGTGAGTGATCTCTCTTTTGAAACTTCAGAGGCCAGAAAGAATTGGCACGAGATTTTCAGGGTGCTAGACAGAAAAAATATGCAGCCAAGAATCCTTTATCCAGCAAGTCTGTCATTTAGAATAGAAGGAGAGATAAAGGTCTTCCCAAACAAACAAAAACTGAAGGAATTTGTCACCACTAAACCAGCCCTACAAGAGATCCTAAGGGGGACTCTGTGAGACAAAGTCCCAGAGACATCACTACAAGCATAAATCATACAGACATCACATTGACTCTAAACCCGTATCTTTCTATAATAACACTGAATGTAAATGGATTAAATGTGCCAACCAAAAGACATAGGGTATCAGAATGGATTAAAAAACAAGACCCATCTATTTGCTGTCTACAAGAGACTCATTTTAGACCTGAGGACACCTTTAGATTGAGAGTGAGGGGATGGAGAACTATTTATCATGCGACTGGAAGCCAAAAGAAAGCTGGAGTAGCCTACTTATATCAGACAAACTAGATTTTAAATTAAAGGCTGTAACAAGAGACGAAGAAGGACATTATATAATAGTTACAGGGTCTATCCATCAGGAAGAGCTAACAATTATAAATGTCTATGCGCCGAATACCGGAGCCCCCAAATATATAAAACAATTACTCATAAACATAAGCAACCTTATTGATAAGAATGTGGTAATTGCAGGGGACTTTAACACCCCACTTACAGAAATGGATAGATCATCTAGACACATGGTCAATAAAGAAACAAGGGCCCTGAATGAGATTGGATCAGATGGACTTGACAGATATATTTAGAACTCTGCATCCCAAAGCAACAGATTATAGTTTCTTCTCAAGTGCACATGGAACATTCTCCAAGATAGATCATATACTGGGTCACAAAACAGCCCTTCATAAGTTTACAAGAATTGAAATTATACCATGCATACTTTCAGACCACAATGCTATGAAGCTTGAAATCAACCACAGAAAAAAGTCTGGAAAACCTCCAAAAGCATGGAGGTTAAAGAACACCCTACTAACGAATGAGTGGGTCAACCAGGCAATTAGAGAAGAAATTAAAAAATATATGGGAACAAACGAAAATGAAAATACAACAATCCAAACGCTTTGGGATGCAGCGAAGGCAGTCCTGAGAGGAAAATACATTGCAATCCAGGCCTATCTCAAGAAACAAGAAAAATCCCAAATACAAAATCTAACAGCACACCTAAAGGAACTAGAAGCAGAACAGCAAAGGCAGCCTAAATCCAGCAGAAGAAGAGAAATAATAAAGATCAGAGCAGAAATAAACAATATAGAATCTAAAAAAACTGTAGAGCAGATCAACAAAACCAAGAGTTGGTTTTTTGAAAAAATAAACAAAATTGACAAACCTCTAGCCAGGCTTCTCAAAAAGAAAAGGGAGATGACCCAAATAGATAAAATCATGAATGAAAATGGAATGATTACAACCAATCCCTCAGAGATACAAACAATTATCAGGGAATACTATGAAAAATTATATGCCAACAAATTGGACAACCTGGAAGAAATGGACAAATTCCTGAACACCCACACTCTTCCAAAACTCAATCAGGAGGAAATAGAAAGCTTGAACAGACCCATAACCAGTGAAGAAATTGAATCAGTTATCAAAAATCTCCCAACAAATAAGAGTCCAGGACCAGATGGCTTCCCAGGGGAGTTCTACCAGACATTTAAAGCAGAGATAATACCTATCCTTCTCAAGCTATTCCAAGAAATAGAAAGGGAAGGAAAACTTCCAGACTCATTCTATGAAGCCAGTATTACTTTGATTCCTAAACCAGACAGAGACCCAGTAAAAAAAGAGAACTACAGGCCAATATCCCTGATGAATATGGATGCAAAAATTCTCAATAAGATACTAGCAAATAGAATTCAACAGCATATAAAAAGAATTATTCACCATGATCAAGTGGGATTCATTCCTGGGATGCAGGGCTGGTTCAACATTCGCAAATCAATCAACGTGATACATCACATTAACAAAAAAAAAGAGAAGAACCATATGATCCTGTCAATCGTTGCAGAAAAGGCCTTTGACAAAATCCAGCACCCTTTCTTAATAAAAACCCTTGAGAAAGTCTGGATAGAAGGAACATACTTAAACATCATAAAAGCCATTTATGAAAAGCCCACAGCTAACATCATCCTCAATGGGGAAAACTGAGAGCTTTTTCCCTGAGATCAGGAACACGACAGGGATGCCCACTCTCACCGCTGCTGTTTAACATAGTACTGGAAGTTCTAGCATCAGCAATCAGACAACAAAAGGAAATCAAAGGCATCAAAATTGGCAAAGATGAAGTCAAGCTTTCGCTTTTTGCAGAAGACATGATATTATACATGGAAAATCCGATAGACTCCACCAAAAGTCTGCTAGAACTGATACATGAATTCAGCAAAGCTGCAGGATACAAAATCAATGTACAGAAATGAGTTGCATTCTTATACACTAACAATGAAGCAACAGAAAGACAAATAAAGAAACTGATCCCATTCACAATTGCACCAAGAAGCATAAAATACCTAGGAATAAATCTAACCAAAGATGTAAAGGATCTGTATGCTGAAAACTATAGAAAGCTTATGAAGGTAATTGAAGAAGATTTAAAGAAATGGAAAGACATTCCCTGCTCATGGATTGGAAAAATAAATATAGTCAAAATGTCAATACTACCCAAAGCTATCTACACATTCAATGCAATCCCAATCAAAATTGCACCAGCATTCTTCTCAAAACTAGAACAAGCAATCCTAAAATTCATATGGAACCACAAAAGGCCCCGAATAGCCAAAGGAATTTTGAAGAAGAAGACCAAAGCAGGAGGCATCACAATCCCAGACTTTAGCCTCTACTACAAAGCTGTCATCATCAAGACAGCATGGTATGGGCACAAAAACAGACACATAGACCAATGGAATAGAATAGAAACCCCAGAACTAGACCCACAAACGTATGGCCAACTCATCTTTGACAAAGCAGGAAAGAACATCCAATGGAAAAAAGACAGCCTCTTTAACAAATGGTGCTGGGAGAACTGGACAGCAACATACAGAAGGATGAAACTAGACCACTTCCTCACACCATTCACAAAAATAAACTCAAAATGGATAAAGGACCTAAATGTGAGACAGGAAACCATCAAAACCTTAGAGGAGAAAGCAGGAAAAGACCTCTCTGACCTCAGCCGTAGCAATCTCTTACTCGACACATCCCCAAAGGCAAGGGAATTAAAAGCAAAAGTGAATTGCTGGGACCTTATGAAGATAAAAAGCTTCTGCACAGCAAAGGAACCAACCAACAAAACTAAAAGGCAACCAACGGAATGGGAAAAGATATTCGCAAATGACATATCGGACAAAGGGCTAGTATCCAAAATCTATAAAGAGCTCACCAAAGTCCACACCCGAAAAACCAATAACCCAGTGAAGAAATGGGCAGAAAACATGAATAGACACTTCTCTAAAGAAGACATCCGGATGGCCAACAGGCACATGAAAAGATGTTCAGCGTCGCTCCTTATCAGGGAAATACAAATCAAAACCACACTCAGGTATCACCTGACGCCAGTCAGAGTGGCCAAAATGAACAAATCAGGAGACTATAGATGCTGGAGAGGATGTGGAGAAACGGGAACCCTCTTGCACTGTTGGTGGGAATGCAAATTGGTGCAGCCGCTCTGGAAAGCAGTGTGGAAGTTCCTCAGAAAATTAAAAATAGACCTACCCTATGACCCAGCAATAGCACTGCTAGGAATTTATCCAAGGGATACAGGAGTACTGATGCATAGGGCCACTTGTACCCCAATGTTCATAGCAGCACTCTCAACAATAGCCAAATTATGGAAAGAGCCTAAATGTCCATCAACTGATGAATGGATAAAGAAATTGTGGTTTATATACACAATGGAGTACTACGTGGCAATGAGAAAAAATGAAATATGGCCTTTTGTAGCCACGTGGATGGAACTGGAGAGTGTGATGCTAAGTGAAATAAGCCATACAGAGAAAGACAGATACCATATGGTTTCACTCTTATGTGGATCCTGAGAAACTTAATAGAAACCCATGGGGGAGGAGAAGGAAAAAAAAAAAACAGGTTAGAGTGGGAGACAGCCAAAGCATAAGAGACTGTTAAAAACTGAGAACAAACTGAGGATTGATGGGGGGTGGGAGGGAGGAGAAGGTGGGTGATGGGTATTGAGGAGGGCACCTTTTGGGATGAGCACTGGGTGTTGTATGGAAACCAATTTGACAATAAATTTCATATATAAAAAAAAAAAAGTAAATGGTAGAATTCCTATGAGAAGCCATCTGGCCCAGGAGTCTTATTTGTTGGGAGTTTTTGATAACTGATTCAATTTCTTGTCTGGTTATGGTTCTGTTCAAATTTTTTATTTCTTCCTGTTTGAGTTTTGGTAGTCTGTGGGTCTAGGAATTTGTCCATTTCTTCCAAGTTGTCCGGTTTGTTGGCATATAATTTTTCATAGTATTCTCTAATAACTGTATATCTGTTGTGTTGTGATCTCTCCTCTTTCATTCATGATTTTATCTATTTGGGCTCTCTCTCTTTTGTTTTTGAGAAGTCTTGCTAGGGGTTTATCAATTTTGTTTATTCTTTCAAAGAACCAGCTCTTAGATTCATTGATCTGTTCAACTGTTTTTTTTTATTCTATATTGTTTATTTTGCTCTAATCTTTATTAGTTTTCTTCTGCTGCTGGCGTTGGGGTTTCTTGCTGTTCTGCTTCTAGTTCTGTTAGGTGTGTACTTAGGTTTTGTATTTGGGATTTTTCTTCTTTCTTGAGATAAGCCTGGATTGCAATGTATTTTCCTCTTTGGGCCACCTTTGCTGCATCCCAAAGGGTTTGGACTGTTGTGTTCATTTTTGTTTTCATCCATGTGGTTTTTTTTTTAATTTCTTCTCCTTTTTTAAAACTTTTTTCAATGTTCATTTACTTTTAACAGAGAGAGAGACAAAGTGCAAGCAGGGAAGAGGCAGAGAGAGAGAAAGAAAGAGAATCTGAAACAGGCACCAGGCTCCAAGCTGTCAGCACAGAGCCCAATGTGGGGCTCAAACTCATGAGCTGCAAGGTCATGACCTGAGCCAAAGTCAGATGCTTAACAAACTGTGTCACCCAATTGCTCCTTTAATTTCTTCTTTAATTGTCTGGTTGACTCATTCATTCTTTAGTAGGATTTTCTTTAACCTCCATGCATTTGGAGGCTTTCTAAAACTTTTCTTGTGGTTGATTTCACATTTTATAGTGTTGTGATCTGAAAATATGCATTGTATAATCTCAATTATTTTATATTTATTGAGGGATGTTTTGTGACCCAGTATGTGATCTGTCTTGGAGAATGTTCCATGTGCATTAGAGAAGAATGTGTATTCTGCTGCTTTTGGATGAAAAGTTCTAAATACATGTCAAGTCCATCTGGTCCAGTGTATCATTCACGGCCATTGTTTCTTTATTGATTTTCTGCCTATGTGATGTGTCCACTGTTGTAAGTGGAGTGTTGAAGTCCCCTGCAATTACCATATTCTTATCAGTAAGATTGCTTATGTTTGTGATTAATTGATTTGTATATTTGGGTGTTTCAAGTTGGGAGCATAAACATTTATAATTGTTAGCTCTTCTTGATGGATAGATCCTGTAATGATATAATGCCCTTCTTCATCTCTTGTTATAGCCTTTAGTTTAAAATATAGTTTGTCTGATATAAATATGGCTATTCCAGCTTTCTTTTGACTTCCAGTAGCATAATAGATGGTTCTCCATCTCCTCGATATCAATCTGAAGGTGTCCTTCAGGTCTAAAATGAATCTCTTGTAGACAGCATATAGATGGATCTTGGTGTTTTATCCATTCTGTTACCCTATGACTTTTGGCTAGGACATTTAGTCCATTTACATTGAGTTATTATTGAAAGATATGGATTTAGTGTCATTGTATTATCTGTAGGTTCCATGCTTGTGTTGATGACTCTGGTCCTTTGTAGTCTTTGCAGCATTCCACTCACAGAGTCTCCATAGGATCTCTTGCAGGGTTGGTTTAGTGGTCATGAACTCCTTCAGTTTTTGTTTGTCTGGGAAAGACTTATCTCTCCTATTCTGAATGACAGCCTTGCTGGATAAAGGATTCTTGGCTGCATAGTTTCCTATTCAGCACATTGAATATTTCCTGCCACTCCCTTCTGGCCTGTCAAGTCTCAGTGGACAGGTCTTCTACTACCCTTACATGATGTGTCTCAGGGTAGTAGATTCTAGTATCCCTAAGGGTACTTATAGGTTAAGGCCTATTTGTCTCTAGCTGCCTCAGAATTCTCTCTTAATCTTTGTGTTTTGCCAGTTTCACTATGACATGCCATGGAGAAGACCTAGTCTTGTTGAATCTGAAGGGAGTTTTCTGTGCCTCCTGGATTTGGGTGTCCATTTCCTTTCTCAGATTAGGGAAGTTCTCAGCTATAATTTATGTTATTAAACTCATTAATTTGATTTTACAAGTGAAATATTTAGTCAGGTGTATGTGGGCCTCCGTTTTCAGTCTTGTCTCAGACTCCATATATAATAGGGGTGAACTAGTTCATAAGAGGTGATCCCCAGCCAATATCCTCAATCTAAATATACAGTCACTCCAACCTTGAACATTGAACTTGCAGAAATTCTAATATGAATTTTACTTCCTTATACTTCATGTGTCTACTGGCAAGGCCATTAGGTAGATTTGGGAAGGTGCACACCTGTCACTAGACAATATTGCTTTCTCTGTATCTTATCCTGACCATGATGATTTCCTACTATACCTTTTAAATATGCAAACCAAAGTTGATTTACCCATGTTGCCTGTATAAATAAAAACTTAAAATTGCCATTTGTCAATAAGGTAGTTGTACAGTTTTTCACTAATGATATCTGCTATTTTTATTTACATCTTTTTATTGTTTTAGACATAAAGGGGAATCTGGATAGTTTAATTTTTTGTTTTACAAAAGAACATTCATATATATACTAATAAACTACATTGTAATTCATTCAGTATTTCTTTCATGTATTGATTGGATATTTGGTGAGTACATAATATGTGCCATATTCTTTTTGGTTTGGAAATAAGAGAAAAAATTTTTTTCTAAAGTTTAGTAGGAAAAGATAAGTAATAGTAAGAAAAATGCAGTGCTATTTTAACATATATTACCTAGAGAAAAGAATCTCAACAAAGCAAACTTTTGTTGGAGAGCCTGTGGAAAATGGAACATAATGTCATTAATGGCATTTTTGAGTCAGATGCAAGATTTCCAGTTGACTATAAGTAAAAACACCTAGATTTGATTTTCCTATTTTAGTTTTGAGGACAACAGAACTGTAGAGATTCTGAGAAGGATGGCAGTTCTAGCACATTTTACAAAAATACTACTAGCCAGTATATAATTAAATAAGGAAAACATAACAATAGAAAATACATGAAGAGTTATAGAAAGTCTATTCACCTCATGTTACATGAAAATTCAGATGATATTGAAGGGAACAAAATAAACTCAAATAAAACTTTCTGGACTCAGTACAGAATGACCTATCAAAGGTGGGTGCTTTTCTGACAGACTGTATTACTATTTATCAGTTTGGGAAAGACAGTGCTTAAGAAGTGGATGGGGCTACAAAACCTTTTTAGAAATTATTTTACCCTTGCTGATAGAGAAGAGTTGTAGAACTAAAGGAGAATATGGTAGGCTAAGTAGTAGCATACTTTAATTTTTGCCATAGTCTAGAATCCTAGAAAGAAGAGTAAAGTATGAAAGGCAGCCTCCTTAGGGCTTAAAGCAGTGTAAACATACAAAACAAGTTACAATGCAAACACAATGAATAGAAGAGTTTCATTCCAAATAAAACCTCACTAAAGTGAGAATTTAAAAGGCGAAATATTTATTCAATCTGAATACAAACCAGAGTGTCACTAAAGTGGGAATTTATACCAAAATTCCAGCAAAAACAAGGAACAGAGGCCCCGCCCACCAATGCAAGTTATTCAAGACAGCACAGGGGAAGTGCCCGGCAGTTCCGCACCAGTCCAGGGACTATCCAAAATGACAAAATGGAAGAATTCCCCTCAAAAGAATCTCCAGGAAATAACAACAGCCAACGAACTGATCAAAAACGATTTAAACAATATAACAAAAAGTGAATTTAGAATAATAGTCACAAAATTAATCGCTGGGCTTGAAAACAGTATAAAGGACAGCAGAGAATCTATTGCCACAGAGATCAAGGGACTAAGGAAGAGCAAGGAGGAGCTAAAAAATGCTATTAATGAGCTGCAAAATAAAATGGAGATGACCACAGCTTGGATTGAAGAGGCAGAGGAGAGAATAGGTGAACTAGAAGATAAAATTATGGAAAAAGAAGAAGCTGAGAAAAAGATAAAAAAATCCAAGAGTATGAGGGAATAATTAGAGAACTAAGTGATGCACTGAAGAGAAATAATCTACGCATAATTGGTATTCCAGAGTAGGAAGAGAGGGAAAGGTGCTGCAGGTATACTTGAAAATAATAGCTGAGAACTTCCCTGATCTGGGCAAGGAAAAAGGCATTGAAATCCAAGAGGCACAGAGAACTCCATTCAGATGTAACTTGAATCGATCTGCATGACATATCATAGTGAAACTTGCAAAATACAAGGATAAAGAGAAAATTCTGAAAGTAGCTAGAGATAAACATGCTCTAACATATAAAGGGAGACCAATAAGACTCATGACTGATCTCTCTACTGAAACTTGGCAGGCCAGAAAGGAATGGTACGAGATCTTCAATGTGCTGAACAGAAAAAAATATGCAGCCGAGAATCCTCTATCCAGCAAATCTGTAATTTAGAATAGAAGGAGAGATAAAGGTCTTCCCTAACAAACAAAAACTGAAGTAATTCAACACCACTAAACCAGCCCTACATGAGATCCTAAGGGGGATCCTGTGAGACAAAGACCAGAGACATCGCTACAAGCATGAAACCTACAGACATCACAATGACTCTAAACCCATATCTTTCTATAATAACACTGAATGTAAATGGACTAAATGCTCCAACCAAAAGACATAGGGTATCAGAATGGATAAAAAAACAAGACCCATCTATTTGCTGTCTACAAGAGACTCGTTTTAGACCTGAGGACACTTTCAGATTGAAATTGAGGGGATGGAGAACTATTTATCATGCTACTTGAAGTCAAAAGAGAGCTGGAGTAGCCATACTTATATCAGACAAACTAGACTTTAAATTAAAGGCTGTAACAAGAGATAAAGAAGGGCATTATATAATAATTACAGGGTCTATTCATCAAGAAGAACTAACAATTATAAATGTCTATGTGCCGAATATGGGAGCCCCCAAATATATAAAATAATTACTCACAAACATAAGCAACCTTATCGACAAGAATGTGGCAATTGCAGGGGACTTTAATATCCCACTTACAACAATGGATAGATCATCTAGACACATGGTCAATAAAGAAACAAGGTCCTGAATGATACATTGGATCAGATGGACTTGACAGATATATTTAGAACTCTGCATCCTAAAGCAAGAGAATATACTTTCTACTCGAGTACACATGGAACATTCTCCAAGAAGGATCACATACTGGGTCACAAAACAGCCCTTCATAAGTATACAAGAATTGAGATCATACCATGCATACTTTCGGACCACAATGCGATGTAGCTTGATATCAACCACAGGAAAAAGTCTGGAAAACCTCCAAAAGCATGGAGGTTAAAGAACACTCTACTAAAGAATGAATGGGTCAACCTGGCAAGTAGAGAAGAAATTCAAAAATATATGGAAATCAAGGAAAATGAAAATACAACAATCCAAACACTTTGGGATGCAGCGAAGGCAGTCCTAAGAGGAAAATACATTGCGATCCAGGCCTATCTCAAGAAACAAGAAAAATCCCAAATACAAAATCTAACAGCACAACTAAAGGAAATAGAAGCAGAACAGCAAAGACACCCTAAACCCAGCAGAAAAAGAGAAATAATAGGATCAGAGCAGAAATAAACAATATAGAATCTAAAAAAAACTGTAGAGCAGATCAACGAAACCAAGAATTGGTTTTTTGAAAAAAAAACAAAACAAAATTGACAAATCTCTAACCAGGCTTCTCAAAAAGAAAAGGGAGATGACCCAAAGGGATATAATCATGAATGAAAATGGAATTATTACAACCAATCCCTCAGAAATACAGGCAATTAGGGGCGCCTGGGTGGCGCAGTCAGTTAAGCGTCCGACTTCAGCCAGGTCACGATCTCGCGGTCCTTGGGTTCAAGCCCCGTGTCGGGCTCTGGACTGATGGCTCAGAGCCTGGAGCCTGTTTCTGATTCTGTGTCTCCCTCTCTCTCTGCCCCTCCCCCGCTCATGCTCTGTCTCTCTCTGTCCCAAAAATAAATAAAAAACGTGGAAAAAAAATTAAAAAAAAAAAGAAATACAGGCAATTATCAGGGAATACTATGAAAAATTATATGATATGCCAACAAACTGGACAACCTGGAAGAAATGGACAAATTCCTAAACACCCACACACTCCAAAACTCAAACAGGAGGAAATAGAAAGCTTGAACAGACCCATAACCAGCAAAGAAATTGAATCAGTTATCAAAAATCTCCCAAAAAATAAGAGTCCAGGACCAGATGGCTTCCCTTGGGAATTCTACCAGACATTTAAGCAGACATAATAGCTATCCTTCTCAAGCTATTCCCAAAAATAGAAAGGGAAGGAAAACTTCCAGACTCATTCTATGAAGCCAGTATTACTTTGATTCCTAAACCAGACAGAGACCCAGTTAAAAAAGAGAACTACAGGCCAATATCCCTGATGAATATGGATGCAAAAATTCTCAATAAGATACTAGCAAATCAAATTCAACAGCTTATAAAAGGAATTATTCACCTTGATCAAGTGGGATTCATTCCTGGGATGCAGGGCTGGTTCAACATTCGCAAATCAATCAACGTGATACATCACATTAATAAAAGAAAAGATAAGAACCATATGATCCTGTCAATCGATGCAGAAAAAGAATTTGACAAAATTCAGCATCTTTTACTAATAAAAACCTCGAGAAAGTGGGGATAGAAGGAACATACTTAAACATCATAAAAGCCATTTAGGAAAAGCCCACAGCTAATATCATCCTCAATGGGCAAAACTGAGAGCTTTTCCCTGAGATCAGGAACACAACAGGGATGTCCACTCTCACCGTTGTTGTTTCACATAGTGTTGGAAGTGCTAGCATCAGCAATCAGACAACAAAAGGAAATAAAAGACATCAAAACTGGCAAAGATGAAGTTAAGCTTTCACTTTTTCCAGATGACATGATAATATACATGGAGAACCCGATAGACTCCACCAAAAGTCTGCTAGAACTGATACATGAATTCAGCAAAGCTGCAGGATACAAAATCAATGTACAGAAATCAGTTGCATTCTTATACTAATAATGAAGCAACAGAAAGACAAATAAAGAAACATCCCATTCACAATTGCACCAAGAAGCATAAAATACCTAGGAATAAATCTAACCAAAGATGTAAAAGATCTGTATGCTGAAAACTATAGAAAGCTTCTACACATTCAATGCATCTACACATTCAATGCAATCCCAATCAAAATTGCACCAGCATTCTTCTCGAAGCTAGAACAAGCAATCCTAAAATTCATATGGAACCACAAAAGGCCCCGAATAGTCGAAGTAATTTTGAAGAAGAAACCAAAGCAGGAGGCATCACAATCCCATACTTTAGCCTCTACTACAAAGCTGTCATCATCAAGATAGCATGGTATTTGCACAGAAAGAGACACATAGACCAATGGAATAGAATAGAAACCCCAGAACTAGACCCACAAATGTATAGCCAACTAATCTTTCACAAAGCAGGAAAGAATATCCAATGGAAAAAAGACAGTCTCTTTAACCAATGGTGCTGGGAGAACTGGACAGCAACATGCAGAAGAATGAAACTAGACCACTGTGTCACACTATTCACAAAAAAACTCAAAATGGATAAAGGACCTGAATGTGAGACAGGAAACCATCAAAACCCTAGAGGAGAAAGCAGGAATAGACCTCTCTGACCTCAGATGTAGCAATTTCTTACTTGACACATCCCCAAAGGCAAGGGAATTAAAAGCAAAAATGAACTATTGGGACCTCATGAAGATAAAAGGTTTCTGTACAGCAAGGGAAACAATCAACAAAACTGAAAGGCAACCAACGGAATGCCAACAGAAAAGATATTTGCAGATGACATATCAGACAAAGGGCTAGTATCCAAAATCTATAAAGAGCTCACCAAACTCCACACCCAAAAAACAATATTCCAGTGAAGAAATTGGCAGAAAACATGAATAGACACTTCTCTAAGGAAGACATCCAGATGGCCAACAGGCACATGAAAAGATGCTCAACGTCGCTCCTCATCAGGGAAATACAAATCAAAACCACACTCAGATATCACCTCACGCCAGTCAGAGTGGCCAAAATGAACAAATCAGGAGATTATAGATGCTGGAGAGGATTTGGAGAAATGGGAACCCTCTTGCATTGTTGGTGGGAATGCAAACTGGTGCAGCCGCTCTGGAAAACAGTGTGGATGTTCCTCAAAAAATTAAAAATAGACCTACCCTATGACCCAGCAGTAGCACTGCTAGGAATTTACCCAAGGGATACAGGAGTACTGATGCATAGGGGCACTTGTACCCCAATGTTCATAGCAGCACTGTCAACAATAGCCAAATTATGGAAAGAGCCTAAATGTCCATCAACTGATAAGTGGATAAAGAAATTGTGGTTTATATACACAATGGAGTACTACGTGGCAATGAGAAAGAATGAAATATGGCCCTTTGTAGCAACGTGGATGGAACTGGAGAGTGTGATGCTAAGTGAAATAAGCCATACAGAGAAAGACAGATACCATATGTTTTCACTCTTCTGTGGATCCTGAGACACTTAACAGAAACCCATGGGGAAGGGGAAGGAAAAAAAATGAGGTTAGAGTGGGAGAGAGCCAAGGCATAAGAGACTCTTGAAACTGAGAACAAACTGAGTGTTGATGGGGGGATGGGAGGGAGGGAAGGGTAGGTGATGGGCATTGAGGAGGGCATCTTTTGGGATGAGCACTGGGTTTTGTATGGAAACCAATTTGACAATAAATTTCATATATTAAAAAAATTAAAATAAAAAATACAAAAAATAAAAAACAGAAGTTATAAAAAAAGAAATGATTTTTGAAATAAGACAAATACCTCCAGATGACAAAAAAACTAAAGCAGAAGTTTCTGATATGAAAATAAAGTCTTCCCATCTCTAGTACCAAAAAAAAAAAAAAAAATCATCTCCAACTACAAACATAACTACTAACAGAAATTAAAGTTTGTGAAACCAAGTATTTTAGCCACTAGCCACATGTAACTACTGAACATCAAAAATATGGAAAAAGGAACTTGTTTTAATATTTTTCAAGTTTCACTTAAATTTAAACAGCTGCATGTCAGTATTAGCCACTGTGTAAAACAGTGCATGTATTGACATAATAAGAACCCTTCCTGACATACAGATTTTTTTCTAGTGGTGAAAAAAGAAAAACATTAGGAATATGTAAACAATCACATGAAGTGATAATAAGATAATTTCAGACTGTGATGAGTGCCATGAGTAAAATAATGTAACATGTATATTTGTTGGCAGACAGTCTAGATAGCATGATGGATAAAAAGGCTGGAATTTATGTTCAAGCCTAAAAGAGAAATATATGAATAGTAGATATATGATTTTCCCATCTCTCTTAGCCTAGCGTTAGCTGATAGTCAATGTTCAGAGTTCTTTGATTTTTCTGGCATGGCGCAAGTTTTGCTGATCGTCTCCTTGTCCTGTGCTCATTATTTACAAGGGACATCTGCAACTGAATGCGTGGCGTCCATGTACTGACACCCTTATAATTATCTGTAATATACTCATTTTCTTACCATCTGCAGATTTTTGGTTTGTTCTTAAAGCAGAGTTTTGAATGTATTCTTTATAAGAAACTTTGCAATTTTTAAGTTCTCGTGGATGTCAGCTGAAAATTTTAATTTTCCTAGATTTGCACAGAGCTGGTTCTCCCTTCTCTTCATTTTCACTTATGGTGTTATCTTTTATGATGAAAAACAAAAGAAATGTACTTTAATATTTAAAAGTAATTCTATATTTAAATTTGGATGGAAAGAAATATTTTCTTTTTTGCACCAACTGATTTTGGGAAAGCATTAAACATTCCACCTGACTTCTTGACCTCAGATGTAAAGAGATACTCATTTGTAATCATTAGATATCCAATAGTTTGTATATTAATTGGTATTAATCATAGAAGTATACCCAAGGAATCCCTGGATAACAAAATGTGAAAGGAGTGTCGCTCAACCTAAACAGATACAAACAAAAAATATTTTCAAAGGAAATTGTTAGGCTTAAACTTCAGAATATAATAAACATGGTATTGTGAAAAAACAAAAGCAAGTTTAAAAATTAGAAACAGAAAGTAGATATAACTTGTAGATAAAATAAAATTGGAACATTATTTGTAGCATAACTGCATTTATACATATAATGTGATAACTTCATAAAATAGCTATCTGCAAGTTCAACATAAACTCTTCATATCCTTAAAAGATAAAAATTCCATAATAAATTAATACAATGGCTTTTCAATTCTGTTGGACAAAATCTAATATTTTATCCTCTAAATAAATTGTATATTGAATCCAGGAGAAATATGGTAATTTACTATAATGAAATCCATGGTATAGTGAGATTTTGTTATTGATTTTACAGTTTACCTGTTAACTAGTATCGACCATTTGATAATTTGGAAATTCTCTCATAAGATATAAATCTATAAATATTTTTAAAAGATACAAACTTCAGCAATCTTATATGTTGAAGCTAAAATACAATTTATTGTTTTCTACATCAGTAAAATTACTTCGTGGATAATTCTATTAAGTAATTATCTTCTGGTGAAGGACAAAATTGAATCATATCACAGATGAGTATCATTTTTCATGTTATCAAACTTATAATCAAGAGTTAAAACAATTGAGTTGTTTTGCTAATCTCTTATTTGGTAGATTGGGGATTAACTTTGCAAGTAGTTCTTTAATAATGAATCAACACAGCTGCATTTTTTCACAGTCTAGAGACAGAGGGTGTAACACACACAAAAAAAACTCATCAATTGTTCTTATTATTAGTAGTTTTATTTGTTTTAGCATTTTATTGAATTTTCAAACAATAATTGTATAACAAAGGATCAAACCAAGCAAATCCCATATTGCCATTTAGCTACAATACACACTTAATTACAAATAATCAGCATACTCGTCAAACAACACTTCTAAGTGTTTCGATTATTTATTACTACCATAAAGCCCTTCGTTAAGCATGGAAAGAAGGAGTAACAGTCAACTCTGTCCAAGACAACACAGAGAAAAATGACTATAATGTTTAATTTATAATAAGAATTTTTCCAATAAAGTAGTTTAAGTTATTTATTACTTTTAGTCATATATTTATTTGGTTAATCCATTATTGCTCACCTAATTTTGCCTTGACTCACAAGACTACCAAATAAAAAGGAGCATTTGAGAAGCAGTTAAAGTATCATATTTCACTCTTACATATAACTTCTTATTTGAAAGAAATATCACCTTAGCAAAATGTTATTGGCAGGAAATTTTTTGGCACACTGTATAAATCCTTTGATCTGAAGTTTATCATTAATACAATTACCATTTTTTTGATACCTAAGCTTAATAAATTATTCAAGCTTCCAAAGTTTTTAAAATAAACTTAAAGAAAACATTAGAAGGAACATATTTTTTAAAGTTCTAGTGTATATCATTTTGGTAACATAAGATGTCTCCTTTAATAACGTACAGGAGGAGCCTGGGTGGCTCAGTTGGTTAAGGGCCCAACTTCGGCTCAGGTCATGATCTCGCGGTTTGTGAGTTCTAGCCCCGCATCAGGCTCTGTGCCGACAGCTCAGAGCCTGGAGCCTGCTTCGGATTCTGTGCCTTGTTCTCTCTCTGCCCCTCCCCTGCTCATGCTCTGTCTCTCTTTGTCTCAAAAATAAATAAAACATTTTAAAAATTAATAATATTGTACAGAAAAATAGCAGGGTCATTTTTTTGAGGGGGGAGAGACAGAAGTGGTGCTCACCTGAAGCAGGACTCATGTTTTAGCTGAAGTGGGGCTCATACTCACCAGATGTGGGGCTCAAGGTCACCCAAAGCAGGGCTCAAGCTCACAAATCATGAGATCATGACCTGAGATGAAGTCAGATGCTTAGACTGAGCCACCCAGGCACCCAGCAGTGTCATTTCCAATGGGAAACTGAGTCCCATATTATTCTGTGCAGCAGTGATGACAACTCGTAAATAATATTAAGTATCTACACATATTCATCACTTGAAGATTGAACATAGAAGTTGGTCAAAATTTTAGTAATGATATACTGTATGGTCATCAATCATGTTGGCATTCAGAAGTAGAAACAATATTTGAAATGTAATACCTCATCAAGACATTATGGTACTGGCACAAAAACAGGAACAGAGATCAATAGAACAGAAAACTCAGGGGATACCTGAGTAGCTCAGGTGGTTAAGCATCAAATCTTAGTTTTGGCCCAGGTTATAATTTCATGGTTTGTGAGATCAAGTCCCTCATCAGGTTCCACACTCACAGCATGGAGCCTGCTTGGGATTCTCTTTCTCCCTTTATCTCTGCTCCTGCTCTGCTTTCACATGTTCTCTCTCTCTCTCCCTCTCTCTCTCTCTCTCTCTCTCTCTCTCTCTGTCTCAATAAATAAATAAATAAATAAATAAATAAATAAATAAATAAGCAAGCAAGCTTAAAAATAAAAAAAAAAATAGAAAACCCAGAAATGGAACCACAGCTTCATAGTTAACTAATCTTTGACAAAGCAGGAAAGAATATCTAATGGGAAAAGACAGTCTCTTCAACAAATGGTATTGAGAAAACTGGACAGCAACATGAAAAACAATTAAACTGGACCACCTTCATACACATACACAAAAATAAACTCAAAATGGATGAAAGACCTAAATGTGAGACCAAAAATCATCAAAATCCTAAAAGAGAACACAACTTCTTTGACATTGGACGTAACAATTCTTACTAGACATGTCTCCAGAGGCAAGGGAAACAAAAGCAAAAATGAACTATTGGGACTTCATCAAGATAAAAATCTTCTGCATAGTGAAGGAAATAATTGACAAAAGTAAAAGGCAACCTTCAGAATGGGAGAAGATATTTGCAAATGACATATCTGATAAAGGGTTAGTATCCAAAATCAATACTGAACTTATCAAACTCAACACCCCCAAACAACCTAGTTAAGAAATGGGAAGGAGACGTGTATAGATATTTTCCCAATGAAGAAATGAAGACATCCACGTGGCTAACACATGAAAAAATACTCAACATCACTGGTCAATCGGAAAATACAAATCAAAACCACAGTGATATATCACATGACACCTGTCAGAATGGCTAAAATTAACCACACAGGAAACAACAGATGTTGGCGAGGATTCAGAGAAAGGGGAACCCTCTTACACTGTTGGTGGGAATGCAAACTGGTGCAGACACTCTGGACAACAGTATGGAGATTTCTCAAAATGGTAAAAATAGAACTATCCTATGATCCAAAGGATACAAAAATACTGTTTGGAAGGGATACATCCACTTTGATGTTTATAGCAACATTATCAACAATAGCCAAATTCTGGAAAGATCCCAAATGTCCATGAACTGTTTAATGGATAAAGATGTGGTGTATACATATATATAATATATATATATATATATATATATATATATATATATATATATATATATATATATAAAATAGAATATTACTCAGGCACCAAAAATAATTAAATCTTGCCATAGTTTTCACTTTATAGACATTTTTCCTCTTTGGTTAGGTTTAATCCTGGATATGGCTTTTGGCACAATTGTAAATGGGGTCAATTCCTTGATTTCTCTTTCTGCTGCTTCATTATTAGTATATAGATGCAACAGACTTCTGTACATTGATATTGCATCCTGCAACTTTACTGAATTCATGTATCCGTTCTGGCACTTATGGATGGAGTCTTCAGGTTTTCTACATAGAGTATCATGGCATCTGCAAATGAGTTTGGAAGTTTTCCTTCCATTTCTTTTTTTGAACAATTTGAAAAGAATAGGCATTAACTCTTTAAATATCTGGTAAAATTCCCCTGGGAAGCCATCTGGCCCTGTACTTTTATTTATTTAGAGATTTTTTTTATAACTGTTTAAATTTCTTTGCTGATTATGGGTCTGTTCAAATTTTCTATTTCTCCTGTTTCAGTTTTGGTAGTTTGTTTGTTTCACAAATTTATCCATTTCTTCCAGATTGCCTAGTTTGTTGGCATATAGTTTTTCATGATATTCTCTTATAATTGTATTTCTTTGGTGTTGGTTGTGATCTCTCCTGTTTTGTTCATGATTTTATTTATTTGAATCCTTTCTATTTTCTTTTTGATAAATCTAGCTAAGGGGTTATCAATTTTATTAATTCTTTCAAAGAACCATCTCTTAGTTTCATTGATCTCTTCTACTGTTTTTTGTTTGTTTCTTTGTTTCTATATCTTTTATTTTCTGTTCTCATTTTTATTATTTCCCTTCTTCTGGCTTTAGGCTTTATTTGCTGTTCCTTTTCTGGTTCCTTCAATTGTAAGATTAGGTTGTGTATTTGAGACCTCTCTTGCTTCTTGATGTGGGCCTTTATTGCAATATACTTCTCTCTTAAGATGCCTTTGCTGTATCCCAAAGGTTTTGCACTGTTGTGTTTTCATTTTCATTTGTTTCCATGTGCTTTAAAAAATTAATGTTTATTTATTTTTGAGAGAAAAAGAGATCAGAGGAGGGGCAGAGAGAGAGGGAGACGCAGAATCTGAAGCAGGCTCCAGGTTCTGAGCTGTCAACACAGAGCCCAATGTGGGGCTTAAACTCATGAACAGTGAGATCACGACCTGACCCAAAGTCTGACACTTAACTGACTGAGCCACCCAGGCACCCCATCCATGTACTCTTTAATTTCATTTTTAATTTCCTGGTTAACCCATTCATTCTTTAGTAGGATATTCTTTGTTTAATGTTTATTTGCTTATTTTGAGAGAGAGAGAGAGAGAACAGGGGGAGGGGGAGGGGCAGAGAGAGAGGGAGAGAGAGAATCTCAAGCAGGTTTTGCACTGTCAGCGTAGAGACTCACATGGGGCTGAATCCCACCAACCATGAGATCATGACCTGAGCCAAAATCAAGAGTTGGGCACTTAATTGACTGAGCCATCCGGATGCACCTTGTTGGATGTTATTTAACATCCATGTCTTTATGGTTTTTCCAAATTTTTTCTTGTGGTTGACTTCAAGTTTCATAGCATTGTGGTCTGAAAATATGCATGGTATGATCTCAATCTTTTTGTACTTGTTGAGAGCCGACTTGTGACCCAGTATATGATTTATTCTAGAGAATATTCCATGTGCACAGAGAATGAGTATTCTGCTGTTTTAGGATGGAATGTTCTGAATATATCTGTTAAGTCCATCCAGTCCTGTGTGTCCTTCAAAATCATTGTTTCCTTATTGATTTTCTCCTTAGATGCTCTGTCCATTGTTGTAAATGGGGTGTCAAAGTCCCCTACTATTATTGTATTTTTATCAATGAGTTTCTTTATGTTTGTTGTTAAGTGTTTTATATATTTGGGTTCTCTCAAGTTGGGAGCATAAATATTCACAATTGTTAGATCTTCTTGTATGATAGACCCCTTTATAGGCCCTTCTTTATCTCTTGTGTTTGGTTCAAGAATCTAGTTTATATGATAGAAGTATTGCTACTCCCACTTTCTTTTGATATCCTTTAACATGATAAATGGTTGTCCATCCCCTGCTTTCAGTCTGCAAGGGGCTTAGGTGTACAATGAGTCTTTTGTAGTCAGCATATAAATGAATCTTTTTTTATTTAACCATTCTGACACCCTATGTCTTTAGATTGGAGTGTTTAGTCCATTTACATTCAGAGTAATTATTGATAGATATGACTTTAGTGTCACTTTGTTACTTGTTTTGTTGTTTCTGGAGTTTTTCTCTGTTCCTTTCCAGTCTTTGTGAATTTTGGCCTTTCTTGCATACTCAGAGAGACCCCCTGTAATATTTCTTGCAAAACTGGTTTAGTGGTCACAAACTCCTTTAGTTTTTGTTTGTCTAGGAAACTCTGTGTCTCTTTCTATTCTGAATGATAGACTTGCTGGATAGAGTATTCTTGGCTGCAGATTTTTCCCACACAGCACATTGACTGTATCATGCCACTACCTCTGGCTTGCCAAGTTTCTGTTAAGAAATCTGCAGCTACCTTTATGAGCTTTCCCTTATAAGTAAGGGCTTCCTTGTCTTGCAACGTTTGAGATTTTTTTTTGTCACTATATTTGGTAAATTTAATTATTATATGTCTTGCTATTGTTCTGCTTTTGTTGATTTTAACGGGAATTCTCTGACATCTGGATCTGGATGTCTGTTTCCTTCCCCACAGTAGGGAAGTTTCTGCTCTTGTTTCTTGAATTAAGTTTTCTGGCCCATTTTTTCTCTTCTTCTTCATCTTGGACTACTGTAATATGACTGATATTACAGTTGATGGAATTACTGAGTTCCCTGTCTATTCTCGTGTTGCATAATTCTCTCTTTTGATCAGCTTCATTATTTTCCAGTATTTTGTCCTCTCTGTCAGTAAGTCATTCCTCTGCTTCTTCCAGCCTGTGTTCATTGCATCAAGCCTGCTTCCAATTTCCATTGCATCAAGCCTGCTTCCATCAAGCCTGAAGTAAGTGTTTCACTGCTGTCTTCTATTATTTTCTCAAGCCCAGTGAGTATCCTTATGATTGTTGCTTAAAATTCTCCATCAGTCATGTTGGAGACTGTTTATATCTGTTTTGCTTAGATCTTTGGCTCTGGCCTATCTTGTTCTTTCTTTTGGGTTAAATCCCTCCATCATGGTATTTTGTCTAAGTCTTTGCCTTCTTCTGTGTATTAGAAAAGCCAGTTATGTCTCTTGCTGCTGAAAGTAATGGCCTTACATAGAAAAGGGTGTGGCGCTTTAGGGAGTGTCTCCAGTATGTGCTACATGTGCTCTACTGTTGTGTTTTGGTTGCTCTATCTTTCAGACCAGTCATCTGCAGAGGCTTTTCTTCCCTGTTGTGGGAAGTGTTTGGTCTCTGGCCAATGTGGTGAATTTTCTGGGGGAAGGACCTGCCTTGCTGGGACTGAGTCATGTTTGACTGAGAGGAGCAGTGCTGTCAGAGAGTAGGGGGGTGGGGTTTGTTGCAAGCAAGTTAGGCAGTCAGTGTCAGTGCCATTGTACTTCCCACAGGTGGCTCTGTGTGTATGTGAGGGGTGAGGGAGGGAATTGGTGCCAACCAACTCATTTGTTCACAGAGAAGTGTCTCCATGAATGCTGCCTCTCAGGGATATGTTCTAGAAGAGCCAATAATCTCTGCTTTTTGTGCCCCAGGCATTTTTCAGAGAGCTATTTGCACACTGGCTACCTCCAGGTTGTTTGCCTTCTCTCCAGGCTCTAATCAAACGAAGTTTGCTGACCTTTAAAACTCCAGGCTTTAAGTCCCACTGGTTGCAAGAACTCATGAAATTCAGCGCCTTCATTTTCCAAGACACTGGCTTTGGGGACATGTTCTTGTGTCTTCCCCTGTGTACTCCTTTCTCTCTCACCTTTTTCCATGACCATGGCTCCGTTCTATCTGCAGCACCCATGACCTGTTTCTCTCTTAAACCATGTCTCCCAACTTCCTATCTTCTTCAACATGGCCTCGTCTTTCCCTTTAGTTGTGGTTTGTTCTGTCAGTCTTCAGGTTAATTTCTGGGGAGTTAGAATGGTTTGATAGTTATCTAGCTGTGTGTGTGGGAGAAGACAAACCTAGGGTCCTCCTATGCCATTGAATCTTCCTCTCCTCCCTGACAACATTTAACATAATAAAAACCACCAAGATGCAGGTCCAAGAAGCTCAAAGAACACCAAGCAAATTTATATTTGAAAATGAGAGAAAGAAAGAAAGAAAGAAAGAAAGAAAGAAAGAAAGAAAGAAAGAAAGAAAGAAAGAAGAAAAAAAAGAAAAAAGAGAAAAAAGATCCATATATATATAAACCTCGGACCTATCATATTCAAGGTTGTGAAAAACATAGGCGAAGAAACTGTCTTGAGGGCAGCCAGAGAAAAAAACACACATTACATAGAGAGGAGCAAAGAATTAGAGCAGACTTCTTACTAAAAGTAAGAAGTTTTTAAGCCAGATAGTGATAGAGTATTAAGATGAGAAGGCAATTGTCTACCCAGAATTCTATAAACTGTGAAAATATTTTCAAAAATAAAGGAGAAATAAAAAGTTTTCAGGAGAAACAAAAACTGAGAGAACTCATTACCAGTAGATATGTACTGCAGGAAATATAAAAAGGACATTCTTTAAGCAGAAGGAATAAATCAGAAAGTCAAATTTGCATGAAGGAACAAGCACTTCTAAAGGTGATATAAATAAAGACTCAATAAACTAAATCAAAACAAGCAACACTCATTTCAACACGACATAAATGAGTCTGTATACTTCACTGAATATTATATATTAAAAATGATAAGCAGTGGAATATGAGATATATCTAATAGGATTTCAGAGTCTTCCCTACAATTCCTGGATGATAATGATGATGATGATTATGATAATGATAATGATGATGAAGATTATGATGGTAACTATATGCAGGACAAATCTTTAGGCACTTTACATATATTAAAGTCTTCACTATTCATACACATAATGAAGTAAGTGACATTTTTATCACCATTTGTACCAATGAGAAAACTAAGGACCAGCAAGATTAAATATGGGTCCAAGGTCACACAGCCTAGAATTACAGCATCTGTATCTACCACACACAATCAGCAGCCTCTTCTGTGATAATTTTAAATGAAGATATTTTTGAAGAAAATCCTCATGATATTCCATGGGACTTTTATTGATGATATGCTGCAGTAATAATAGCAGAATTGGCAATACTTTTAATTAACAAATAAGTGCATTCTCCTTTTCATTATTGAGTTAGCAGATTTCCTTTTTGACTGTTATAATGATTTCAAAATCTAAGTTTTATGTGTGAGAAAAAAAGAAATTGTGATTTCTTCTAAAAGCAATGTGTTAATAAATGTCTATGAACCAAGTGCTTTTAGATATAAGCCATTCTCTATATTACTGCGTTGGATTTGTTCACCTTACAGTCTCTACAATACTGTTTACTAAAATATATTTAAAAGAAACATGTATTATAGGAATGAATGAATGTATTGTTACTATAGAATGGTGTTTAATTATGGTTCTTTAATAGTCATGTTATTTAAATTACCAAATATTTACAAAAATAGTATGTTTAATTGGTTCATCATTCAATGTAAATTTGTTTACCTTAAGTATTAACAGCACCACCTTGAGGTGTCCAATATTTCAGAAATGTGATAATATGTTTGAATATAAATTATTTTTACTGTGGATGCAATGTAGCAGACATTTACTAAGTGTAAATGTCACAGAGGTTAAAAACAAGTCCTTAAATTTGTATTACTTGCACTGCAGCATTGCTTACAGCAGCAAAAATAAGGAAGGAAGGAAGGAAGGAAGGAAGGAAGGAAGGAAGGAAGGAAGGAAGGAAGATCAATTAGTAAGAGATTTTATGAAATAAATTACTGTATTAGTGCAGTTTACTATCTATTTCTGGTTCCTCACTGTCTAGGATCATGGTAGGAATGAAATTCCCTTGGCCCATGAAGTTTGGCATCACCATAAATTTGAACATATATTACCTGGGTTACTTCTGGACTGAAATCTTAAGAATTTAGGTGTGTTAAACCATGTTGTCTCTGTACTGACTCTCAAAAGGCTTCAGATGGTGGTGGTTTGGTCAGTTGGGGTCCAAAAGAGAAGAAGATAGAAAACAGAGCCTACAAGAAACCTGTAATAAACATGTATTATGAAATATAAAGAAATCTTTTTTGTTTAAACCAAAAAGATTATGGAATTCTTTCTTAATGATTATTACCCTATGTAGACATATATTTTATAATCATAAACATTTAAAAGCATAAGTTTCCCCTATATATCAAATTGAATTAAAAGTATAAAGTTTGTCTATGTGTTGAATATATATATATATTCATTCCATATATATATATATTCATTCCAAATATATATATTTATATATATTCATTCCAAATATATATATTTATATATATTCATTCCATATATATATATATATATATATATATATATATGGAAAAATCTGAGCTATATTTGTGACTGAAGAGGTTGGATAATGCAACAGTATTACAGACTAGTGTATAGTGACAGAGAGAAGTCAGGGTAGATAAAAATGGTGTCTTTGCTATTAAGGAAAAATATTTTCTGATAAACAATGTAGTAAAGCTGCAAATCACTGCCTTAGAGCCACATAGCTTGGATTAGAAAAAGTACTTAGTGATATTATTCAAATCTGCTAAATCTAATTGCCAAGTTTCTCATAGAATACCCTGGGAGACTGAATAAATGTTAAATAATTATTCCTTACAATAAAGGGTGTCCTTGAATATACACAATTATGGAAATGAGGCAAAATGTTGGGTATTCAATATTTTTGAGACTAAGAAAGGACATAAAGTACTAATAAGCATCAGTATTTTTTACATCATGTTCAAAACGCTAACTTAAAATTTTTTTAAGTTTATTTATTTAGTTAGAGCAAGAGCACAAGCTAGGGGAAGGGCAGAGAGAGGAAGAGAGAACGAATCCCAAGCAAGCCCTGTACTGCCAGTGTAGAGCCTGATGAAGGGCCTGAACTCATGAACTGTGAGATCATGACCTTAACTGAAATCTAAAGGCAGACACTTAACCAACTGAGCTACCCAGGCATCCCCAAAACACTAACTTTAAAAGTTCAGATTTGATTTCCTATTTTTCTATATAACAGTTTTTGATGTTTTCTTATGTTTTTAAACAGGTTTTTCATATCTGTACTAAGTATTTATAGAGAAAAACTCCCAGCTTAAAACAATTATTATATATTTTAAATCTCTTTTAAAAAAATGATTACCAATATTTAAGCTTTATAAATATAAATTTCTAAACAATTCACAAAGCAAAATGTTTGAAATAATATTTGATATCTTACCTCCGGAAAGAACCTGTTATTTTATCTCGCAAAAATGTACATAGGGCAGCACCACGATAAAGTGCAAAACTGAAAGAATGGCTTTGGATTTCTTTTTTGTTTTTTGTTTTTTGTTTTTTTAATATAAAGGAAAATTTAATTTAATCATGGGAATTCAATTGATGTTGGTTAAAATATTTATTATCTATACATTAAAATATTTAATGTATTCTGAAAAGAACAAAATTTGTTGTAATATGTTATTGATAATTACGACTGCAGTATAATGCTTATTTGGAAATATTCAGATTTGTTTTAGTACTACCTTAAAATAAGTTATTATAATAATATTGGTTCTGTTTCCCAATGATCAATTCTATTTATTTATTTATTTATTTATTTATTTATTTATTTATTTGCAAAACGTATTTCACATGTATTGTACATACACCTAAAGATGGGCAGGCAAAAAGATTTTTTCTTGGTTGAGTGTAAAAACTTCCCACAGAAGTACATCTCATGGGAAAACATCCTCTAAAAGAAAGCCAAACAAGGTCAGATTTCTTTACTCATGCACAAAGCTAAATTGAAAGGCTAACCTGTCAGCAAATATTTAACTGCAATGAATTCCATGCCTACCTCTGGTACCTTAGTTGGAAATTCTATATAGTTCATCTAGAAGATATTCCACCTAGTAATCTTATAGCAACATTTCATTAAAATTTGGTACTTTATCTTTTCATTAAAGATTCATCATTATGAGCATAAACTTCTTCAGAATACTCTTCTTATAAAGCAAAATGGAAAGAAATTTGGCTTTAAGAATAGAAATTTTACATTGATAAGAAAATATCTATTAGCTATAGATAAAATAAAAATAGTCATGTTTTACCACCAAATAATGAAATACCACCATGAAAACCCATGAAACATAATAAGGATAATAAAAAGAAGTGCTCATAAAGAGAATCTTCATCAGCATTAGAGTAATGGCATCTAAGCAAATCTAAGCTTAATATCATAGTGATGAAAATAAAGAAGAAAATTACAATGAAGATTTTCTATCATTCAGGTCATATAAAAATGAAAATAACAGTGTGGATTGTTGTTATATTAAAGGAAGCAAGTCTCAAGTCTCTGCCAAGACTTCTAGAATGCAAGAAGGAGACAAGGGTTCATGCAGTTTCTGCTTACCAGCTAGTCAGATGATTATCCAGCCAGCATCAGGTAGTTAAGTTATACTGATGCCAAATGAAAATGCTGAAGAATAATGCTAAGGAGTCCACCTGGGCCACAGGCAAATTTTCATTCATCTCTTCATGCATGCATTCCTTCAGCACGGATTCATTATTTATCTTGTATATGATAGATACTGTCTTAGATATTGCAGATATCAAGAAGAACGAAACAATGTCCTATGCTCTCCAAGGACTAAATCTAGTAGAGGAACACAAACAGCTGAACTGATGCAGCAGAGCATTGGAGGTACTCACAGAGAACCTTGAAGTCAGTTCTGCCTTAAACTTAAATAATTTCTTGAAAAGTTCCCCCACAATTCAGCAGAATGTTTTTTTTCTGCATCCCAAGGACCCTTGTTACATATTTAGATATAATCTGAGAGATGATACTAATAATTAAATTATCCAAATATACATAATTAAATGACAAGTTGAGTGGCATACAGAAAATTTCCTGAAGAAATATATAGAAAGGGGGAAATAACTGAGGACTGGAGTACTAAGATATCAAGTCAGAGGCGAGACAGAATTAAAGACAGAGATGGGAAAAGATCAGTGGTTTAATATACACCTACATTGGATTTATACTGTATCTAGACGGTAGTTTTAATAGAAACCATTATGTTCTGTGGTGTATCTGCATCCTTGCAAAAGCTTTCTAATCATGTTCCATCAAATCTTATTTTAAATGATTCTTCGATCAAAACTTGAAGAATTCATTATTATTTTTCTTGTTATTGGTTCTTTTTACTCCGTTTTTTACTGTTGGCCACATTTTTATTAGATCCTTTAAATATTTATCTCAGTTACTCTAAAGTTCTTGTCTGATTGTTTTAATATCTAGGCCTCTCTAATAAATCTTACTATTTCTAATTCTTTATTCCTTCACATTGGGGTGTGGGTGGTGCGTGTGTGTGTGTGCGTACGTGTGTGTGTGTGTGTGTGTGTGTGTGTGTGCTGTAATTTTGATTAAACACTGATGTTGTATGTAGGAAAAAGACCAAATCGATATTATTTATGCCTGGAAGTGCTCAGCCTTACCTGCCAGAACATTATTGTGGGAGATGGAGTTAAACTAATTAGAGTTTGAGATGGATTTCCATTTTGCCATTTCTTTCCTTTCCATTAATTCACCACAGACTCCATGCAGTTCCTTCAGAGAAGGGTGACATTACCTTGTGCTTTGATTATGGATGTGGATTCTGAATGGTTTTCTCACTGTTATTGCTCCACCTTCATGTTCATGTGCCTCTGAGGAGGTCCCTAACCACACTTTGACCTCCAGTGGTAGAAAGCTTTTCTCATTGGTGGAAGCAATGAAGCTTCTGTTCTGGTACAGCTTCATTCTTCCTCAGAGACCTGGGTACCCAAGTGCTCAGTTTCTCAATAATCCTTCTTCTCCTTCTCTTCCAATGAGAGCCAATTTCTGCTTCGTGCTGGTGGTGTTTTTGAGCAGAAGAGTTTCCTGACCTCCCAGAAAGAGCAGGTCTCTCCTTCTTATAACAAAGAGTGTTTCTTGATCCTCCTCAGAAGTAGAGAACTTTTACTCCTCCACCAGAAGCAATGAACATTTGCCTTGACCCTGGAGCTTGCAGTGTTTGTTCCCACCAGTGCCTTTAAGGTTTTGCTTCATGTTGGAGTAGGTCTAGGGAAGAAAATGTTGATCAGTTCCTGTCACCCAGTACCCGCTAATAACCTCCTCTCTGAGTTCCCAAAGGGACTCTCACTTGTTCCCTGACCCACCCCCAATCCTTGTTCTGAGTACCTAAGAAAGGACCAGGGGAAAGAATTTGTGAGTGAGGGCAGACTCTTGTTTCCTGGGCATCCAGTGACTCAAAACTAACATGTTATCCTAAATCAAGGTTTTACGGATCTGTAAACTTTTAGCTGATTTCTTACTTCCTTGTATGGTGATCAGCTCTTCCTCCAGTGACCTGCCAAAGTGAAACAAATGCTGTGACTCATTTTTCCTTTGCTGTCACTTTTTGTAATACAACTTACCTATCTTGCAACTGTAGCTTTCAGATGGTTTTAGGAAAAATTAGGATTTTTGTCAGTTAACTGCCTTTTTTCTTCTTATTAGGTGGTGAGTGACATTCTTTTGCTGTTTTCTACACCTTAATCAGAAAAAGATATCTCATGTTTTCTTTGAATTATCATCTTAAATCTTCTTGGTATTTCACTGATAAGAAAGGAGATTGAAGAGGATTTGTTTAATGAATATTCAGTATTTTACGTTGCTTCAAGGTTTGTCCAAAATTTAGTATTAACCAAAATTTTTGTTAACAATAATGCAGGTTTTCTAGAAGTGAATATAATAAAATATACACTGATCTATCATTAAGCTCTAGCCTTGCTTTTTGAATAAGTACACTTAATCATATTTCAGGCTTCTCTGTAGAGATAAATTTCTCTCTTTCTAACTATTATGGAATAATGTATTAATATTCAAAAATTTTACTCATGCCACTCTTTCATCAAATGAAAGTTGTGTTATTCCTAATATAGAAGTAATAGGAGAGTACGAATGTTCTATTTAAAGGTTGAGAGGGAGAAGATAAACAAAGGTAACTTTTTGTTTTCTGCTCTCTATCTGTCCCTCAAAACTCCCAAGTGGTCCATGAGCAGCCTCAGAGTAACCTGCGGATTTCTCATTAAAATAAAGCCAAGTCTCCCAGTCCTATTTAATCTGAATTTCTGGAAATAAAGCCCATGCAAATGTATTTTAATTTGTTCTTCAGATAATTCTCATGTTCATTAGGGCATTTTGTAGCATATATTAAAACCACAGGAAACAGCAAAAAATTGCCATTTTATTTTTATATTTTTACAAGGAGTCCCACATTTTTTAAAGCTTATTTATTTATATTGAGGGAAAGAGAGAGAGAGAGAGGAGACATGTGAGTGGGGAGGGGCAGAGAGAAAGGAGGCGGGAGAGAAAATCCCAAGCAGAATCCAAACTGCCAGTGCAGAGCCATATGCGAGGATCAATTTCACAAACTGTGAGATCATGACCTGAGCCAAAATCAAGAGTTGGAGGCTTAACTCACTCAGCTACCTAGGTGCCTCAGAAAATTATCATTCTAGTTTGCCTCTGTAATTTATTAAATAAGTATTGATGTGTAATAGTTTAAATAGTAACAGTCATAGTCTGAAGCAATAATTTTACTAAACTTTCAGAAAGTCTTATACCAACTACTATCTCCACATTTCTTCTAAATAGTCTTAATTTGCTGCATATATGGTTTTCTAAGAGAAGCCCCAAATTAAAAATTGTTAAGTGGAATAATATGCAAGAATTAGGGAATAGAAAAGTGATACATTATAGCTATTTTTCCAGTTATAATTTACCTATTCTTTTTGTTCACTAAAAATGGAAAATAAATACTTGTTTTAAAATAAGCTACCAGAACGAATATGTTAAAACTGGCAATCTTATAAAATACATACCCAAAGCTCCTGGAACTTTGTTAATACATATATTGAGACTATATAAAATCTTATCTGAAAAGTGTTAAAATATATTTAAAGAAGAGTTAAGATAAATAGTTCAGCATAGAATAATCATAGGATATGCCAATTCATTATTTCTTCATTTATAAACAATTGTGCATAAAAAATGTTGACTTATAGGAAGTTTAGAAGTTCAGGTTAATAAGCCTCATGTATTTGAATTTTTCAAAGTGATTACTTTGAGTATTATTAATTGCAAAGAAACAAGATTTTTTTTCTGATTCAGGGAGACTCCTATTTACTTTATAAATGTTATAAAACATATAATTTAATGTTTTTAAGTCAGAAAATTGTTTAAGGGTGAAGTATAGGGAAATTATTATTTAGATGAGTAAATATGACACTGTATATTCTACTATAAAAATGCCATGAGAAGAAAACCTCCCAGAGAAAGCACCTAACTTAGAGAAGTGAAGCCAAGAACTCTAGGGAAATAAACTGGTGCTACGAAGTCCCTGCAGCACGGGCACCTTGAGTTAGACCTATCCCTGAATATTTCAATTATGCAAGAAAACACACTCCATCTTGATTAAACCAGATTGTGTTATGTGTTCATTGTCACTTAGAATCCAGAGTCCTGAGGCTTTGCCAATTCTATCAAATGAGTAGAAAGTATTTTTATAGCATAAAATATTTATCTGGATAATTACCATAAATTATGAGACCAGAGTCTCCTGTTAAGATTGCATCTTATTTTGAGTCATGCCCACTTCTATTTTCTTATACTGTGAATGTTTATTTTTTCTTTATTTCTTAACTGATTTTTGAATTTCCAAAAGGAATAGATTTGCTAATTATATTGTTCTCTTATTTTTCACTGTGTCTCCTTTCTCTTAAATATGTATTTTTAAAATTTTTTATTTTAAATGAGAGAAAGCACGTGATGAGGGGAGGGGCAAAAGAAAGAGAGAGAATGCTAAGCATGCTCTGTGCTCAGCATGGAGCCCAACACAAGGCTCAGTCTTACAACTGTGAGATCATGACCTGATCATGACTGGTATCAAGAGTCAAAGGCTTAACTGACTGAGCCACCCAGGCATCCAACTATATTTTAATCCTTAATTTATAGGCATGTTTTAAATTTTGTTAAGCATTTTGTAATTATTTTCCTAGCTTTTTCATATTTGATAGCTTATTTTAATAAAAATATGAAAATTTATTACATATGATAAAATAATGATAAAATGTATTTTTTTGTTTTGTTTTTGGTATTTTTATTTTTTTCAATTTACATCCAAGTGAGTTAGAATCTAGTGCAACAATGATTTCAGGAGTAGATTCCATAATGCCCCTTATCCATTTAGCCCATCCCCCCTCCCCCACCCCCTCCAGTAACCCTCTGTTTTTTCTCCATATTTAAGAGTCTCTTATGTTTTGTCCCTTCCCTGTTTTTATATTATTTTTGCTTCCCTTCCCTTTTGTTCATCTGTTTTCTCTCATAAGGTCCTCATATGAGTGAAGTCATATGATTTTTGTCTTTTTCTGACTAATTTCACTCAGCATAATACCCTCCAGTTCCATCCCCATAGTTGCAAATGGCAAGATTTCATTCTTTTTGATTGCCGAGTAATACTCCATTGTATATATAAACTACCTCTTCTTTATCCATTCATAAACCCTTGGACACTTGGACTCTTTCCCTACTTCAGCTATTGTTGATAGTGCTTCTGGAAACATTGGGGTGCATGTGCCCCTTTGAAACAGCACACCTATATCCCTTGGATAAACACCTAGTAGTGCAATGGCTGGGTCATAGGGTCGTTCTATTTTTAATTTTTCGAGGAACTTCCATAGTGTTTTCCAGAGTGGCTGCACTAGTTTGCATTCCCACCAGCAGTGCAAAAGAGAACCTCTTTCTCCGCATCCTCACCCACATCTATTGTTTCCTGAGTTGTTAATGTTAGCCATTCTGTCAGGTGTGAGGTGGTCTCTCATTGTGGTTTTGACTTGTATTTCCCTGATGATGAGTGATGTTGAACATTTTTTCATGTGTCGCTTGGCCATCTGGATATCTTCTTTGGAGAAGTGTCTATTCATATCTTTTGCCCATTTCTTCACTGGATTATTTGGTTTTTGGGTGTTGAGATTGATAAGTTCTTTATAGAGTTTGGATACTAACCCTTTATCTGATAGGTCATTTGCAAATATTTTCTCCCATTTCATAGGTTGCCTTTAGTTTTGTTGATTGTTTCCTTCATTGTGCAGAAGCTTTTTATTTTGATGAGGTCCTAATAGTTCATTTTTGCTTTTGTTTTCCTTGCCTATGGAGACATGTTGTGTAAGAAGTTGCTGCAGCCAAGGTCAAAGAGGTTTTTGCCAGATTTCTCCTTGAGAATTTTGATGGCTTCCTGTCTTACGTTTAGGTCTTTCTTCCATTTTGAGTTTATTTTTGTATATGGTGTAAGAAAGTGGTTTAGGTTCATTTTTCTGCATGTTGCTGTCCAGTTTTCACAGCACCACTTGCTGAAGAGACTGCCTTTATTCCATTGGATACTCTTTCCTGCTTTGTCAAAGATTAGTTGGCCATACATGTGTGGGTCCATTACTGCATTGTCTATTCTGTTCCATTGATCTGAGTGTCTGTTTTTTGCCAATATCATACTGTCTTGATGATTACAACTTTGTAACAAGCTTGAAGTCTGGGATTTTGATGCCTCCTGCTTCGGTTTTCTTTTTCAAGATTGCTTTGGCTATTTGGTGTCTTTTCTGGTTCCATAGAAATTTTAGGATTGTTTGCTCTAGCTCTATGAAGAATTCTGGTGTTATCTTGATAGGTATTGAATTGAATATGTAGATTGCTTTGGGTAGTATTAACATTGTAACAATATTTGTTCTTCCTATCCAGGAGCATAGAATATTTTTCTTTTGTGTGTGTGTGTCTTCTTCAATTTCTTTCATAAGTTTTCTATAGTTTTCGGTGTATAGATTTTTCACCTCTTTGGTTAGATTTATTCCTATGTATTTTATGGGTTTTGGTGCAATTGTAAATGTGATCAATTCCTCGATTTCTCTTTCTTTTGCTTAAATGTTCGTGTGTAGGAATGCAACCAATTTCTGTGCATTGATTTTATATCCTGCAACTTTGCTGAATTCATGAATCAGTTCTAACAGTTTTTTGGTGGAATCTTTTGGGTTTTCCGTATAGAGTATCATGTCATCTGCAAAGAGTGAAAGTTTGACTTCCCCCTGGCCAATTTGGATGCCTTTTATTTCTTTGTGTTGTCTGATTGCAGAGGCTAAGACTTCCAATACTATGCTGAATAACAGTGGTGAGAGTGAACATCCCTGTCTAGTTCCTGACCTTAAGGGAAAAGCTCTCAGTTTTTCCCCACTGAGGATGATATTAGCATTGGGTCGTCTGTAAATGGCTTTTATTATCTTGAGGTATGATTCTTCTATCCCTACTTACTTGAGGGTTTTTTATCAAGGAAGGATGTTGTATTTTGTCAAGTGTCTTTTCTGCATCTATTGAGAAGATCAAGTGGTTCTTGTCCTTTCTTTTATTGATGAGATGAATCACATTGATTGCTTTGTGGGTATTGAACTAGCCCTGCATCCCAGGTATAAGTCCCACTTGGTCATGGTTGATAATTTTTTAATGTATTGCTGGATCCATTTGGCTAATATCTTGTTGAGGATTTTTGCACCCATGTTCATCAGGGAAATTGGTCTATAGTTCTCCTTTTTCGTGGGGTCTCTGTCTGGTTTTGGAATCAAGGTAATGCTGGCTTCATAGAAAGAGTTTGGAAATTTTCCTTCCATTTCTATTTTTTAGAAAAGCTTCAAGAAAATAGGTGTTAACTCTTCCTTAAATGTTTGGTAGAATTCCCCTGGAAAGCCGTCTCTCCCTGGACTCTTGTTTTTTGGGAGATTTTTAATTACTAATTCAATTTCTTTACTGGTTATGGGTCTGTTCAAATTTTCTATTTCTTCCTGTTTCAGTTTTGGTAGTTCATATGTTTCTAGGAGTTTTCCATTTTTTCCAGATTGTCCATTTTATTGGCATGTAATTATTCATAATATTCTCTTATTATTGTTTGTATTTCTGCTGTGTTGGTTTTGATCTCTCTTTCATTCTTGATTTTATTTATTTGGGTCCCTTCCTTTTTGTTTTTTATCAAGCTGGCTAGGGGCTTATCAATTTTGTTAATTGTTTCAAAGTACCAGCTTCTGATTTCATTGATTTGTTCTGATTTTTTGGTTTTGATAGCATTGATTTCTGCTCTAATCTTTATTATTTCCTGTCTTCTGCTGGTTTGGGGTTTTATTTGCTGTTCCTTTTCCAGCTCCTTAAGGCATAAGGTTAGGTTGTGTATCTGAGATCTTTCTTCCTTCTTTAGGAAGGCCTGGATTGCTATATTCCATTTTATGACCGCTTTTGCTGTATTCCAGAGGTTTTGGGCTGTGGTGGTATCATTTTCATTGGCTTCCATGTACTTTTTAATTTCCTCTTTAACTTTTTGGTTAGCCCATTCATTCTTTAGTAGGATGTTCTTTAATCTCCAAGTATTTGTTATCTTTCCAAATTTTTTCTTGTGGTTGATTTCGAGTTTCATAGCATTGTGGTCTGCAAATATGCATGGTATGATATCAATCTTTTTGTACTTGTGAGCTGATTAGTGTCCTGGTATGTTATCTATTCTGGAGAATGTCCCATGTGCACTGGAGAAGAATATACATTCCACTGCTTTAGGATGAAATGTTATGAATATATCTGTTAAGTCCATCTGGTCTAGTGTGTCATTAAAAGTCATTGTTTCCTTGTTGATTTTTCTGTTTATATTATCTGTCCATTGCCATGAGTGGGGTATTGAAGTCCCCTGCTATTATGGTATTATTATCAATGAATTTCTTTATGTTTGTAATTAAATGATTTATATATTTGGGTTTTCCACATTTGGAGCATAAATGTTTACAATTATTAGGTTTTCTTGGTGGATAGACCCCTTAATTATGATATAATACCCTTCTTAATCTCCTGTTACACTCTTTATTTTAAAGTCTAGATTGTCTGATATAAGTATGGCTACTCTGGCTTTCTTTTGTCAGCTATTAGCATGGTAGATGGTTCTCCTTTCCCTTAATTTCCATTTGGAGGTGTCTTTAGGTGTAATGTGGGTCTCTTGTAAACAGATCCATATAGATGGATCCTGTTTTCTTATCCATTCTGTTACCCTATGTCTTTTGATTGGAGCATTTAGTCCATTGACATTTCGAGTGAGTACTGAAAGATATGAGTTTATTTCCCTTATTTTGCCTGTAGAGTTGGTTTCTGGTGGTGTTCTCTGATTCTTTCTCGTCTTTGTTGCTTTAGGTCTTTTTTTTTTTCATCTTTTCTCCCTTCAGAGAGTCCCCCTTAAGATTTCTTGAAGAGCTGGTTTAGTGGTCATGAACTTCTTTAGTTTTTGTTTATCTGGGAAACTTTTAATCTCTCCTTCTATTATGAATGACATCCTTGCTGGATAAAGAATTCTTGGCTGCATATTTTTCTGATTTAGCACATTGAATGTACCCAGCCACTGCTTTCTGGCCTGCCAAGTTTCTGTGGATAGGTCTGCTGCAAACCTGATCTATCTTCCCTTGTAGGTTAAGGAATTTTTTCCCCTTGTTGCTTTCATGATTCTTTCCTTGCCTTAGTATTTTGTGAATTTGACTATGATATGCCTTGTCGATGATCGTTTTTTGTTGAATCTAATGGGAGTCCTCTGTGTTTCCAGGATTTTGATGTCTGTGTCTTTCTCAAGGTTAGAAAAGTTTTCTGTTATGATTTGCTCATATAACACTTCTACACCCTTTTTTTTCCTCTCATCACCTTCTTGGACTCCCATGATTCTGATGTTGTTACTTTTTAATAAGTCCCTGATTTCTCTAATTCTTAAATCATGCTATTTTGCCTTAGTCTCTCTCTTTTTTTCTGTTTCATTATTCTCCGTAAGTTTGTCCTGTATTCACTGACTCACTCTCCCTCATCCATTTTTGCCACAGTGGCATCCATATGAGTTTGAAGCTTAGTTGTAGCATTTTTTTAATTCATCTGGACTAGCTTTTACTTTTTTTTAGCTCCAAAGAAAGGAATTCTAGTGTATTTTCGATCCCAGCTAGTATTCTTATCATCATGATTCTAAATTCTCATTCAAACCTCTTGCTTGTATCTGTGTTGATTAAGTCCCTGGTTCTCATTTCTTCCTGCTCTTTCTTTTGGGGTAAATTCCTTCATTTTGTCATTTTGATGAAAGAAGAGGAATTAATAAGGTAAAAAAAAATAACATTAAAACAACACACACAAACACACACACACACACACACACACACACACACACACACACACAAATCAAGTAAATGATGTTAGATCCAAGGTGTGTTTTGGTCTGGTGTTGAAAGGAGCTTGACAGATTAGAAAAAAAGGGGGGGGGAGACAAATGTTTGAAAATTTGAAAAAATGTATGCAATGAAATGATAGAAGTAAAATAGAATTTGAAAAATTTACAAAAATGTAAAAAATATAGTAGAAAAAAATTAAAAATATTTTTATTAAAAACTGAAATGAAAATAATTTTTATCTTTCTGTATTCAAGAAAAGAAATACATGAAAAAGAAAAAGTAAAAGAAAATTGAATAGGTAGACCAGTGAGCAGTCTGAAATACGATTGAATTATATCCTTTTCCCCTAGAAGTCAAATTATGAAGCACTTTATCATCCATAAACTATATGGACTGGTGGAGAGATTTGTGGTGTTCCTGAAGAGTGATGTTGGCCGTGTTGGGTGGGGCTTAGTGTAATGGTTTGTTCTCTACTAGATGCTGCTGCTTAGCTTACTAGAGTAGATGGTTGTGGCACTTGTAGGTGTATATGTGCATGCACAGGAAGGGTGAAAATGGTATCACCCAGCTACCCAGTCTCTAGTATCAGAACTCTGTTCTCCCTCATCAGCAATTGCACACCCGCCCATTGTCTCTAGCTTCCATCCACTCCCCACTTTTATACTGTCTGTGACCAAGCCATCAGGTTGCCAGGTGGTGCCTCCCTCCTGAGTTTTATCTCAGATGTGGCTGTGTTTCCCAACCCCTCATTTCTGAGGGGCCGTGACTTTAACCTGCTTAGACCCTCTGTGGAAGGGTCTCACCAAGCAATGGCCAGGTGCTGGCTGCACCCAGGAACATTTGCAGGACCGTGCTGCTGCTGCTGCTGATGCCCAGAGACTGCAGCTGGGTGCAGAAAAAGTTCACATGATCGTGTGGCAGCAGTGTTTCAAGGATTATGGAAAATCACAACACACATCTGGCACCAGGCTTCACCCTTTACAACCTGTTCCAGCATCAGTGAATGTAGTTGTTTTCTAGAGTCTGCTGGAACTGGGTGGTCACATAGCCTCTATCAAATGTCCTTCCAGCAGGGGAACCGCCTCTCCCTGTGTGCCCTGAGGATCCCCAGACCTCACTCTGCTCCTGGGGATTCGCCCTTCCCACCAGAGCACCACCAGGTATTCAGCTGCGGAGTTTTAGACTCTGTGCTCCCTGTTTATAGAGTCTTAATGGAATTTAAACCCTCTCCTTTCTCCTTTCTCCCATTTTTTAGTTCAGTCCCTGTGGCTCTTTCCACTTTTCCACTTTCTCTCCAGCTGTTTTTTGGGGTGTTGCTTTTCTTGTACTCTCTTCCCATCTCAGTCCTCTCTCCGTAAGCAAAAACAGCTCCCTGCCCTCTGTGGCTTCTCTCTCCCCCAGTTCACCTGTCCATGCCACGTACCTGCTGAATTCTGTGGTTCAGGTTATGCAGATTGTTGCGTTAATCTTCAAATCATTTTCCTAGGTGTGCAGGATGGTTTAGTGTTGATCTGGCTGTATTTCATGGACATGAGATGCAAAAACAAAACAAAACAAAACAAAACAAAACAAAACAAAACTTCCATGCTGTTCCACCATCTTGGCTCCTCTGAAAGATATTAATTTTAATTCAAATATCTTATTTGTCATATTACAGAAATTTTGACTAACAACAATTAAGTTAAATTAATTTCTAATTAAAATGTAATTTTTCTTGATTTATTCTCTTATCCCAATAAAATTTTTAGATTTATGTAGTTTTGTTTTCTTTTGCCTTTAATTTCTATTCTTGTTACATGCTGATTATAGAAAATGTTCTATACAATTCCTATCTAAAATTTGTTGATTTTGGGGGAGCACCTTAGTGGCTCAGTCAGTTAAAGTGTCCAACTTCAGCTCAGGTCATGATCTCACAGTTTGTGAGTTCCAGCCCCACATCGGGCTGTGTGCTGACAGCTCAGAGCCTGGAGCCTGCTTCAGATTCTGTGTCTCCCTTTCTCTTTGCTCCTCTCCTGATCATGCTCTCTCTCTCTAAATAAATAAATAAACATTAAAAAAATTAAATCTGTTGATTTTTTATGGCCTAGTATGGCTTCATTATTTCTAAATATCCATTGACATTCTACTATGGTCTATTGTCTTTGTTTGTAGACTTGTAGGTTGTTTTGTTTCTGGGTTACTTATCAGTAAGCTTACTCATTAAATTTCTCTTCTACATCATATGTCTTTTTTTTTTAATTTGGTTTATCAGAAACTGAAAAAGTTCTGTCTAAAATCTGCAGCTATATTGTAGCTTTGAATTTCTCTCCTTACAGAATTTTTCAGCAGGTCCTTTAATATAGTATCAATCACTGCTGTGTCTAGGGTCTCATTTTATGAGACATGGCACCACATAAGAAGGAGATGCAATATAGAGCCACAAATATATTTACTTTTATAGATGGTATGACCAAGTTACAGGAGATATAAAATATGTATGGGTCCCAAGGATCCAAAACCATCATCTTACAATTTCATCCTTTTTTTATAATGAAAACCTCTCTAAAACACTCACATAACCTCCACCCAAACTACCAGACCATGTCCTGAAGCAATCAGGAGTGCTCATGAGCACTGAAAATTTCTTGAGTTCTAAGTCCTACTTGTTGGGTTTCAACTGAGATTTTGGCTCATTACTGTTTAGTACAAGCACTCTGAATTCCTCTCTCCATCTTATCTGTTTTTCCATAATAGTTTGCTGACGTTGTACTGATACCCTGAATTCAGCAATTTAGAACACTTTATTTATATGTGTATTAATTTTCTATTGCTATGTAAGAAATTGTGAGAAACTCAGTGACCTAAAAGAGTACTTATTTATTAGCTCTCAAATTTGTTTATCAGAAGTCCATGCATGGTGTGGTTAAGTTCTCTGCTCACAATCTTATAAGGCTAAAACCAAGGTGTTAGCTGAGCTGTGTTCCCTTCTGGAAGCTCCAAGGAATGATAACTCCCACACTCATTCAGGTTGCTAGCTCCTAGTGACTAAAGTCCATGGTTTCTTACTGATTGTCAGCCATGAGCTGCACATAAATCCTAGTGGCCTTCTACATTCCTTACCATGTGGCCACCAATGGAGAATCTCTCTGATGCCAAATGCATCCTAAGCCTTGAATCTCTCTCTCTCTCTAGAAAAAGTCCAGTTCTTTTTTTTTAAAGAACTTTTTTCAGTATTTTTATTGAAGTAAAATGCACATAAGATAAAGTTTGCTATCTTAACCATTTTTAAGTGCACAATTCAGTAGTATTAATTAAATTAACATTGTTGTACTGCCACCACCACCATCCATTTCCAGAACTCTTTATTTTGCAAAACTGAAACTCTACACCAATTACATATCAACTCCCCCTTCCTCTCCTGCCCCAACCCCTGGAAATCAACTCTTCTATTTTCTGTCACTATAAACTTGAATACCTTGGATACCTCCTATAAGTGGAATCATAAATATTTGTCTTTTTGTGCGTGGCTAATTTCACTTAACATAATGTCCTCAAGGTTCATTGATTTTATAGTATATTGCAGACTTTTCTTCCTTTTCTAATTAATTTCTTTTTTTAAATGCTATTCCAGCAGAGTTAACATACAGTGTTATATTAGATTCCGGTGTACAATATAGTGATTCAACAATTCTATACATTACTCAGTGCTCATCACGATAAGTGTATTCTTAATCTCCATCACCTGTTTCACGCATTCCCCTCCCTACCTTCCCTCTGATAATGATCAGTTTGTTCTCTATATTTCAGAGTCTCTTTTTTTGTTTGTTTGTCTCTTTTTCTCTTTGTTTTGTTTATTACATTACACATATTTTAAAACCCTTTCTGGTTATGTCAGAGTAATGTAAATAATCTCTCTATCTTGAACTCAATCTATTTGGGTCCATAACTACATCTTTAATTTTGCCCTACAACCTAAGGTAATTGTGAGGGTGAAAACTCATCAGGTAAAAGACTTTGCCCACACTCAAGAGTAGGACACTACATAAAGCTAGAGGTCACTGGGGATTGCCTTGGATTTTAGACTACCACACTATGTAACAAAAAATTTACCTTTCTTTTTATCATTTCTGCCCCAAAATAAATTGCATATGTTATCAATATGTAATTATGTTCTATTTCTCATTTGTGACAGAAAACCTACTTTAGACTAGCATCATCCCTGTGGGCTTCTTTTTAATGTTCCTTTTTATTTGCATACATCTGGCACACAAGGACTGATTCTAATATTTTTTATCTTTTTGGCATATTGCTTTAGATTTATTTATTCTAAATAACATATAGATTTGTTTTGTCCCATTTTAGAATCTTTGTAGTTTCTGTCACAATTTTCTGTTTTAATTTTTTATTATCTTTGCTTTACTTCTGTAATGATTTTTATTTTCTTGGTATGTAATTAATATATGTGTTTAAATCTGTATTTTGTCTCAATGTAAAGGAACTAAAAACTCTTTGCTATTATTCCTATAACTTAAGACTATTTAATCACACACTCTACAACTACCCAACTACCCCCCCCCCGCCAGCGTACACACACTTATGCAATAATACTCGGTATTTCTCGAATTATCTGGATTTCTAGCTTATAGTTGTTTTCTTTTCCCACTCTTGAATTCTTTACTTTGATTTGTTTCTTAGTTTACTGTAATTTTGAAATTCCATAGCATACTGTTTGAAGTTTGCCTATCTGAAACAATCTTGTTATTGCTGTCTCTGAGTATGAATTTTAACTTAATTATTAAATCTTAAATCATTTGGAAAGCTTTCATCTCTTCCCAATGTCTTTTAATTGCCCCTTATAGTTTTCATTTTTGTTTCTTCATAGTAGTTTTTGTATTTTGTTGAGAATATACTTTTCCTTGATGATAAACTTTTCTTAAAATAGTGAATTTTGAAACTGTGAATTTCTGCCACATCTCTTGTGATATTTTTTATGGGCTCCATCTTGTAAGCAGGCAGTCTCCACACAAACTGTCTATTGGAAAGTGACATTCCAGATTTGCCTCAACTTCCCTCACTCATCATTCAAATGAAACCAAATCCCCTGTTCAACACTGCATCTCAAGGGAAGGCTGATTTTCACTGCCCCAGGCAGGGTGCCATTCCTAGCATGGATTCATTGTAGCTCAGCTTTCCTTCTGAGGTGCTGGTCCTACAAACCCCTTTCCAACAGAGAGTCTCTCATCCAGTAAAGCACAACAGTCACAACAAATTGTCCTCTCCAGCCTTGTCACCAAGTGTCTCCCCCTCCTCTGGCTCTGAGAAAGTTCATTGTTGCTGAGAATGACTCATAATTAAATGGTTTGTTCCGAGTGTCTGACAATTTTGTCTGTCTTTTTTTGTACATCTCAAAATATAAAGAGATGTAGAAAGCCATTGAGAGAGATCATTTTTTTTAATGTTTATTTATTTTGAGAGAGAGAGAGAGAGAGAGAGCGAGCGCACTGTCAGCGCAAAGCCCTACATGGAGCTCAGTCTCACAAACTGTGATGTCATAATCTGAGCTGAAATCAAGAGTCAGGCAGTTAGCTTACTAAACCACCTAGGTACCCCGAGAGACACCAATTTTTTAGGCAACCCAAAAGCAGCGCTTGCAGCTAAATTTTTGTTATAGAAAGTGGGTTTTTAAATTTTTTTTTCAACGTTTATTTATTTTTGGGACAGAGAGAGACAGAGCATGAATGGGGGAGGGGCAGAGAGAGAGGGAGACACAGAATCGGAAACAGGCTCCAGGCTCCGAGCCATCAGCCCAGAGCCTGACACGGGGCTCAAACTCACGGACCGCAAGATCGTGACCTGGCTGAAGTCGGGCGCTTAACCGACTGCGCCACCCAGGCGCCCCATAGAAAGTGGGTTTTTAAAACAAGAGACAGACACTGATGGAGGAAACAATTAGCAAGGCTACTCTTATTTGTGAGGCAAAGCCCATGTATCATAAGGTGAGATCTAGTTTCCTGGGATTTATTTGTTTATTGATAGTTTGCTTGTTTGGCATAAAATCATGCCATCACATTCATAATTATGACAACTCCTCCCATAATTTGACAGTAGTTTAGCTGAAGTATATTCATGTTGTTTGTTTTCTTTACTCTTTCTCTCGTATGGGGATTTTAATGATAAATTCATAGAAGGAAAGTCTGTTTTTCAGGATTAAATTTAAGCCAGAGTAAACTAAATCAGATTTTAATAATCAAAATATTTAATTCCATAATAAGATGAATATCTTTCTAAGACAGTAAACAGTGAATGTTCATTGGGAATAGAAAATTGTTATTTACATTGGAAAGTGGGACAGTCTGCATGTTACCGTAATAAATCAACATGATATCAAAACACTCTTTCAAGTCAGTCTGTCAATAAATATTTTTTGTCTACCATGGTAGGGAGACTGGGGGGAAAATGGGTATCAGAACTATAAGGACTTTATATCTTTGAAGAGACAGAGCTGGCATGCACTGGAACATAAATTCTACACACCAGTTACCCACTTGGGCAGTTCAGACCATAAGCACTAAAGAAGTTCAGAAGAGGACATAATCAATGTGGAGAACTCTTATTGAATGAGGCGACCAGGAAATAAGAACAAATCCAATTATATCCAATATATGTGTGTGTGTGTATATATATATATATATATATATATATATATATATATATACACACACACACACATATATATACACACACACACACACACACACACACACACACACACACACACACATAACATATATATACTTTATAGCCCAAAGTGACAAAGTGACATGGGAAATAGGAAATTATCTAATTTTGATAACATAGTAAAATGAACATGATTATTAAGTTTAATTTTTCAGTCACTAATAACCTAGTGCATTTAAACACATTTGGGAATAATTGTATTTAAAAATTAATATAACACCTACATTCATTCGTGTTATGTGGTTCTGTTCAAAAGAAACTTCATAGTCTTCAGCTCTTCTCCCAGGAAGTTACCCTTTGATAGGGTGCAGTTAATTTGGCAAAATTTCTGCTGGATGATGACCCTAACTGGTTGTCCTCCTTAAAATCATCATGTTTTAATATATTTATTTTTCTGATTTCTAAAGTAAGTATGTGGAAAATGGAAGAAAGCATTAAAGAAAACTAAAATGTGCCAAAATTCTCACATCCAAAGATAACTATTGTTATAATTTGGTGTCTTTGTCTTACATAATTGTCTCTCTCGGTCTCATGTCATCTAAAATTTAAATGGAGATTTATAAAATAAAAATGTCCTTTTATAGTATCCTTAGATTTCAATTTCTTTCTTTTTTAATGTTTATTTATTGTTGAGGGGGGGCAGCAAGAGGGGGACAGAGGATCTGAAGCAGGCTTTTTGCTGACAGCAGAGAGTCTGAAGCAGGTCTCAGACTCATGAACTCTGAGATCATGGCTTGAGTCAGACTCTCGACTGACTGAGCCATGTGCGCATCCTGATTTTAATTTCTTAATACATGTTCCCTTTAATTGATATCAGTTGTCATTTGTGATAGCCATCTTGCAAATGTATCCATCTTGCAAGCAAAATAGCTTCAGAAAAAAAAATTGCAGAATGCACATTTAACAAATTGAAACACTAAAAAATACTAAAAATTACTTTTTCTTAGAACAAATTAATGTTGCGCTAACCACAAGACTATTTGATTATTTCAATTCCTACAAAGAAACTTAGAAATTGTTGTAATATTTTCATTTATATAAACCTTATCAAGAATTTTGCTTCTTAGGAAATGCTACTTTTCCCTCTGCCGCAGAATTTCATCTCCTTAATACAGCCTCTGAAGGCTCTTTAGTTAATGTGTATCTGAAGTATCATTCTACTCACAATGAACTGTACTGAAAAGTACCATCAAGCCTTTAGCATTGAAAGAAATCAATCTAGTGATGGTAAATGGTCTGTGGTCTCACAGGGATAGACTCATCTGTTAAAACTTTAAAGCCATACAAATCAAATATCCTTTTCTTTTGTAGAGTGCTTTATGTGGAATTAATGTATTTTAACCCACACAACACTAGCATTTGATATTCTTGTGAGATGTACAGATAATGCATTTCTTAAAGGTGCTGTGAAATCAACCATTTCAATTTGATTCAGTGTTTTTCACTGATCATGATGATCAGATACTGAGACACTGATCAATGACCAAACAGTGGTCTGATTTGTTTTGTTGTTTTGTTATGTTGCACACCTACAATTAACTAGATGTCTGCCAATAATTTGCAAAATCCTAGTAACAGATTTGATAGGCTCTTAAATACAGCTTTGGCAGTTGCCTGCGATGATTTCAAAACAGCTGAATCATGTCCGAACCCCCCCGTACCACCTACAATAAAATAAAACCACACAAATATATAAACATTATATGGTTGAGACTGAAAGGACACAAAAGTGATTTTATGAAAACAACTTTTGTATTTTAAAATTGTGATCACAAGAGAGCTATAACTTTCCCAGTCTGCAATAAAGTCTAAAATCATGTGGCTTTTCCCACCTACTCTTTATGGACAAAAACACATAGCAATTTTTCATGGAAATATTAAGACAAATTTACAAAAGTAAATGCATAGATTCTGAAAATTTGCTAGATGCAATATAGTTTTTCACTTTCATATGAACAAACATTATTACAAGCGGCTTACATTTTGAAAAACATATTTAATCACCTAACCTGCAATTTTAATACAATATTGATTACTTTGGAGCACATTGCCATAAAGGCAACAGAAACCCAGAAACCCTGAGAAGATTTTCTATGTGCCCATAAAGCAAGTAAAACCCAAGACAAGTGGTAAAAAGTTTAAATTAAACTGAGAACTTTTACCAAAGAGAAAACTTTTTACCGAGCTACTAAGGAAATTTATTTTGCAAAAAAGAGTTATGTAATCTCCTCCCCTAGATATCAAAGATAAAGGTATTTACCTTGTTCCTCACATAGCACTTTAAAAAAGAAAAATAAACCAGATATGCTTTTGGAGCCTATTTATGGCATACTTTGTTTTTAAGAATTCCTTAAAAGATACATGAAACTTGGGTTAACATAGTTCATAAATTTCCTAGGAAATAATATAATATTGGGGATAGTCCTTGAAGAAAACCCCTGGAATTTTCCAGCATTAACAAGCTTTTCAGCAAACCAAATCAATTCAGTAAACCATTATACAAACATGAGAATCTCCATAGATTTTCTCTTTCCCCTTCTAAGCATAGATAAGTATTAAGACAGTTTTCTATACATTTCACACACACACACACACACACACACACACACACACACACACACTCCTTTTTGCAATATGTTAGCTATTGTTTTAGGCCTTAAGAGTTCTAGTGTCTCTTTAGGAAACACTAGTAACTAAGAAAGCAGCCCTCTAAAACTCCACAAAGGTCTGGAAAAAAAAAACACCTCAGACATAAATCTTAGAGCTGAACTGTTCTCCTCACATTGATTGCTTGAAAGCTAGAACACAATTTGTAGCACATCCCTAGCAGTAAAATCCTTGAATTATCACTCATACACTTATTTTTATTTTATCCTATTATTATTCAGAGCTGTGTTCACCCTGACAGCTAATCTGATTTGATCCTGGCTAATGTTAACATGGAAGGAGTTTATCTGAATGAATAGAGGAGAATAGCTGAACTCCTCAGGTATCTAAGCTATGAATCTAAAAAGATCCAGTCAATCAATTATGGAACACTTTGATGGTTAATACTCGTTTGTTAAATTATTCTAATTTGTTGCTATAAGCACCCCTTCCAATTTTGATAGTGAGGATGGATGGATAGGTAGATCGACAGATAGACAGACAGGCACATAGATGCAAAGATGAGAAACTCGAAGTAAAAAGAATAAATGAAAACAAACTGGTGATAAAGGAAAATCTCTGCCTATCAATAATTAGGACACATGGTGGTATCTATGTATAAGTAATCTGCCTTATATCATGTAAACCATAAAATATTTCAGACTGGGGGAGTGGTTGTCCAGAACTAAAAATATTATGAGGCTATAATTATTTTATATTAGATTCCTTTTGCATTTTAATATAAATCAAAAGCATTTATTGCATAGGGCATTTTTTTAAAGTTCGGGTAATAAAAGTGGTGATTCAAAACATTAAACAGCATTTCTAGCTGTGCCTGTAGGTCATGTGGAATGTTAAATGCCAACGTGCCAACCAATCACAACCCAAACTCTGAGCAGCTCTTAAGATTATATATAATGAATAACAGATTTCAGCTTGTGGTTTTATGCATGATTCTAAAATCTTTTCAAAACCTTTCTTTAAAACATTGCTGTTAGAATTTCCCTGTTCAACTACAGCCATCTCTACATGGCAATACTATATTATCACATAGTATGTGGTTGTCCAAACTACGATAAGCTGCTCACCAAGATCATAGAACAATGACAACAGGAGAGTTTGTATTTTCTTTTCTTTGTGTTAATCACTAAAATATCCACGTTCAAAAGGAAATATGTCTTTCACCCAAATTAAGTCGTTCATGTTTCCAAGTGTTTTTAAAGAATTTTTAATATTCAAAGGTATAAGGAAACAAAAAAAGACCTACAATCTCTCTGTCAGCATATTCTCTACCCACATGAAAGTGAGTGTAAAATTTACTCTGAAATAATAAACACTTGAACAAAATCAAACAATTGATTTGGCAGATATTCATTAATTTAACAAATATCTATGGAGCACCTGTAATGGCCAGAAAGTATTTTAGGTGTTCAAATGTAGCAATAATTGGACAAAATCCTTATTCTCATGGTGCAGATAGTTATAGTGCCAAAAAAGCAAACTCAGCAGAATTACACAAAACAATGTTACTGTCTTCCGTGTAGCATCTGATGTAAAGAAAAAGCAGAATAGGTAGGGAAGAAGAAGGACAGAAGGCTCCGGTATGGAGGGTGGTGAGAAAAACGTGATATTTGAGCAGAGACCTTAATTAAGTGAGGAAGGCAGACCGAGGAAGTCAGGGATTGGGGACATCATGGGAGAAACCATAAACACACATTTTTGATCCAGGGGCGTCCTTGGAAAGTTACCCTTAACTTATATATTACTTAAATATTATTACTTAAATACTAACATGGGAATATAAATCTTTCTTTTTTAAAACCTTCTAAGCTGGTTATTTATAAAACATGCAGTATCATTTTCACCATATTAGCACAAGGGGAGTTATCACTCAGAAGGGAAAAAAATAACATGAATCTGATCTCCATTGGAGTTATAGAGGAAGTAAACCATTAAGCAAAACAGAAATAGTTGATTTTATACAAAGATCAAGTGAAACAAAGTATATTTTAAAGCACTGTAATATGAAGAAATATTAATTTCCCAATTAAATTACTTTCAATGGAGGCACTATAAAAGAAGAAAGTGGAAACAAAAACTTTCATATTTATTAGGAACGCTTATTAAAATGCATAAGATGTTCATGTGTTTGGATCCAGGGATTCTAATTCTAAGATCCTAGACTAAAAATATAATGGGTAAAACAGTAATTGCTTTATGATGGGCATTATTTTTCATGCTAACAAAAGTCTATGACAATATAAGTCAAATGGGTAAGTAAATTATGGTGAAGCTATGTTTGCAGTTATTCACCACCATTAATTATGGCATTTTCTAACACTCTAATTACCCTTAATTAACATCATAATCTTAATCATAGGTAACAAAAATGTGTTACAAATAATGTGTAATATAAGATTTCTACCATTTAATACAAAAATCTGGTTAATTAAAAATGCATATTGAGGCACCTGGGTGGCTCAGTTGGCTAAACAACAAACTTTGGCTCAGGTCAAGATTTTGCTGTTCAGGAGCTCAGAGCCTGGAACCTGCTTCGGATTCTGTGTTTCCCTCTCTCTGCCCCTCCCCCACTCATGTGCTGTCTCTCTCTTTCTCAAAAATAAACACTAAACATACATATAATATACAAAATATTTATAGCCAAAATGTGCAAAGATGTTTTTACAAATTAAGCAGTCAATAAATAAAATAAATGAACAAAGGTATAAACAATTTTAAAATAGAACTGCAAATATAAAAGGGTAAAGAAAACCTTGCTTCCTTTAAGGTTTAGGGTGAAAGTAGAGCAAATATGATATATACATTTTCATTAGATGATGAAAAATTTAATAGTGCTGGTAGGGGTGCAGAGCCAAGAGTCCTCTCATACAGTGTTGAAGTAAATGGAAAAAATAATCAGGAAATGTTTAGTAATATAATTTCAATGCACTTATTTTGATCTAAGCCACTTTACTTCTGGGTATCTATCAGCCTATCTATGCAACAGTATTTATTGCAAGTATTGTCTGACTGAACATAAATAAGAAAAGGAAAAAATACGTTAGGTATACTTATATATGCTATATAATATTCTGAAAGGATTGCAAATAATAAGTTAGAATTATATGTATCAATACAGATGGAGGCATGTGAAGTATTTGTAAGTTTTTATTTTAATTCCAGTTAGTTAACATACAGTGTTATATTAGTTTCAGGTGTACAATAAAGTGGTTCAACAATTCCATTCATCATCTGGTGTTTATCGTGACAAGTATACTCTTCAGTCTCCAACACCTATTTAGCCCATCCCCCCTGACTCCCCTATAGTAACCATCAATTTGTTCTCGGTAATGAAGAGTCTGTTTCTTGGTTTGTCTATCTCTCTTTTTCCCCCTTTTCTCATTTATTTTTTGTTTCTTAAATTCCACACATGAGTGAAATCATATGGTATTTGTCTTTCTCTGACTTATTTCACTTAGCAGTATACTCTCCAGCTCCATCCATGGTGTTGCAAAAGGCAAGATTTCATTTTTTATTATGGTTGAATAATATTCCCTTATATATACAAACACATCTTTTTTATCCACTGATCTATCCCTGGTCACTTGGGTTGCTTTTACATAATTTGGCTTTGTAAATAATGCGGTGATAAATGTAGAACCACTTTGAGTTAGTGGTTTTGTATCTTTTGGGTAAATACTCAGTAGTGCAATTACTGTATCATACAGCAGGTCTATTTTTTTTATTTATTGAGGAACCTCTATACTGTTTTCCACATTGGTTATAGCAATTTGCATTCCCACCAAAAGTACACAAGGATTCCTTTGTCTACACACCCTTACCAACACTTGTTCTTTCTTGTGGTTTTTATTTTTTCGGTTTCTTTTTTTTTTCAATTTTTTATTTAAATTCTACTTAGTTAATCTGTGTTTTTTATTTTAGCTGTTCTGACAGGTGTGAAGTGATATCTCATTGTAGTTTTGATTTGCATTTTCCTGATGATCAATGATCACATTTTTTTCATGTGTCTGTTGGTCATCTGAATGTCTTCTTTGAGAAATGTCTGTTCATGTCTTCTGACCATTTTTTAACTGGATTATTTGTTTTTGGGTATTGACTTTGATAAGTTCTTTATAGATTTTGAAACCCGACCCTTTATTAAATATGGCATTTGTAAATAACTTCCTCCATTCGGTGGTTGCCTTTTAGTTTTGTTAATCGTTTCCTTCACTGTGCAGAAGTTTTTATTTCAATATATTCTCAATAGTTTATTTTTACTTTTGTTTCCCTTGCCTCAGAAAACCTATCTAGAAGAAATTTGCTACAGCTGATGTCAGAGAAGTTACTGCTTGTGTTCTCTTCTAGGATATTAATAATTTCAGGACTTACATTTAGGTCTTTCATCCATTTTGAATTTTTTTTTTGTTCATGGTATAAGAAAGTAGTCTAGTATCATTGTTTTACATGTTGCTCTCCAGTTCTCTCAACAGGATTTGTTGAAGAGATTGTCTTTTTCCCATTGGATATTCTTTCCTGCTTTGTCAAAGATTAGTTGGCATATGTTTGTGGGTCCATTTCTGGGTTCTCTATTCTGTTCCATTGATCCATGTCTATTTTTGTGCCAATACTGTACTGTTTTGATGTCAACAGCTTTGTAATATAACTTCAAGTCTGGAATTGTGATGTCTCCAGCTTTGCTTTTCTTTTTCAAGATTGCTTTAGCTATATAGGGTCTTTTGTGGTTCCATACAGATTTTAGAATTGTTCTAGCTGTGTGAAAAATGCTTTTCGTATTTTGATAGGTACTGCATTAAATCTGTAGATTGCTTTGGGTAGTACGGACATTTTAACAATTTTAACATTTTAACAATATTTGTTCTTCCAATCCATGAGCGTGGAATGTCTTTCCATTTCATTGTGTCCTCCTCAGTTTATTTCATCAATATTTTATAATTTTTTTAAATTTTTTTTCAACGTTTATTTATTTTTGGGACAGAGAGAGACAGAGCATGAATGGGGGAGGCGCAGAGAGAGAGGGAGACACAGAATCGGAAGCAGGCTCCAGGCTCTGAGCCAGCAGCCCAGAGCCTGACGCAGGGCTCGAACTCACGGACCGCGAGATCGTGACCTGGCTGAAGTCGGACACTTAACCGACTACGCCACCCAGGCGCCCCAATATTTTATAATTTTTAGAGTACAAGTATTTCACCTCTTTGAGTAGGTTTATTCCTAAGTATCTTATTATTTTTGGAGCAGTTGTAAATGGGATTGTGTCTTAATTTCTTTTGAAATTAAGATACCATACTATAGGTAGAAAATCTGAAAGACTCCACCCCCCAAAAAATTGCTGGAATTTATAAATGAATTCAGTAAAGTGCAGGATACAAAATCAATATACAGAAATCTGTTGTGTTTCTATACACCAATAATGAGCAGTATGTGATGTATTGTGTATATGAAAAAGCAAATTGAAGAGAAATATATTTCCATATTTGTAATATTAAAAAGATTTTAAAAATTGGAGGTAGAATATTTTTTAAGTTTAGTTTGAGAGAGAGGATGAGCAGGGAAGGGGCAGAGAGACAGAGGGAAAGAGAGAATCACAAGCAGTCTCCACACTATCAGTGCAGAGCCTGCTGCCAGTCTCGAACTCACAAACTGTGAGATCACAACCTGAACTGAAATCACGAGTTGGACGCTTAACCAACTGAGCCACCCAGGCTCCCCTTGGAGGTATAATATTAATCAGAATTCTCTAGGAGAAAAGAAGAGACAGAAAGATAAATAAAAGTAACACAAAGTTGGATAATTCATATGTCATAATTTTGGTGAGTATATAAATTATAAACTTCTAACAATAATAGTATTTTAAATGTGTAAAAATTGAATATGCTAACCGTCAATGTAGCCGGCATACAGTAAAATATAATATTATGGGACTCCAAGAAAATCTTGTCACTTATTTGTTAATATTTTAATTATTTCTGAAACAAATTAACATTTCTATTCAATAAACAGAATGAAAGAAGGGAAGAAAATTACTGGCTTATTAGAAATTCTTATACTTTTGATTTTCTATGTATTGATATTGTAGATTATTTTTAACTATATATTTCTATATTCTGCACCCATTTTGTAATTAGTATCCTATCTTTTACACTTAAAAATTATTAAATTTTAGGGGTGCCTGGGTTGCTCAGGTGCTTAAGTGTCCAACGCTTGATTTCTGCTGATCTCACAGTTCATGGGATCAAGCTCCACATCCAGTTCTGCCTTGATAGCATGGAGCCTGCTTGGATTCTCTTTCCCTCTCTCTCTGCCCCTTCCCTCCTTGCATGTGCACGTTCTCTCTCTCTCAAAATAATTAATAAAAATTTAAAAATTGTTCAATTTTATAGTTGTAATATGGAAAGTTTACTATATTAAAAATTGGGGGTAACCACAGAAATAATTTTGTCATGAGACTCTGGTGAGAAAGTTTCCCAAAGAGATCTCAAAGCTCTCAAGAAAAATTATCCCATAATTTATACCATAAAATAATTATGGTGATTGTATGTTAAAAAATGAAAAAAAAAGATATATCTAAGCCTGAGATTTTTAAACACTACAGGTACCATCCCTATACAATGGTCAGGAATTGTTATAGCTCCTTCTTCCTCTCCTTCTCTAAGAATCCCCAAATAGCCAAATAGGAGGAAATCTAAGTGAGGGCTAGAAATGAGGACAGATTGCTACACTTATATGCCCTGAACTTCAACTATGAGACTGGAGTGAAGCATGACAAAAATATTAGCACAGATTTTTGTCAGCTGACTAGAGAAATACCAGTATCTTATCCAGAACTCCAACTCCAATCAATAATTTAGACAGAAGACCTAATGGCATGGTCTAAAGGATAAATGGAGACCATGCAACTTTAAATCTTTGGTTTTTGTTGTTTTTGTGTCTAAAAAAACAATGTGTTAAATAACGGTTCAATAGAAGGCCCACATTTTTGCTGAGGTTACAACAAATAGAAAGCTGAGAGTTGTACAGTGCCTCTCAGCACAGTGAGTTATGCCAGACTCAGGGAAAGCAACTAATATTGTTAGAAAACAAAAACAAGGCCTGGGGTGATCAAATCAAGTAATAAAGCAGCAGAAATAACTGCCCAAGACATAAATGTTAAGTATGAACAAATGTAACACAATTCAGGGCAGTGTCCCAAGTTGCTTGAAAAGTCCAGGAGCCCTCATTCCTAGAAAACCAGCTGTTGATTCATTTTACCACAAGCAGGATCCTTCCTCATTGACAATCATTGCTGATGTAATTCAGAGACTGGTCAGAAAAGAAGCTCAACATTACATAGAAGATCCTATAATCAACAATCACTAAACACTGGAGTCAAAACGTTACTAAACAACAACACATTACAGAACCAAGACAAGAAAAATCAAGTTATTAATACAAACAGAAGAGAACTTTAAAGACACTACAATTAATACTTCAGAATGATAAAAATATTTCTTTATGAAACAAAAATAGATTGATGCACAAAAGGGACCATTCAAAAACTGAAAGCTAAAACTAAAAGACATGGAAGATTGATCCAGCATTCTCCAGTCTTCCTTTCTCAGTTAATGTCCCCATCATTTATCCATTTGTTCAGCATAAATCTTAGGAATATGGCTTCATTTTTTGGATTATCTCCAGTCCACATCCAAACCATCAGAAAAGAGCTGTTAGCTCTACCTTCAGAACATAGTCATACCCATCCATTTATTACCATCTCCAATGTTAGCACAATAGTCCAAGACTTCATTATCTCTTACCTTGATTACTATTTAAGCCTACTACCATTCTCCTTGTTTACACACTTGGCTATTACAGTAAATTCTCAACATAGCAGTAAAAATGATTGTTTTTCAAAGGACAGATAAAATTATAACAATCTTTAGCTATTTCTATTTATACTTTAATTGAACCCCTTGTTGTTCATCACTGTGAAATCCATGCAATCAATATCTTGTTGTTCATCATTGTGGAATCCATGCAATATGACCCTTGACTGTCTATAATTTTGTTCCTATCCCTCTCTCCACCATTCACTGTGTATCAGCCACATTAGCCTTCTTTTGATCCCTTGTCTTAAAGCCTTTAAACTATGTCCCCTTGTACCATTCTTCCCCTGAATCCCCATGTGTTTGCTTTCTTCACATAACTGGAATTTTAGCTGAATTACGTACACTTCTTAAAGATACCAGACAAAGAAAGTTGAAACAGCCATCTCAGTCCCTCTCTATACCATTGTGACTTCTTCATTGTTCTTATCACTATCAGAAGTAACTTAACTTATAGAATCCATGATCTATTCATCTTCTTCATCTTGGATTATAATTTGAATGCCAGGAAGACAAGAAAATGTCTCAATATCTATATTTCACGCCACTGAATCCCCAACCCCCTAGAATGAGAATCATTGACATAAAGTAAACAATTCAAAACTTTTCAATAAATTAAAGAAATGAATAAATTTTGGTAAATTTATAGGTGAGAAATGGCAATTTGCTATTTAAATGTGTGATTTTTATGCTCATTTAAAGCATTTATTTTTATTTTAGTTAAGGGGTGTCCACATTATTTGCATATTTTTTCATCAGGCATTTGTCGTTTTCTTGTTGGTTTTTATGAATTACTTGTTAGGACTTTAATAGACTAGTGAAAAAATGTTCACTTTCTTATTTAATTCCTTTTTCACTTGTGGAATATTCTTTGAAGAGGGAAAAACACATCAAGATTAATTGAAAACAGAAAAGCCTCCATGAGACTGGAGATGGAAAAATTGGAATTTTGATTTTCAAAAAGAAAAGCATTGATATTTTGAAAATCTGACTATTTACATCGATCTGAGGCACAAATTTAGAATTGATAGTTAGAAGAATGGGTTGCAAGCAATGGGAAAAGAAAGCAGTGATTAGTACTATGGATTGACTAAATAAAAACCTTGTTAGACTAAATTAATTTTCTTTTTTGACAGGCTTACTAGACTGGAAAATCAGAAAAATACAACGAACAAGAAATAATCAGATTTTGGTAAGAAATATAAGTTCTCATGATATCCTTATGAATACTAGGGAGAAATAGTAATTAAATGATTTCACAATTAGATGAATTTGTATCTGATTTAACAACTATATCCATTTTCAATTAATGGATCACACTGATATTGGGGGGTATTTTCTTTCATCCTATGCTTTAAGACAATATTTTATCCATTGACTTAAACAAGGATCTTTAATGTATATTGACTAAATTACTCAATCAATGAAGCTGGGATAGAAGGAAAAATTACACCAGAATCTACAAAATAATAATAATAATAATCACTGAGCCATGAAAATGTAAAAAAAAATCCATTCTGATCTCAAGTTACATGAATAGAAACATATTATCTGCAATGAATGCTGTGCTATTTCTGATCTCTTCTGGTCAGATTTCTTGAAGAACTGTGTTCAGTTCTGGGCAGTAAGATTTAAGAAAATGTGAAAAATAAATAAATACAACTATTAATAAAAATAGCAATGATAATAAACTAGATAAGAAACTGGGATCAAGCTGCTATAGGAAAATAAAAATCATATAATATATAGCAGGTCTCCAGGCTGAAGGAAAGAGTATTGAAGAAAGACATTTTAATTGTTTCACACATTTGAAAGTTTTTTAAATACAAAGAGATAAGACCTATTTGAAACTCTAAAAAAAAAAAAAAAAGAAGAAGAAGAAGAATAGCAAGTGGGTTTAAATGAGAAAGATTTCGGGGCGCCTGGGTGGCGCAGTTGGTTAAGCGTCCGACTTCAGCCAGGTCACGATCTCGCAGTCCGGGAGTTCAGGCCCCGCGTCAGGCTCTGGGCTGCTGGCTCAGAGCCTGGAGCCTGTTTCCGATTCTGTGTCTCCCTCTCTCTCTGCCCCTCCCCCGTTCATGCTCTGTCTCTCTCTGTCCCAAAAATAAATAAACGTTGAAAAAAAATTTTTAAATGAGAAAGATTTCTATTATATATAAAAATCATTTTAATGTTGATAATTCCTTGAAGATGTAAAGATCACCTCCTGGGAGGTGTTCAAAGCAGAGACTAAGATCAAGATAGCAGAAATGTTATCTTGGGATACAGGCCTGTATAGTTGTTGGACTATCCATCTGTTGCAAATTCACTACTACAAAGAGCTGTATGTGAAGTCAGTCTAATGGGTCTTTTTTTTAAATTAATTTATTTAAATTCAAATTAGTTAACATATGATATAATATTGGTTTCCAAGAGTAGAACCCAGTGATTCATCACTTAAATGTAACACCCAGTGATCATCCCAACAAGTACCCTTCTTAATGCCCATAACCCATTTAACCCATCCCTGCAAATGGGCCTTTTTTAAACAAAATTATTATACAACCTACCAATTGAAGTTGAACATTATTAATTAACAATTTTTGCAGTGAAGCTTAGGCTGTTTTCAGTTAAGTTTAAGAAAATTTAAATTGTTGTTTTTCTTGTGTATTTAGAGCTATAATCATTGGGCCAAGGAATCTATTGTTATGAGTAAATTTACATAAAATCTTCTGTTTTGGATAAAGAGAGGAGGACAAAGTATGGGAATGAGGCCAAAAGAATGAGAAAAGGATTATTATGTTTTTTTTCTTTTCTCTGAATATCCAACTCAGCCACAGAGGTTGTTTGTATTCCACTATGTAGGTAGGCAGAAGGTAAAGGAAATGTTTTCAGAGAAGCATATTTTTTAATTGAGGTAAAATTTACAAACGATGAATATATGGTCCGAGGTGCCTGGATGTCTCAGTCGGTTAAGTGGCAACACGATTTCAGCTTAGGTTACGATACCTGGGTCATGGGATTGAAACCCACATTGGGCTCTGAGCTGAGCATGGAGCCTGCTTAAGATTCTCTCTCTCCCCTTCCTTCTGGCCCTTTCTCCTGCTTGTGCACTCTCTCTGTATATAAAATGAAATTTTTGGTAAGTGTGTGTGTGTGTGTGTGTGTGTGTGTGTGTGTATTTCTATGAGTCTTGACAAATGCATAAAATTGAATATCTACAACCACAATCGAGGTATAGTCCATAACCCCCAAAACATCCTTCCTGCCACTTTTGTAGTCAGCCATTTTCTTTAGTAGCCCCTGGCAAATACTTACCTGTTCTTTGTACCCATAGTTTTGCCTTTTCTAGAATATCATATTAATTAAATCATACAGGATGTCGCCTCTTGAGTCTTGTTTCTTCATAAACATCATTATAATGACTGCAAGAAAATTGGTGCCTTTAAAGTCTGTTGTTTGCGCTGCATTGAAATATCATAATCAGGAGAAATACAGCAGAATGATGGGGACAAGTTGATACAATCAGTCAACACTGGAGACGTGGGAGTAAAACAACAATAATGTGATGTTTAAGATCGGTACTGAACAAGTGTGACATACTCCCTAAGGAGTCTCAACAATACCTAGTAAGACTTTTCAGGGGGATGAAATCCTGTTGTTGTGCAGGTAGAAGATAACACCTGAGTGGAATTTTCTGTAACTATTCCATATTGACGTTAATGTGACCTCATTTATATCTCTTGGTTGATGAGTCTTAGGAACTTTAGGTTACAAAAGCATACCAAAATTGGTTTAAATAAATAAATAAATAAATACCAAACTCATAAACTAAATATTTTATCAACTGGAATGTTGAAAATAATGCTGACAATCTGAGAAAGATATAAATATACTGCATTTGTTCCAAAACTCAAGATGAAGGAGTTCAAAGAAAGAAAGCAGGAACTATATGTGGCCATGGACCAGATAGAAATAGATTAGTGGAAGGAAGGAAGTTGTTAAGTAAATGGTTCTATTCTAAGAAGTTGCCATCAGACTTCTTTTTTAACCATGGTCATTGGTCAGGTTCATTCTAGTGAATTTCAAGACACTAGATAAATTCAAGGATGCGCTGAAATCATATAGTTATTCACAGTGATGTAAATAGAAAGAGTTTACTCAGAAAAAAAAGTTTAGTCAAACTTCTCAAATGCTCAATCAGAGGTTTTTTTAGGGTTTTTATTCAAATACACTCAATAGTGACATGTTTTTTCTTTAAAGAGACACTATTTGGAAATGAGGATTTCTTGTTTGCTTGTTTTGGTTTGTTTGTTGTTTATTTGTTTTTAATGATAGTGAAGGCTGGTTAATAACTCAGTTTTGCTCAGCCATAAAGTCTTACATTTAATATGTACTCATTACATATTTCTTGGATGAATAGTAAAAATCATTTTTAGTTTGCTTGTGAAAGATATTGAATCTGTGAAACAAAGTTTTCTACCAAAGGTCTTGGCCTTACTCTAGAAAATAATTTCTTAGGCTAAATTCTAAGATAATTTGGCCCCAGATAAGTACAGATCTAGTCAGAAGCATCTTGTCTTATTTTTAGTACAGAACTGTGATTCTACACATCCCTTTTGAAGGCAATAGAGGAGTAGGTACAATTGGTGGAAAAGGAGAATGTGTCTCATGCTTTAGGACTTTAAGGAAGATGAATTATTCAGTCAGTATGTCTGCCCTCCATGCTCCTTCTTCTCACAGATTCACTTGCTACAGAACATGTTTAGACACAAACTCACCCAACATGTTTTTATTGCTGCTCCAACTGTTTTCCAAGACTCTAGGGGAACTTCAAAAGACACTGTCTTATTATGGCAAGGAATTTTCCTTCTGTCCAAAATTTTGTTACCCTTTTACCCATGGGGAGGTGTTACACAGAGAAATTGTTTCTTACTTGCTCCTGTGTTTGGATGCTACTCCTCTTCCTTTGGCTCTTAATAGGAATTTAAATCGATAGTGTATCACATGACAAGTAATTCATAGCCCCATCTCTGTAAGGCCTCATGTTGACTGACCTAAACTATGCTATTCTTCAACCAAAAAAATTTTTGACAAACTTGAGAACCCTTCAGTGAATAGAGATAGGTGAGGGCTTTATTTCCTATCCTCAAAACGCAGAGGTGTACTACAATGAAAGTAAACATTTGATAGGTTCCCATTAAAGAGAAATATTTACAACAAAAGGTGAATTAAAGAAACCCTGCACCTTTTTGTAGTTTTGAAAAATTTCCTTCCTATTCTAGGTCCTTTAAGATATCTTAAATGGAAGACTGAAGGCAATAATCTTCCCAGAGCAGTCACACTGGCTTGGTGGTCAGGACAGGAAGAAGCATTCTCTTGCAGTTGAGAGACTGAGCTCTCAAAAGATGAAATTAGAGAACTGAATTCTTATCCAAGGGCAGAAAAGACTGCAATATTCTAAATCAATCTAACGTAAATACTAAATACTTAACCTGGTAAAGACATTAAAACTAACTTTATACTTAATGGTGAAAGTCAAAATGCTGTCCACATAAAATTGGGGGAAAAGCAAAATGTTGACTCTCAACATTTTTAATACTAAAAATGTAGCTTATGAAATACGGTAAGAAAAAGACATAAAAGACACACAGATTGGACAGGAAGAAATAAAACTATCTCTATAGTTAGAGATGGTATGCTTGTAGAAAATCACAAGGAATCTACAATAGTAGACCTAGAAATAGAACTAGTGAGATCACAGGATACAAAATTGGTATTCAAAAAATTAATAGCATTTCTCTATGCCACTAATGAGCATGAGAAATACAGCAATTAAAAGAAGAAATACCACTTACAATTACATCAAACACAATGAAAAACTTAGATACGCATTTGAAAAAATATGTACAGGGTATGTATGTTAAAATTACAAAATGCAGATGGAAGAAATCAAAGAAAACCTAAATAAATGGAGAAATATACAGAGTTCATGCACTGGGAGATTCAACATAATAAAAATTCTCCCCAAATGGACTTATGAGTTTTTATTTTCTTTTGTTTTTGTTTTTGAGAGAGAAAGTGCAGAGAAGGGGCAGAGAGAGAAAAGGAGAGAGAGAATCCTAAGCAGGTTCCATGCTGGAGCCTGACAAAGGACCTAATGCCATGCCCTGAGATCATGATCTGAGGTTAAATCAAGACTCAGACACATAACTGACTAAACTATCCAGACACCCCATAGTTTTACGTGTTTAAGACAATCTCTACAAAAATCCCAACAGATTTTTATACACATAGAGAATTCTAATATTTACATTGAAATTTATAAGCTCTAGAATAGATCTAATTATCTTGACATAACAATAAGTGGAAAAATCACTTTGCTTGATATTTAAAGTCTACTATGTAGCTGCAGTCATCAAGACATTGTGCTTCTGGCAGAGAAATAAACACATAGATCCACATAATGGAATAGGATACCCAGTAATAGCCCACACAAATGTGCTCAACTGATTTTAGGAAGGTTAAAAAAACAACAAAAGACAATTCATTGTAAGGCTGCCTTTTCAACAAGTGGTACTAAAAACAACTGGCCAACCAGAGGCAAAAAATGGACCTCAACTTAAATCTCACAGCTTATTTATCTTTGGCTCAGGTCGTGATCTCCTGGTTCGTGGGTTCAAGCCCTGCATCGGGCTTTGTGCTGGCAGCTCAGAGCCTGGAGCCTGCTGCCTGTTTCAGAGTCTGTGTCTCCCTCTCTCTCTGCCCCTCCCCCACTTGCACTCTGTCTCTCTCTCTCTCAAAAATAAACATTAAAAAATAATAAATACAGTAAAAAATACACCATTCATGATAAACCCGCTAAAAATATGAATTCTTTATATGGATGCAGAATTTCTTCCACTTCTTTTCAGAAATAAAGGTATATTATTTCTGAAATATAATTATCATCTAGAAACATCAAATTATCACATTAATATTCAAATAATAATATATTAATTTGATAAGGCTAAATATCAAATATTTATGTTAATTTGATAAAAACTTTTCAAATTCAGATATGCTATTTTTGAGTTTAAAATAAACATTTATAATTTTATTTGCAAAATGTTTTGCCTTAGCTAATTACTATATCTAATGAATCTAATGAAAATTGGGGTTGAATCCAACCAATAAAAAAGGAAAAGAAAAAATATCTATCTCTAAACCTACTAGGAATTATCATTACTTTGAAAAGGAAGTTTATTTTAGATAAAATTCCATATATTGGGAGAGGGGAAGAAACAACACAAATATTTGCAGCAAAGCATAACAAATATTACCTGAGGCAATGTCACTACTAATTCTATTTTTGAAGAAAAAAAATAATTTAGAATGATTACCTTATCTGGAATTTGTCAAGATAACTAATTTTTAAAACACCCCTAAATATTTATGTCCTCACAGTCTGTAGTATGTATACCATATATCAAATGGAGTAATCAAACAATTTTGTTTAACAACCAAGATCTTCAGATTTGAAAGGTCACTCAATTCACACTGAAATCCTTACATACCGCTCTCAAGCTGTCATGTAAATTGGGCTTGAACACCTTAAGTAAAGAGAATTCCATGTCCCAGGACAGACAGTTACATTTTAGGCCAGGCATGAAATTAGAAATTTAGATATATAATGAGTAAAACCTGTGTCCCTCTAACTTCCACTCATCAGATACTATTTCTCCCTCATGGAGTGCATTCTTAAAAAGCTTTAATCTTCTTCCACGTGACACATGTATTTGAAAAAGCTTTTATTTCTCACCTTCTAGTCATTAGGTTAAACATCAACTGCTCCTCAAAGTGTGCTTTGTATTATATAATTCCAGTGCCTTTGACCATCATGGAGACAAACCTCTGAGCAGATTTCAATTAGTGTAGAGTCCGTTTAAATTATGAAACCCAAAAGTGAATGCATTATTGCAGGTAAGAATGAAGGATCGCTCAGTGTTATCATTACCCTCACACAAGAGATTTCTCAAAATGCAACTAACTATGGCCATCTTTTAAACATAATATCAGACTCCGATTTATATCAGATCTCTTCATTAATTTTTTGACACCCCATATGCACATAGCCAATAAATCTCATCAGCTCTTCCTTCAAATACATTCGAAATCCACAGCAATTTCCCACTGTGATTTAATGGTGAGAAATGGAACTATCTCATCTTGTTTCAGGGCATCATCTGTCACCAGACCATTGCAACAATCTCTTATCTGGTTTGTTTCAAATCTTGTCCATTACGATCCATTCTCCATACAGTGCCAGAGTGTTAAAGTAGGCCTTAAAGTAACTTTTTTTTTTAATTTTTTTTCAACATTTATTTATTTTTGGGACAGAGAGAGACAGAGCATGAACGGGGGAGGGGCAGAGAGAGAGGGAGACACAGAATCGGAGACAGGCTCCAGGCTCTGAGCCATCAGCCCAGAGCCCGACGCGGGGCTCGAACTCACGGACCGCGAGATCGTGACCTGGCTGAAGTCGGACGCTTAACCGACTGCGCCACCCAGGCGCCCCTAAAGTAGGCCTTAAAAAGAAGCCAGATCATATCTCTCCCCTACTCAAAATCTTCCAATGTTTTTTTGTCTCACTTTGGATTGGATTTGGATTTGGATTTTCCATTTCTACTAAAATATAAGCTCTATGAGGGAAGGGATTTTTGTCTATTTAATGATGTATCACCAATCCTTAGAATCACGTCAGGCACTTCATAATTCTTCATAAATAATAATTAATCTTGGCTAAGGCAATAAAATCATTTTCACAATTGCTGTAATACCTAATCCATAGCTCTTGCAACTGCTATCCTAGATTTCATTGTAGGACCATGTTGAGCTTCATCTTGTATATAGAATAATACCTTAAAAAATGTAAGACAATCAAAATGCACATGGACTAATGAGATAATTAGCTAACTGGATAAGATGCAAAACCCAGTATATTGTCATTATTGTAATAAAAATAAATTATGAAATACAATGGAGGAATACTCTCATGATATTAAAATATATATAATTAGCCTAGCAAGAAACTTTAAAACAAATATACTAACATATCAAAAGCACTATAAAATTGTACTTATGGGGGCACCTGGGTGACTCGGACAGTTAACCGACTTCGGCTCAGGTCATGGTCTCACAGTTCGTGCGTTCTAGCCCCACATCGGGCTCTGTCCTGACAGCTCAGATCCTGGATCCTGTTTTGGATTCTGTGTCTCCCTTTCTCTCTGCCCCTCCCCTGCTCACGCTCTGTCTGTCTGTCTGTCTCTCTCTCTCTCCCTCTCTCTCTCTCAAAAATAAATAAACATTTAAAAAAAGGACATCCTTTAAAAAAATGTACTTAAGCATAAAATAACTTTCATAAATGGAAAAATCTGACATGTTCTCTGATTAATACTATACAGGTGTCAATTTTTCCACAATTAATTTATAACTCACATGAAAAAAAAAAGCCCTTGTACTCAGGAATGCTCAAGATAATATGGAGAAATCTGTTTATTTGGGGGGGGGGATTAGCTTCTAGAATATTAGCTTAATGTAAGTTTTGGAAAAAATGTTTAAGTTTAATGAATTAAACCAAGGAAGACCAGTCCAGGCCAACCAGATGGCAATGGACTTTTTTTTTTTTTATTATTTTTTTTTTTATTTAAAATTTTTTTTTTCAATGTTTATTTATTTTTGGGACAGAGAGAGACAGAGCATGAACGGGGGAGGGGCAGAGAGAGAGGGAGACACAGAATCGGAAGCAGGCTCCAGGCTCTGAGCCATCAGCCCAGAGCCTGACGCGGGGCTCGAACTCACGTATCGCGAGATCGTGACCTGGCTGAAGTCGGACGCTTAACCGACTGCGCCACCCAGGCGCCCCTGGACTTTTATTGTTTAACCAAGAGAAACATAATTAAATTTTAAAAATCATTATTTTAATTATCATCATTACCATCTTTTTAGCTTATAATTATCTTTTAGTTCATAATCTTTCAACCAATAAATAAATATCCTTTCCACTTGCACACAATAAGCATAATTTATGACCATACTCTCAAAGCGTCTTAATACTTTGCTCAACAATATTTATTTATTTTTCTGTCTAATGTGCTGCAGTGCAAATTTTTGACAAAATGTTAATTATGACAATCTTTCATAAGGCTCTTTATTATAAATTTTCTTTCAAATTGATACTTACTGCATATTCTTCAGAATAAAGCTTAAAGCATGGTTTTCCCTTCAGATATTCCTGTCATATTTTCTATACTGTTTTAAAGTACCTTACATGTAATATTAATGCAATACACAATAGTTTAATTTTTATATAATCTGTCATTTCTCCATATTGTCGATAAACATTTTATAAGAAGTTGTCTCAAACTCCTGACTAATGTTGAGACAGTATTTTTTACCACATTTCTAATTTAATAATACATGAATTGTATAAGATATTGATGCAGTTACTCTAAAATAGCTTGTTCTTTGCCCATTCACATGGATCTTAGTTATCACAGATTCATTTTTCATGTTATCCTGAAGCATCCTTTTAACAATATCTTCTGAGCTCTTCCCCTATATTGACTTGAAGCTCACCAGTCACTTCGTTTTCTGGTTATTTGATTTGGTTTACTGCCCATCTTCTGGAACCTCTCCCGGTCTCCGTATCTCTCCAAAGCTCTGGCAGTGCTTCACTAATCTCATTTAAGTATACTTACAGTGCCCTGAGCTGTAATTGCAAACTTTATTTGATTAAGCTTTGTTTTAATTGTTTCATCTTGGCTTTCATATTCCTCTTTCATGACTTGCTGGATATACGCTTCATTTCAAGTTTATGTTATGGTCACACCAACTTGACAGATACTATCAGAACTTGCATTCCTTTAGGAAGTTCATGTAAAATTACATAGCGAATTTTTATAACAATACTTCTATTTAAAAATATCTTCAGAGGACTTAATCCATTTACAGGAAACGAAGTACTTGAATGTCTAGAAATGCCAATTTTATGGACTCCATCTTATTAAAGGATTTTGCCCAGCCTCTATTTTTGCCATACATGAAACCCTTGTGTTATCTGTGTGATGACCATGAGAATAAAGTTTAAAACTGTTTTTTTCCTTTTATATATTTCCATCACATCTCCTTTATCACTTTACAATGTCATATATATATATGTATATATATATGTGATCACATATATATATACATGTACATATATACACATATACATATCACATATATATAGTGATCAGATATATACATATATATACACACAACATACATGTATACATATATACACAACATACATGTATATATGTACACAAGATACAGCACCTTTGACTCCTCAGTAATAGAAGTCACCCCAAAATTTAATTGAAACATTATAGGTTTTAAAAACAAAAGGGAGCAGTAAATCTAATTGAAAGAAGGATTAGTAAAACTTTAATAAACAAATCAAAATGTATGTATTCAAATGTCATCTTATGCTCAGTCAAGTTGGCAGAAAGTTTTTTTTTTTTTCTGTTTTATTTTTTAGTGAGAGTTTTAAATTCAGGTATATGTAGCATATAGTGAGCATTGCTTCTGGGAGAGTTCTGGTGTGGGGGTGGGGGTGGGGGTGTGTGGGGAGGGTGTGTGTGTAAAAATTATAACATATGAGGAGATAAGAAAATGCTTTTAAATTTTTTTAATCTTTATTTGTTTTTGAGAGAGAGAGACAGAGACAGAGTGTGAGCAGGGGAGGAACAGAGAGAGAGGGAGACACAGAATCCAAAGCAGGCTCCAGGCTCCGAGCTGTCAGGACAGAGCCCCACACGGAGCTTGAACTCATGGGGCTTGAACTCATGAACCATGAGATCATGACCTGAGCCGAAGTCAGACACTTAACCAACTGAGCCACCCAGGCACCCCAGATAAGAAAATGTTTTTAATTTAAAGAAGTAACCAGATATATTTATTCATGGTGATAGTTATTATTCTTCTTATAATAGTTAAAATTGGGCTTAACCAAATGCTTAAAATATAGAATAATGTGAGCTGTTTGCAGATACATTTTGAAATACTATGCAGGTATATAAATTGAGTTTTTTTGAGTTTTTAATAGCAATAAAAATACATACACCTCAAATAAAAACCAAAGATAAGAGAGAACTAAGTTATATGTACAGTATGACACCTACTATAAGAAAGGAAGATGCTGAAGGAAGGGTATGCAAAACTATAGCGATTATTTCTAAATTACAATATAATGAATAATTTTTATTCTCTTTAATCTTTCTGAATTCTCTATTTTCCTAGCATGTTTTTTCAATAGTTATATATGCATAAATTGTTTAAATTTTTTAAGAAAAACTCCACAACTTTGAAAAGCAATAGGATGACAATAATGACTATTCAGTGTCCAGGGTTGTGACAAATAAAATTTCATTTTGTACCATATTTAGAGGCCCAACTGTTTTTGTTTTTAACTAGGAACTCCAGCTTTCCAGATTCTGTAATTGTTTGTTCTCCAAAAATAATTGCAGCACCGAAATGTCATTCACCCAGATTTTAGATCTCATTTGCATCCTAACCCCACAAAGTAGCCACAATTTCACTCCATCATGCCAATAATTAACTGAGAACATGAAAACAAAAGATTGATGTGTTTGTTTAAGAAGAGCTAATATGTCATGCTTGGCTAATGCTGCTCAACTTCATTGATGATAAAGAGAAGAGAATGTTCGTAATGAAGCATCTCCTGCACATACTTCAGTGATAGAAAGTGACATGAGAAGCACAGCATTCGCTATTCTCTTCAGATTCAATCTTCTGAACCATGTTGCTCTGGACAAGTCCTCTTTTAATCATTTAGAGAGCAACCGAGAAACTTGATGCTTCAATAGTAGGACCCAGCTCAAATTTAATTAAGGCATTCCAGGTTCAAATAACTGAACAGAGATGTAGACCTAATCAAAAACAAGGAAAGGAGTGGCAGAGGGACTGAGGGAGGCAGGAAGGGGAAAGAGCTTAAGAAAACTACGAGCTTAATACAAAACAAAAACATTCAGGCAACAATACTTATTTTTAGACTTTATTCTTTCCACCTGTATCACCTATCCTTTCCAAATTCCTCGAACAACAGCCACAATAAGAAAAGTTATAATTTAATCAAGTGTGTGTGTTTTACCTCTCTGTACACAAACTGTATGTTTACTACCAACATACGTGTTGTGGGAAAACACTCTTTTGCTCTATAATGTCAACTTTGAACTGTTAGACATCTATCTTCCAAGCATTTCTAGTTCCCCACCCAAAGCTAAAAAAATTGACTTTTCTGAATTGTACTGAATTTGAAATCTTTATCTATGTACTATACACTGGGGAATATTATTTATTCTTGTTTTTGTTTTAATCTTACAGAGCTTGCTGAAAAAAATTCTTTTCTTACTGACAGTTAATTATTGAGCCATTACTTCATGTGTGCTAGTTTTTAGCCTTTTAACGAGAGGTCAGTGGCATATCTAATACACGTAATATATTAGATCTGGAATGGGCTTATTTTCCTGAGATGCCATTGCTTGCTTTGGCCTTTTTATTACCTCTTTCTACCTTGGCAAATTTGGATGAACAGTTCAAAAATACATGCCAATCACTCACATATTTGGTGATCAAAAAGGCTTTGGTCAGTTTGGAGGAATTCCTGGAATAGGTACCTATTTGTATTCACATATTAAACATCCATTAAGGGGTATGGTCTAAATGGGTGGATGGGCATTAAAGAGGGCACTTGTTGGGATGAGCACTGGGTGTTATATGTACGTGATGAATCACTGGGTTCTACACCTGAAACAAATACCACACTGTATGTTAACTAACTTGCATTTAGATAAATAAATTTAAATGGACAAAAAAAGGGAAAAATCCATTAAATTAAAAGCAAGGTAGTTGTTTCAATTTTCTTCCTAAAGATCAGAATTTAGGCACATGTCCTTACCCAGGACCAATGTTCATATAGCTTCGCATTACGTGGAGTTGGATGGCTGTTAGCTCCTACCATGCCCTTTCTTTTTTTAATTACCTCCCAGTCTAGCTGCTCAGCCATGCCACTGATTTGCCATTAGTTATCTTTTCTCACTGTTGTAACTGCACCTTGCTCACCAATCCAGTGATTTATTTTTATTTTTTTTACTTTTATTTATACATGTCAGTAAATGTTTGTAGAAATGCACAAATGATTTATATGAGCTAAGGGACATCAGAGCTCTGTCTCCCTCCTAGCGGCAGGATTGCATATTGCTAAATTGTAGAGTGATAATTTTCAAGTGAGTCATTTTTATGGACTTTGTTACTTGTTTTTAAGCAGTGGAGGAAAAAAGCCTTACCTAAATTTTCTGAGTCATGAACCTGTCTTTTCTTTCCTTAATCGCACAACACAGTGGAATTAGTATATATCTGAGAGGACTATGAGCAGAGCTGTTATCTCAGCACGTTTCCACTGGCACTTCCCGGCAGGTATCCAATGCTTGTTGCAAACTAAGGAAGACTTAAGATTAGCCACTGGCAATTCATTATTAACACTCGTATATTCTCCTATTGTAGCCGTGGAGAGCTAAGGCTATATATTTAATGTGAGAAAACTATAAATGTTCTAGAAGAATAAAATTAGAGAACACAATAAAAATGTAATGAAAAGAAAACAAGCATAGCTATAAGGCTTGCAACTAGATAATGAGAATGCTTCTAAAGAAAATTCTTTATATAATTACAATAAGTTGACATGTGGTATACTCTCCATTGTTAACCTTCATAATGGAAAGTATATAATAATCCTTCCATTTAGGCCTCTTTCATTTGGAATTCAAGATAATTTCAAGACAGTGGTTCAATGTTGAAAAAAAAAGACTTAAAGCCCTTTATTTATTGCACGGAAATTAAAGGAATTTGAATTGTTTACTTATGAATATAAAATTGAAGAACTTAGGCATACATATAGCCATATAGTCTTATATACCACTCTTCATTTAGGAGATTTATATTCTTCTATCGTATCTCATGTAGTTTACTCAGGAATACTTTCGTTTGTATGACCCTATGATTGGTTTACTGTAACAAATGACCCTGACAAACTCTTTGCCTCTTTAGTTGGAGAAAATATCTCTGATTTACCAAACTGTAGTAGGGGGTAAATACCCACAAAGAAGGTGCCATAGAGGAATGTTCCATGTCCATTTTAAGAATTCCAAGATATCAGACTATATCCCTGAGAGAAATGATAAAAGGATTCCAGTACTAACAAGTGAAATGCCAGAATACCCTTCATGACACAACAAAAACAAAGACTGCACGAAGCTCTTAGGGGATGAGGGAATCAAGGTAAGTAAGCTGTAATGTTGCATGTCCAGTAGAAGGTGAGGTAGATATAGTGATTGCTATGTGACTATGTGATCAATTGCTGGAGTGGCTATGAATGGTATTGCCACTTTTTTCTCCCAAGCTTAAATAGCACAAAAATTGGTAATGCCAAAGGAAAGAAAAGCCACATATATAATTTTCACTTGCTTTCTTTTCTTATCACTTGTCATACCCTCTTAATTATGGTAGAAATTATATCATATTTACAACTTGACTTTGGAACATGGGGAATACACAGACATTCACAGAGAGATGGCAGGGGGTAGATATTTAGGGCACAGGAATTAGAGGTTTAATATACACACTAATGTATTCACATATACACACACAGACATACATTTGTCAATTAGCTATGCAACTGCCATGGTGGTGGAGTAAATCAAAATGACCCTACCTCCTACATTACCTAGGAGATAATCCTGACTCCTAGTATTTACTGTATTTGTATCTGAATCAAGAAAATAATGTGTAAATTTGGATATAGAAGAAATAGTTGATAATCATAACCATTTTTTTAGTAATGCCAAAGCCAAATATGAATCTTATGGTGTGTCGTGTTTGCTTCTTTTTCTTGACACGTTCAAGAAGATATTTATTGTTAAATATAGAGATCACTTTAAAGTCATATAGTACTTTCATGAACGTGAAATATATTGTTTGACAATGATTGGATTAGTAAAACCAGGAGGCTCTGTTGGAACTAATTTATTATCTTTGAGATGAAGCATCAGCCTTCTAATGGTGGCATTTAATAGCGCTTTGTCCATTTTATTTGAAAAGAAAAGAGTTGGTAAAATCATTTGTCGGGGATACTTAATGACTGTACTATTTTCCTAGGACTCCTATAAAGCACCATAAACTGGGTAGCTTAAAACAAGAGAAATTTACTCTTTCACAGTCTAGAAGGCAGAAGTCCAAAATCTGGAGGCTCTCAGGTAGAATCCTTCTTTATCCCCTTAAGCTTCTAGTAACTCTTGGCAGTCCTTGGCTTTCATCTACTTTCCTCTCTGTTTCCACAGCAGCTTCTCCTCTTCTTTATGGCAAATCTCCCTTGTGTGTCTCTCACAAGGACACTTATCATTAGAAATAGGGCCTACCCAAATAATCTCATCATCTCAAGATCCTTAATTATATCTAGGAGAATTTTTTTCTAAAGAAAGCAGAATTCACAGGTTCCAAGGATTTGATGTGGGTCACTCTTCAACCCTCTAAACTGATTTAGAATCTGTAGGGGGAATGATATTTGTAGTGGCGATGATATTTGGCACACGTGAGTCAGGCGAAGGCCTGAGGAAGAGGACTTGCCAGGATCTACTGCAGTCATTTTAAAATATTTAAAGGTGTGCTTCCTTCCTGATGATTTAGGGTGCTCTGTCCATGAAACATATAGGTGAGAGCAATGCCATTTATCCCCTGGAAGCAGGTTTAAAGTCCCATAAAGAACTATTCTCCCCATTCTAAAATCAAAACTGTTAGATGATATAATGAAACGTAGAGAAGTTAGGGAAGGGAATACTTTAGCTCCTCTTTTTTCCTTCTCACCTCAAATACTGTCTTGTACTTATTCTGATTAAACTTAGTTGTCCCATAATACTCTTATGTCCTCAGTTCATGAAGATTCTTGAATTAGTCTGTATTTGTTAGTAGTGATCCACTTCCTTGATAATAGTTTCAAATATGATTCATGTCCCTAATAAACATAGAACTATACTCAGTTGCATAAGATTTTGACAATGAAGTTTACTCAATATTCCTAAGGATTATACCTGGCTCTTGAGATGGCATTAAAATGTCTTGTAGTTTGACATATGCAGTTAAACTATTAAAATAGTCCATTCTTATAGTCAAAGCTTTAGATGGTTTGCTGCAATCATCTATAGTGTTAAGAGTTGCCTACAAGTTGTCAAAGAATTTAATCTGTGTCTGAGTTTCACTAATAAGGAAATTTGTATAAAATCTTTTTAACAAGCTAATGAGTCTATATATTTGAAGGAGTAAGGAACACATATATTTATTATGAAATAAACCAGACTCTCAGCATCATACTAGTGGGATTAATTAGTAAAATTCAATCAAGAAAAATCAGAAACTACCAGTTATCTTATTGTCCCAATAAATAAAGCTCTATATCTGGATTTAAAATTCTAAACAATAAAATGTGAATGAAGAATTACACAAACTTCAACATCTCTTTTCCAAATTTAGATGCAGAGGGCATACATGCACTCTGAAAATCACAATGGTCACCATTTCCTATTCAATTTACTTTCAACCTCCTACATTTTCTGAGAATGAGCAGAAGCAGCAGAAATCTATCCTGGTATAGTTTTATCATTTCTGAGGATATATTTCAAATGTAAAGGAAAATAAAAAGACATTACACTGGCATTATGTATTTATTTTCGTTAAGTCAAGATAATTGAAATCTAGTATATTATAAAAAACAAAGGGGATTTTCATTAAGCAAAATGACCAGATACTTTAAAAAGCAATAAACATACTTACTTATATTAAAACATTTGAAAATGCTGTTCAAGTTTCAATTTGAACTAGATTTCATTTTCTCATTTACTACTCGCAAAAATGCCTCTCTCAATACTAAAGTCATTTTGATGGTGTCTGTGATGTTGAATTAAGAGCTCTAGTATGATGATTACCAATGCATATATCAAACTCTCATCCCAAAGTCAACAGCTACACTTCTTCACATACATCAGAAATTATGATTTTTTGATAAATAACCATATTAAGGTAAATAATTAAATAATGAGCAGGGTACTTACTTGTTAAGCATTAAGATAAATTCCCAGCATGACAACAGAAAGGTGTATTATAAGGTACTGAGTCAAGTGAATGTATCATTTTTATAATGTACGTGACAGCAGGGGAGGGGCAGAGGAGAGAAAGAGAGAATGTTAAGCTGAGTGTTGAGCCTTATTCAGGACTCAATCCCATGACCCTGGGATCATGACCTGAGCCCGAATGAAGACTCAGATGCCTAACCAACTGAGCCACCCAGGTGCACCCAATGAATACATCTTAAACTATCCCAAATTGAATCAATGGAGTCTCCATGCAGTGTGAGGTTCTAAATACTATACAACAAGATTTTGGACTGTTTTACATTTCTCCACTCAATCAAAAGAAGAGTAGGCACTGACCAGAATATTTCATCTGAAAATAATTTAAATGACCATTACATGTCTATGAGCTTTGTTCTCCATTTTGTAGAAACATGGGTATCTCAGAATTTTATTAATTCACTCTCTTTTCCCCTTCTCTCTCAAACATACTCTCTCTCTACCTATATAGATGTAAATATATATATTTATATATAATATTTTGCAAATGTTATAGAAAATTTATTCATCTCAAATGCTGACAGTGCTGTTTTGTTTCCCTATAGGAATTGAACAACTCCAAATGTATATTGATATATTTAGTCATACATAAAATTTGTTCAAAAATCAGTAGATTTAAAAAGTGATAAATAGAAAAATAGAGAAATGTGAAATTTCAGATAATCTCAGAAATGCACGTTTTATTGTTATATTTGGAAGGGGAGATAAATTAATCACAGGATATTTCAATTTTGCTGGTAAATGTGATGAAATTTTCATGTCCTTATTGTAGACACAACTTCTATCTCTGTGAAGAAAATCTTAAGAATTGGGATATCACCTAGCTAGAGATCTATCTATATGTTGGTGATAGAAATCTATCTATATGTCTTTTTTTTTAATATGTGGGAATCTAAATTTTAAATCCTTATCTAACATATAAAGAACAGTTTATCAACACTCATCACTCATTAATGAATTTCTGAAGATGTCAAGTCACAAAACAACTATGGATAATCAGTACAGTTGTATTTCAAGCGGATGTAATTCTTCAATATTTCACTGTAAACATTTTTACTTTATACATCTAGCAGTTTCAAATGTCAAAGCAGCTGGAGTTGTGAGGGGAAAATATGGCATAAAGCATTAGCATTTTCATTTCAACTAGGACTAAACTGAGAGAGTAACAGAGTCTTGTTTCTTTTATGCCTGATTTCATACTCACTGTGTACTTTTTCAGGAATGTCCCCCAGATTAGAGAGATCAGTGACTAATTATATCTCCTATAAGTGCAATGATACCTATTATTCATAAGTAGTTTGCAGACATTATTCTTTTACTGATTTAAAGATGTAGTTTTGTTAAAGAGTCCATACTAACCAAAGCCATCTACAAATTCAGTGCAATCCTATTAAAATTCCAATGACATATTTCACAGAAAAAGAAGAAGAAAATGATACTAAAATTTGTATGTGGCAACAAAATACCCTAAATAGCCACAGCAATCCTGAGAAAGAAGAAAACCAGAGGCATCACATTTCCTGATTTCAACTTATATTACAGAGCTACAGTAATTGAAATAATATGGTACTGGCATAAAAATAGACACATAGACCTATAGAACAGAATAGAGAACCCAGAAATAAATTTTACCTACCTACCATCAACTAATATTTGACAAAGGAGCCAAGAATACTCAATGGAAAAGGATAGTCTTTAATAAAGGGTGTAGGGAAAATAGATAACCACCTGCAGAAAAATGAAATTGGACCTCATCATACACCACTCACAAACATTAACTGGAAATAGATTAAAGACTTAAACGTAAGACCTGATAGTGTAAAATCTTTAGAAGAAAACAGGGAAGGGGCTCCTGGGAAGCTCAGTCAAATATCTGACTCTTGATTTCAGCTCAAGTCATTATCTCATGGTTTGTGAGATTGAGCCCTGCATCAGGTTCCACACTGACAGTGCAGAGCCTGCTTGAGATTCTCTCTCTCCTCTCTCTCTGCCCTTCCCCCTGCTTGTGTGTGTGCTCTCTCTCTCCCTTTCCCTACCTCTCTCTAAAAATAAATAAACATTAAAAAAAGAAGAAGAAGAAAACAGGGAAAATCCTCCTTGATATTGGCCTTGATAAAGATCTCTTCAATGTGATGTCAAAGGTACAAGCAACAAAAACAAAAATAAATGGTACTACATCAAACCAAAACACTTGTACACAGCAAAGAAAACAATAAAAAAAATGAAGACAAACTAAGAAATGGAAGAAAATATTTGCAAACCTTACATAAGAGGTTAACATCCAAAATACATGGAGAACTCATACAATTTAGTAGCAACAACAAAACAAACAACCCAACTAAAAAAATGGGGAGGAGGACCCGACTAGACATATTTACAAAGAGGACATACAAATTGCCAACCAGTACATGGAAAAATGCTCAACATTACCTATTATCAGGGAACTACAAATCAAAACACAATAAGTTATCAACTCACACTTGTTAGAATGGTTATCATTAAGGATACAAGGAATAACAAGTGTTGGTGAGGATGTGGAGAAAAGGAACACTGTTCACTGTTGGTGGGAATGTAAATTTCAGTGACTATGAAAAATAGTGTGGAGATTGCTCAAAAAATTAAAAATAGAACTACCATATCATCCAGCATTCCCTCTTCTGAGTATATAGCCAAAGGAAATGAAATTAGGATATCAAAAAGATATCTATACCCCCATATTTATTAGATCATTATTTATAGAGCCAAGACATAGAAACAGTCTAAGTGTCCATCAACAAATGAATGGATAAAGAATAAGTGAGAGATATATCTTTAACTCTGTATATCTTTCTACACACACACACACACACACACACACACACACACACACACACGTACGCATGCACAAACACACTGGAATATCATGCTACCACAAGAAAGAAGGAATCTTGCTATCTGTGACAACATGGATAGCCATGATGGTATTATGCTAAGTGAGATAAGTCAGACAAAGGAAGAAAAATACTGTATGATATAACTTTATGTGATCTAAAAAAGCTGAACTCATGCAAATGGTGTGAGATGGTGGCTAAGGAATGGGGACTGGACATTTGTTGGTCAAAGGGTACAAACTTACAACTAGACCATGAATAAGTTTTGGAAAGCTAATGCAAAGCATAGTGATTATAGTCAATAATACTGTACTATATACAAAAAAAAGATAAGAAAATTAATAAATATATGAGAATTTGAAATAATCCTTTTATATTAGAAAGTAAATTTTCCTCAGGCACTAAATAACCAAGCATTGTTTCTGTCTTGATTTGTAACCTTGAAAATATTCTTCACCCAGTTTTGCACCTAAATTAAAGGCTATAAAATTAGCTATAGACGGTATTTCTGTACATAATTTCAGTGTGTATAACAGGTTGGTGTGCCTTTTCACCCTGTTTTATTTCTTGAATAAAGACAATAGATCAAATATGATGAAGGTCCTGTATACAACAAAGGTTGTCCTTTGCCCAAACTGTCATTACATGGTAGACGTGCAAATACACCACTAAGAAGCCTCCATTTTACGTCTAATTATCCTTCAAAATGAAGAAGGAAACTCATGTCTCTATTTTATGAAACAAAGTTTCCAGAAAATCTACAGTGAGAAAATAATTTCACTAGGAATCAGACTTATAAATTGAGGTTAATAATGGAATCTGTAATAGATTTTTCATTTCTTCAATCTACATACAGCATTCATAGAGATCAAAAGACCTCATTCACTTATGAGAAGATATACCCTCTAGTAAATGAGTTAATTGCTTCAGGTCAGAATTAATTCTGGTCCTTGTAAATTCCCTAGGGATTTCTCAGACATAAACTATTTGTTGAATACAAATTGTTTCTTTCAATTTTTTCTCTCATCCAAATGAAGATTATAAACATTAAAATGCATATTAATAAAATACTCTCCCCATACTGCTGCCCATTTTCAAGGAGGATTTCCTCTCATAAATATAGAACTAGACTTCATCTTATAAGAGAATAAGTATTTCTGAGTGTTTATTGAGTGTTTATCAGTACTGCTCCACACACTATATGTATAGCTTTGTCAGGTTTAATCCTTGTACTTAAAACCAAGAAGGTTGCATCTGTGCATATTCCCATTTTCCAGTATTTTTCAGTTCAGGAAATAAGGCATAGGGAATCTAGTTAATTAGTTCTAGGTCTCTAAGGCTGTAAATGGTAAAGAAAAGATTAGTAGTGCAGCATTCTGGCACCAAAGCCTGGTATACTAATCTCTATGCTGCCTTTTGGTAAAAATGACAGTTTTACCTAAGAGTCTTTCAGTACACTTAAAGTTGATTTCATCAATAACTTTATTGATGGTTATTTTAATTTTTTGTCCTCAATAAACATGTAAACAAAGAATCTGAGACTTTTACATGAAGATGTTATACCAAGTAGTGTACATGCAGGGAATTGGGAAATAAATGAAATAATATTTTTTAACTTTTATTTCTTGAAGGAAAGTACAGTGGGTGCTTTAATATATGCCTCAGTAGGGGCGCCTGGGTGGCGCAGTCGGTTAAGCGTCCAACTTCAGCCAGGTCACGATCTCGCGGTCCGTGAGTTCGAGCCCCGCGTCAGGCTCTGGGCTGATGGCTGGGAGCCTAGAGCCTGTTTCCCTCTGTGTCTCCCTCTCTCTCTGCCCCTCCCCCGTTCATGCTCTGTCTCTCTCTGTCCCAAAAATAAATTTAAAAAATTAAAAAAAATATGCCTCAGTAACATTGTATACAACTATAATTTTCCACATGTATAAAAATATTTATTTGTAGGAGCTAAAAAAATAATATAATGGAACTTTCTGTTGATCCTATAAGCATTTTCAATCAATAATTGCACTTTTTAATTAGTGGACACCATGATGGTAGTAATCTATACTAACCTAAGGTCCGTTATAGTACAGTCTTTATCCACATAGAAGTTTGATGTGAATTTTTGTTTTTATAGGTCTTTATTAAATAAGCATATTGAAAATATCTGTCTCATTTTTCCCCCTAAGTGCATTCACCTCAATTGGTAAATATCTTCTGTTGGATTAGCACAGGAGGCTTCGATTTCTGCAGGTATTGAGGTTCTTACCCACAGCTTTATATATCCAGTATGCTCTCTCCATGATATGTACCCTACTAGAGTTTTGTGATGTGCCTCTACAGAGACTGGCAATTGAAATTTTTCTGGATGGCCATGCAAAGCACTTTGCAATCAATAATCACTTAAAATTATATAACTAGTTTATATTCAAACAACATACAGCAAAACTATGAAGTTGCAATTGCAAAGTCAATACAAACATTGAAAATAAAATTTTCCTATTGCTGAATTGGATCACTTATTTTTTTTTTAACTTTGGTTTTTTACCTGATTCACAAATCACTTCAAGGTTTTCATATATGTAAATTATGAGCTAAATTAGATTAATCATTCTGTTTTAACAAATAGCAATCCTCCTTACTTGCTATTTTTTCTTGTTTTCCTTTTCCTTTCTTCAGTTCTGAGTACAATAGAAGGGTCACCTCTTGCAAAACCTGGACTTACCCCAGTGGACCAGTCTTTTGATAAATACTTTTATAGTAAAAATGTTTCTCATTTTTAATATAAACAACACAGTGATTTCAATTTTAAAGGAATGCCAGACTATTAAATGAAAGTAAATCAGTGTGATGAGTAACTTAATCATTTCATAGTTCTGTCTGGACTTCCTAACTTCTGTAAAGGTCATCAGCTAGGAGAAGCAAATTACTTTTACAATTATTTCAGGAACATGAGGATGTATTTGTTTGAACAAGTGTATATTTAAGACTTTAAGTGGTGAATAACAAGTAATTCTATAGCAATTTTAGAAAGAGTCTTATGCAATTAACTACTGAAAAAATATATATAAACAATAGGCCAGTGAGATATTTGATGTTTGATTATTGCAGTGAAAAGAGAAACATGGCCACCCAGAAAAATTCAGTTGTCAGTCTCTGTAGAGGCACATCACAAAACTCTAGTAGGGTACATATCATGGAGAGAGCATACTGGATATATAAAGCTGTGGGTAAGAACCTCAATACCTGCAGAAATCGAAGCCTCCTGTGCTAATCCAACAGAAGATATTTACCAATTGAGGTGAATTGAGGAAAAATGAGACAGATATTTTCAATATGCTTATTTAATAAAGACCTATAAAAACAAAAATTCACATCAAACTTCTATGTGGATAAAGACTGTACTATAACGGACCTTAGGTTAGTATAGATTACTACCATCATGGTGTCTACTAATTAAAAAGTTCTAAAGTAGAAAGTAGGCAAAGATCTCTTACTCCACCAAAGGGACAAAGATGTCCTTTCTGTTTTTGAAATATAAAAACAGAAAATTGGTTTCTATTAAAGGAAAGAGACTGAACTATGAACCAGGAAATGAGTGGGAGCCTTTGTGATCACCAACCGTATGATATTGGGCAAGTCTTAATTTCTCTTGATATCATCTGTGAAACTTAGTGGTTGGGAATTTCACTATGTAATTCTTATGGTCCCTTTGCCTCTAAAATTTGATAATTTGATACACTGATTAATATTTTCCTTTAAGTACAGGGAAAGGGATTCTAATTATTAAATATAAACACATCATTTAAAGTGTATCAAATAAAAACATATAAAGGGTTATATATATGTATTCATATGTAATACAATTAATATGTATTTGTATATATGTATAGTCAATTGCACTTTCTTCTTATTTAATTATTCAAAGTTAATTATCAATGCTTCCAATAAATATACAAATGAATATTAAGTTGAAAGTGCCAATTTTCCTATCAATTAACAAATTCTAGATAATGCTAAAAGATTTGCCGATTCATGCTACATATTCTACAATCCATGCTAATGACAAAATACTTCACTAAATTTTAAATGAAGACAAAATAACATAATAAATAATTATTTTTATCTGTCTCAAGGTGATATAAGGTAATGAATTACATGTCTTGAATTCAATCTGTTTGGATCAAAGATAAATCAAGCTGGAGATGAAGAATTACACAGATATTTATCAAATGCCCACTCCATCTTGTTTGTGAACATACTGTAATTTTGGGTTTTCATTTCTCTGTGTCATTTACAATTCTAATCCCAGAAGAAGGGAGGAAATAATATTTGGGGGCTAGTTTCCTACCATATTCTAATCGGTAATGAAAAAGACTAGTACATCAGTCCTAGGTAATGAGTTTGGGGGATAGCTATCTCATAAAAGCTTATGAATTTATCCTGAGAAGTAGCTTGAGAGGTCAGCTTGTCACTTTCAACTTATAATGAGACAGCAACTAAACTATCTAAATTGATGGTATCTTATCCTATTGTAAATGACCTTGAGACAAGATTATTCCATTTCTTTCCTGATGATCCAATATAATAAAAATCTAACCATTGCTGGAGCAACTCAAATTTACCCTCCTTCAACAGTGACAGAGGTTATTGCCACATGGAAAACAAATCAGGAAATTTTCTTTAGTGCTTAGGTCACTATTAGAAAATAACTTTGAAAGTCTTTAAAGGCTGAAAAGATGCCATTTTTATTTAAAATGAGGGCTGAATATGACTAGTACTATCGGTGATGAAAACCCTTAACTTATTCCATAGGCTGTCCTTAATTCTTCTCACTCTAGAAGACTGGGGATCAGTGTCCTGATGCTTAGCATTGCCACATTCTGTCTGAAATCTGCTTTGAACAAGATACCCAAAAGTATCTTGGCCATTCTAATAGGTGTATAGTGGTACCTGATTGTTTTAATTTATAATTCCCTAATGACATATGATGTGAAACATGTTTTGTGTACCTATTTGCCATCTGTATATCTTCTTTGGTGAGGTGTCTATTCTAGTCTTTGGCCATTTTTTCACTGGGTTGTTCATTTTCTTATGAACTGAGTTTTCAGTGTTCTTTGTCTATTTTAGACAACATTCTCCTAGCAGATACATCTTTTGCAAATTTTCTCCCAGTCTATGGCTTATCTTCTCATGCTCTTAACATTGGCTTTCATAGAGCAGTTTTTATCTTAATGAAGTCCAACTTATTAAGTTTGGGGGGGTGTTAATGTAAATGGTATTGTGTTTTTAATTTCAAATTCCATTTGCCCATTTATGATATGTTGGACACTTTAGCATATTTTAGAGTAGCTAAAATATTCTGTTCATGTGACACAATGTATTTGCAATCATAATTTTGTAATGGATTTTGTATCTTGGTCTTAATTTTTCATTTCTTCCAACTCAAAGATATAATGTAGTATAATCCCAGGAAGGGAATACAGACTATTTACTTTTTAAACAAGAATATATAGCATGCTTTCTCTGTGTACATCACTATGAATTGACATACGATGATAAATAAAGTATGGTCCCTTTCCTCAAGAAAGCTTTTTGGCTAATTGGGAAGAGTTAACATGGAGCACCAAGTTGGCAAACATTGTCTGAGGATAGTGGAAGATACCTGTATCCATTGCACATCCTTCTGTTGGCTTTTTACAAGTTCCATCAAATCAAAGCCAAAACAGTCTTATTATGACATAGCCTACATTTTAGAAATTCACAAAGTATTTCTTAATGGACAGAGAAAGGAATTTCAGAGGTAATAATCTTCTGTAATGATATTTGCCTGAATATAGCAAAGGATATATGACTGTTAGCTGGATTTCTGTCATTATCATGATCTGAAGTCCATGCCTGTGGGATGTTAGGATATACAGATCCCAATGTTAAAAAGTTAGCAATCTTTATGGTTCTGTTTAACAAAATGGCTTTAAGAGAAATCTATCTTCACTTCTCAATTAAGAGAAAAAATGCTGGCATCACAAATAATTAGTAAAGATATCTTTCATGTGAATATCCACGGTGATCATAACCCCATTGAGAATAAAAAGCAGTAGTACGTAAAGGTAAAATCTCTACCAGTTAGCTTTCTCTCTCGAAAACAATGTCATTCTTCTGCCAGTTTCATTCATGGAGCAGTTTTCACCATCTCCAACTGATTGCCAGATGCCTATGACAATATTTCTGTGTGTACACATTAAGCAAGATTGTTGTTGTTATGCTTTATTTTTTATTTATGTTAATGATGCAGAATCTATATAGTAGAGAGCAGGAAATTTTCCATTCTGACGGATAAATAACATCTGTGAAAATTTTAAACATTCAAAATGTGTCTGTCATGAGCAGCATGAGCCACCAAATTGTAATGACAGACATACAAACACATTCATCCAGAACTACCTGACTGGATTAAAAATTCCTACCCCATTAAAATAATATGCAATGTTCTCTGTGCAGCCGTAATTGGTATTGATGTGGGAGATGAAGTATCAGTGTAATATTCCACGATTAGTTGTGCAGATCTGTTGAGGCCCCCTTACAAGCTCAGTGCTATGAATAGATTCAGTGAGTTAAATCTCAAAAGCCATTCAGATGGGATTCAAGCATTATTCTTTAATCATTATTAAAACTGAAGTCTACAGTGGGAGGGGGAAGTGCAGAATAAAAGCAATGCTGAACTAATCATACCCTTATTGAAGTCTCTCAGGGAGTCTTAATTTAAACTTTTTTTTTTCTCCTGATGTGGCTCTGACCCTCTTCTCCACTTTTCCCCACAGAAGACATAGGTGTCCAGGACCATGGTCCTCACAATGAATTTCTTTTTCTCTTTGCCTATTTGTTATTAATTTAAATTGTTATTGATGTATTAGATCTTCATTTCATCCCAGTACAGTGAAAGAGGTTGCAACATTTTTATTTTCACTTCAGAAACCCTCTACTATTATTTCTGACTATTTATTAGGTATGGGAGAGGAGGAGAGAAGGGGAGTAGGAGAATTATTAGCTTTGCAATGAAGTTATTGGTGGAAATTACAACACCCCATAATATAAAAATATTAATATATTTAATATAATTTTAAAAAACAAGAAGATATAGTAGGCTTCAATTAAATTATGTTTTTCTCAAGTAAGAATTGCCCAATTTGGAATAATTTCAAGTATCTCATAGAATGTTATTATGTAAACTTTGATTAACAAAAGAAATTCATCCACCATATAGAACATAGGAATGCCATTAAGTTCTCCCCATGTACTTGTATAAATGAGAACATGCTGTTTCACCAGAAATACTGAAGTTTCCTCATAAAACGAAATGGATTTAATCATTTTCAACTGCTGATATGAATAATGTCACCCAAAAAGTAGACCTGTGAATTCAATCGTCATTTTTGGCTCATTAAATGGAGACAATCTGTCAAATAATAATGGTCCATGGGTGCATTTTGCTTTACACATGTTATCTTATCCCTCAGCTCACAGCTTAAATGGCACTTCTTCTTTGTTGGGTTTTCTTTCACCTGGCCTTGTGTAAAGCACTGTAGCTATGTAGGCCCAGAGCAACATTTAATTCTCCTGTCATTTTATTGCAATTACAGTTAGAGTCTATTGAATTGTCTCACTCACCCATGAGGCTATATGCTCTACAAACACCACCACTATGTCTATCTTATTCAAATTTTTTTGGAAGCATGAAGCACAGTGCCTGGCACATGGTAACCCCATAATAAATATTTATGTAATTGCTGACATATGCAAAGAGCAACTCAGAGGAATAAGTGAATGACAGGGTGAGACTCAGTGTCTGAAAGCTCCCAAAAGTAAGAGCCATGTCCAGAATCCAGACTAGAACAGTCTTGCTGGAACTAGAACTTTTCACTCCTATCAGATTGCTCTCCCCACAACATGGCCTCACTCTAGACAAAGACTGCTTTGGTAGTCAGCTACAGCGCAAGATGGTATGGAATTATTTTAGATATGTTTCATTCTCAGAAAGGAATATAAAGATTTACTTTTTTAAAGTGGCAAATCTGAGGTAGTTTGAGGAACAACATCAACAAAAAATAATAATGCTGTCAATGTGACAATTTATATCACCTTTTTTTAAAAAAAAAAGATGCTCAAGGTATTTACAAGCATGCTTTGAATTTAATTTCCACTAATATAAGCTCTTCTAGGAAATGAATATTCATCAACAATTAGTATTTCTAAGCTTGCTATGTATCTCTTTGCAGTGCAGTTTATTAGACCAAAAAAAAAAAAGAGCATTATCATTTATCATTATTGATTTTGCCCCAAATGTGAATTTTGATGTATCTAAAAGAGCTTTTGCCTGGATTATGAAAACACTGCCTTTATCTCTCATAGCAGCCCCCAAATACCCACAATAGGGCATATTGCCCTTTATTACTTGAGGGTCTGTAAACAAACTCCCACAGGTATAGCTGATTTTTTTTTAATCTCTGAGACTATTGGAATTAGTCCAAATTCTGAGTTTATATCCAGGCTACTTGCTGAAACAATGCTATGTGCATTTCTTAAATGCCTCATTGATTGAAGAGTATACCATTAAACTGTTTTTCACATATTCTGCAGCTGTGCATTCATGATGTTTTGTTTAAGGGGAAAAAATCTTCTGAGAAATTAATTGATACAAACCAGAACTTTTTGGCCATTTATAAGCACTTGTCTATAAGTTCCATTTACTGAATAAATAGTTCTGTTAGCCTCAAAACCTAGCAATTTCAGCATATGAATACCATGTGAAGTGTGGCATTTTCTTATCCTGCAATACCTACTTGAAAAAGAATGAGTGGTAAATTTTGTTTTGCCTAGGAATTACATGCTAATTGGCTGGCTGCCTTGATGCAGTTTCCAGACAAGATTATGACATGATTAATTCAAAAGAGTTGACCCATTCTATAAACATCTACATTCTACATTTATCTATCTATCTATCTATCTATCTATCTATCTATCTATCTACATACATACATATACATATATATATGGGAAAATAAGCCCAGGATTTTTAAAAAATATTTATTTATTTATTTTGAGAGAGAGAGAAAGAGTGAGAGTATGGGGTGGGGGACAGAGAAAGGGGGAGAAATAAAATCCCAAGCAGGCTCCATGTCAACAACAAGCCTGACGTGGGGCTCCATCTCAGGAACCGTGAGATCATCATCTGAGCTGAAATGAAGAGTTGGGTGCTTAACCAACTGAGAGCACCACCCAGGTGCCCCAGACCCAGGATTTTTAATGTTAAGTAGGCCCCACAATTAGCGCAGAGCCCAACACGGGGCTCAATCCCATGACCCCGGGATCATGACTGGAGTCCAAACTAAGAGCTGGATGCTCAACTGACTAAGCGACACAGGCACCCCAGGATTCTTTTTTAAGTAACGAAAAGAAAAACAGACCCGAGCCTATCTAATTACAATCTGGTTAATCCAAGTGATATTATCTCCTTCTGATTCCAAAACTCCTCTACATTATATTGAACATAAAGAAATACAAGGACATGACTATAATTTTAGTATGGGTGACCCTATGACTTCTTTAATGTCCACAGCTTATTTTAATTCAGTTCAATCCTACAAGTACTGGGAATGAGAAAACAAACAACTCATTCATAGATGCTTCTCTCAGAGCTTAAAATCTGATTGAGAAACCTGTACCCAATCATGATCAAACAAGGCCAACAATGAAAAGTGAGGAGGAAATGTGCAGTTTTTTTTAAGTTCACTTATTTGTTTATTTTGAGAGAGAGAGAAAGCATGCACAGGGAAGGGGCAGAGAGATAGAGGGGAGAGAGAACCCTAAGTAGGCACCATGCTGCCAGTGCAAAGCCTGACGTTGGGCTGGATCCTACGAACCATGAGATCATGACCTGAACGGAAATCAAGAGTCAGATGCTTAACCGACTGAGCCACCCAGGCACCCCTGCAGTTTTCTTTGGTAGTGCAAATGAGAATAATATTGCTTCAACTGGAGAAAATTATAAAATGAATCAGTGATTCACATAACAAGTCAATCTCTGAGTTGAAAGTAGAAGGAAGGATAAAAAAATATATAGACATGAGTGTGGTAGAGTGAAACCCAGAAGAAAAGCATAATATGAGCAAGAGCAGATCAGGGATGTTTAGTAAAAGCTGACATCACTTCATTAGCATAAACATAAAGTAAATCAAAGAGATTAGGAGATATAAAGCCTGTCCTCCCTCTTCCTTCTTTACCTGGCAAACTCTTCTGTTCTCTAATATCTCCAGTGTGGAATCCTATTCTCTACTCTATAGGAGGGTAGCAGAAGCTGCAATAAGAATAGGTATATTAGTCATTGAGAAATGCATAACAAATGACCCCAAAACTTAGCAGCTTAAAACCATAACATTTTTATCTTATCTCATAGTTTCTATAGGTCAGGAATCTTGGAGCAACATTGCTAGGAGGTTCTGGCTCAGGTTCTCTCACAAAATTGCAGTCAAACTGTTGTCCAGGACTACAGGCATCTCAAAGCTTGTCTGAGCTGAGAATGCCCTTCCAAACGCATTTGTGTGGTTGTTGGTAGGTCTCACTAACCATTGGCCAGAGATCACCATTCCTTGTATGTGGGCTTTCCATATTCTGCTTGTATTTGAGCATACATATGCCTATATGGGATATATTTACCCGTAGACAAGTATTTGAATATCACAGAACAACATTGAATCTCTCTCTTAAAATCAAGATCCTATTCTGTTTTTGTAGTCTCACCTTTATTGCGGCCACCCTTTAAAAACAAAAGGAACAAATCTCCTTTTAATGTTAAGTATTATTTTTGTAGCTATAGCTAACTTTATGTTTTAATCAGGAATAATGGCAATGATATTAGCCACTTTGTGGTTATAGTATATTGTGATACTTAAAAAAGCATTAAAATATTCCAACTTAATATTTCCACTACAGTTATTTTAAGTATTACCTTAAAGTTCATTTGCTATAATACATACATAATACCTCATAGTCATTTGTGCAAAAACATTTCATTGATTAAATTGAAATAATTATAAGCCAAATGATAAAAAACATTCGCACCTCAAGATGGAAATTTCAATTTGTAATACTGAAATAGTGATGTATCTACGCTGAGAGAAATTTTTCACATCAGATTTAGTGCTGTGCATGAATTATAATATATTTATTTTGAGCAGTATATTTATCAAACAACTTTTAAAGCTTATCTGATTTTTAAAATTTCAATTAAAGTTATTTCTTAAATGATGACATATTATTATTCAAGGATCCTCAGTTATAAATTCCAATTCGTTTGGAAATTGAACGACATTATTATTAATGGCGACTCAAAGATCATCAACTGAAAACAAATGGAGGCTTTATCCACGAAAATAATTAAAGAACACTGGTTAAGGAAAGATTTTACAATACATTAACAAGTATATACTCTGATTAAAAACCTGCACAGATTTCCCACAAAGCCATGATTCTCTCCACTGGCTGCATAATAAAATCTTCTGGAATATATTATAGCTACCATTTCCTGTAGGGGAGGAGTGGTTGCATTAGTGTTTTTCTGAAAAGTGACCAAGTAATTCTATGTATTATCCAGATTGAGAGCTGCTGCAATAAGCAAAGGATCACAGATGATAACTTGAAACGATATTGATTAGTCATCTTTAGTTACCAATACTTAGGAATACATATATGTAATTGAGAGCAAGAAGATAGTTTCAGTATTGGTTTTAATTTTATAGTATATATTTGTGTGTGTATATATATATATATATATATATTCAGTATATTTTACAGTATACGTATATTCCGTATATATGTGTATTCAGCATATTTTACAGTATATATATATTCAGTATATATGTGTATTCAGTATGTATATATTCATATATGAATATATGTATTCAGTAAACATGCATATATTCAGTATACATATACATATATATGATACATATATACAAGAGAAAAAAGATAGTTTTCAGTATTGTTTATAATGTTACAGTTCTAATATATTTTCAGTATATATTCAAATATATATATTCATATATATGTTATAATATATATATATATATATATATATATACACACTCAAAACTATCCTCTCTCAATCAGTGGTTATTTTTAATAACAATAGTTCTTCAAATTACATTAGATTTTTAGACCTAGGGATATAGAGTGAAATCCAAATCAAATAATGGCAGACACAGGAATGATAATTTCTAAATCCATGTTTTCTATTATAATCACTATTTTCTCAATTACTGTTAAATGATAACTGTGTGAAAGAAATAGAAATTTAAAGAACTTTTATCTATTTATTTGTATATGAGTGAAAGATATTGACATTAATTGAACAACCACTAATATATACCGATGACTATTGTAAGTACTGTGGCTAATTTGATCTTCACAACTATCCTTCAAGGTAGAATTTTATTGTTTTGTATTATTTTTAAAAATAAATTGAACTTGAGATAATTAATTAATGATTATTACTGAAATAAAAATTATTTCAGAGAGTTCTAAGGTCCCTTTAGAGCACACATGCACACAAATACATACATGTACATATATTTCCAAAGAAAATATATAGTATTTTGTGAGTTTGTTTGTTTTGTTTTGTATAAATGTCATCATCCTGTATGTATCTTTTACTTATTTTTTTAAAAAATATGTGCTTTGGATAGTCATCTATGTTGGTATGTAAGGATCTTCATTCTTTTTCCTTTTTTAATGTCTATTTATTTGTGAGAGAGAGAGCAAAGGAGGGACAGAGAAAGAGAGGGAGGTAGAGAATGCCAAGCAGACTCCACAATATGTTTCCTCTGTAAGAAACTTGTTTTTTACACAGGGCTCAATCCCGTGAGCCATGAGATCATGACCTGAGCCAAAACCAAGACTCGGATGCTTAACTGACTGAGCCATCCAAGCTCCCCCATTATTTTTCTTAATTTGTGGATGGCAATCCATAGAATGGATAAGCCAAATTTTATTTAATCTCGCCCCCACCCCACATTTTGATGTCTTTTAAGTTCTTCCCATTTTGCTGTGAACATTCTACTTGTGGAAAAAATACTGCAATGAACATCCTTCTTGTGGAAAGATATTTCTAAAAGGTAGATACTGAAAAGTGGAATTACTGTGTCATGAATGAGTATACTTTTGCTGTTAGGATCTAATGATGAATTTCCTTTCATATGACTCTATTGTTTGTACATGCCAACCTTTAATGCCTCAGAATATCCATTTTACCATTTGTTTGCCAAACCTTGATGTCATCAAACTTCAATTTTTGGTTCTCTGATATTTGAGAAAAATTGGCATCTCACCTGCTATAATTTGGATTCCATTAATTATTAGTAAGATTGAACATTTTTATAGGTTTATTGGGCATTTTATTTCCTTTCCCAGTCATATTATCTGCCCCTTTTCTATCAGAGTATTAATATTTTCCTTATTAACTTAAAAAATCTGGAAATTATTTTAATATATATTTTCTTCTAGTCAGTCACCTGTTTTTAAACTTCATTTAGGGTTTTGTGTTTGTTTTGTTTTTGGTTTTGGTTTTTTTTTGATAGAGAAGGTTTTTACTTTGACCAGGTCTGAATTATCATTAGTTTCTTTTGGGAATTTTTTTAAGTTGAAGTGTACTTGATATATACAATGCTATATTGGTTTCAGGTGGAAAACATAGTGATTTTATAATTCTGCACAGTATTCACTGTTCACAACAATAAGTATAGTCACCTGATGGAGATTTTTTTTTATGCCTTTCTTAAACAGGGTCGTTTTTACACCCAAAGTCATAAATACACTTGTTGCTGTCCTTTCTGTATTTTATAGCTTGCCTTCTTAGGTTTATGATCCAGTTGAAAATTATTTTATAAGTGGTATGAAATAGGGATTGGTTTCTTTTCTTAATGTAGAATCCATAATGCAAATTTCATGTATTGAATGCTTCACTTTTTCTCCATTAATATGAAATACTACAATTATCATAAATCCATATACATGGTTCTGTATGTGACCTTCTACTTTATTCATCTAGTTACCTATTCTTGTACCAACAGAGGTTTTAAAATGATATTTTTAGAACATTTTGATATAAGTAAGATGATTCCCATTACCTGGTTCTTCAAGAGAGTATCGGCTATTGTTTCTTTCCTCTTCCATAGGAATTTAAGATCAGCTTGTCATGTTCCAAAAAACCTGTTTGAACTGTGTCAGGAACTTATTTTGACTTATATATTAAGTAATTACTATAACATTATATCCTCTCTTCTATGAACATAGTATATCTGTCTATTTACACAAATCTTCTTTATTTTGCCCTTGAATAAATTTGTATCCTTTACAAAAATAAATCTTGAATCTTCTCTTGAAGATTATTTCTAGGTAGTCTACAATGTTTGTCCTTATGATGAAGCAGTATTTTAACTTAATTTTGTAACTATCATTTCTGGAATATATTTCCTCTGTAAGAAACTAAATAGCTTTATCAGCTCATTCATTTATATCAAGCAGAATTGTGGAGCAAGTTGTTGTTCTAGCCAAACTTAAAACTCACATAAGCTATGTAAAGACTGGTAAAACTCAGTTCTAAGCCTTGTTAGATAATTAACTTGGACTCCTGGATAAATGTCCAGAAATAATATCATTTACAAATATTAGCAATTTTACCTCTTTTCCTTTCTCATCTTTCTATTCCATTTATTTCTGTGACTTAATGTATTGACCAGAAATCTGAAAAAAATGTTAAAAACCAAATGTTCCTTCTGGGATTTTGTCTTTTCCCAAATATTAATGAGAATGTTTTCACTCTATCACCATTAAATATAATGTTTGCTATAAATTCCTTCTTTGGGCAAGGAAATTTTCTTCCTTCAAATAATTTTATAGTTTTATACTAATAAAACCTATTTCATCTATTTTGTAGTAAGACAACCTAGCACCAGAAATACATAAGAATAAAATACCAGTGGGTTCTATTGGAATCAACAATAATGATGGTAGTTAAAGAAGTTACAAATTATTGTGTAGCTAATACATATATGGCGTTATAGACATTTATATACATCTATACCTGTGAACAATTCAACACTATTTCAGTAGTCATTCTTATGAATTAGAGAGGTTAAATACGCTCAAATTCACTCAGCTAAAAAGTAGGGAAGCTACAATTTGAACTCAGGTCTGGGTTATTACTGCCCAGATATCTGCCACATCCATCTACCAGATACTGTCAAGTGAATAGAAGCTGTTTTTACAAAACAGAACCTATAGAATTATGATGTGGATGGAAATACTTTAGTTAATATTTAAATTTCAGAGCTGTTTGAGAAACGCTTGTAATAACACCCATAAGAGTTAGGGCACTTCTGTGTCAACTGAATCTGACCCTAGATCTTGTTTCTGCACATTCAATTTCAAAGAGTCACTGAAAGAAAATGTGAAAATAATAAAGTAAATCAGAGACACAAACCATGTTGCAGACTTTTTGTACATACACAGACTCTTTGATTACCCTCTGCCCTTCTATCATCCAGCATACGTTAGTAACTAAATAATTAAACTAAATTTGATTTGTATGATATAGTTCATCCCATCACTACCATCAGGGGGAAAAAAAGGAAAACTTTATATTCAGGCAACAGTGACTGTATACTTAAGGAATGACACTCCTTGGTATTTAGGTATAGGATGCGTTTATGAACCACAATATCTTGTTCATTATTCTGAAGCACAGCTCTTGTTTCACTTTGTTACATCTCCTAAAATTTTCAGAACACTTCTGTAATACTTTGCCCTTGAAGCTGTCAGAAGAATTGTGAATTGAAAATATTTTCTTCTCTAGATTGGTATTTCCTTGCAGATAAAATGTGTTGAGTGTGTTTTTAAAATGCTACTGGAGAGCTGGAAGTGGAAAATAGTGTAAATTCTGACCTTCAAATTTCTTTCTTGCCACTGGATAAAATACTTAGTTTATTCCATACAGAGTATCCCATCTTGTTTGGTATAATATAGACTCAGTCAAAATGGCCTCTACATTAACAATATCATATTACAGTGTTAGTCTGACATTCAGTATTTTAAAAAGGAATACATTGAAATTCCTTAAAAGCCCATCTCAAAGTTTTATTAAATTTAAAATGCTATGTGTAATACGTCTAAAATAAAATTGATTTATCTCATTTGATTACACAAATCTTATGTCTACTTAATTTATAGACATTAACTACTTGAGCCATATTTCTAAGCATATTGGAAAAGAAGCATTTAACTATAAGAAATGTAGAAATATATTGTGGCTAATTTTTAACCCTAATGCATGTAAGTCTACTTTTTAGGTAGTAACCATTTTATATACAAAATTTATTAAACAGCACACATAAAGGCCAAAAAGACGGTGTTATAAATATAGCAAATTAAACAGCAATATGGCTTACAGATTATAAGCCCAGATATGTTCTTGCGATTTTAATTCTAAAAAAAGAAGTTAAAGACAATGTTATATACTAGTACAAGTTAGCTAGCAAATAACAACAACAGCAGCAATGGAGAGGAGGAGGGGAAAGAGTGGGAGAACTGCCCCTTCTATACTTACTATGAAGAAGGCCTCATTCTAAACTCTGTACATATAATGTTACTTCAGCTTTCCACCCACCCTATGAAGAACTTACAGCTATAATTCCCTTTTTGTCAATAAGCAAACAGAAGCTCAGTAATATTAATGAGGTAGTAAATGGTGGATCCAGATATTAAATCCAGACAATCCAGCCCAAGATTGCATGACTCTAGATGCCAGCGATTTAGAGTATATTGGTACTGAAATCAAATCATCATTTAAAAAAATTGACCTCAAGCATATAGTCTATTAGCTTTTTTTATAGTGATCCAAGAAAAGCTGCATTTAATGCACCTATTTTCCCAAGAACTGTCTTGTTCATTAGCAACTAAAATTGAGTCATTTAAAAAATTTAGCCAATTGAGAAATTCTAAGATCCAATTATAGCAATTTACATACATATACCTTTAACAAAGACAAATTATTTACACTAAATAGCTTTGATATATGCCATTTCATATTCTTTCCCGTATACTTCTCCAAGACAAGTGGTGTGAACCACATGGGTTTTTGGTTGCAGCAATAGAATCACTTCTAGCTGACAGATACATAAACGGAATTTATTTTCACACTCTTGGGCAAATCATACAGCAGTTGGCAATACTGGACAACCAGGCTCAGGAAATAAGCAGGAATCAAGGGAAACTGCATGTCAAAAATGTAGCCAAAACATTCTAAAGGAATAGACCATTTAAAACACTATTAACAGTGCACCCGTACTCTTGCCACCCCACTGCCTCTATGAATGTTTTTACCTGCCTCAGTTACCTTCATCTCTCCCTCTGGAGTCAAAGTTGTAAAATGGATGTACCTCCTGATTGGTGAGCCTGGCTAATACATACTTACTCCTTAGCCAACAGAGAGAAGAAAAAAGGAGCAAGGTTCTTCTTCCCTTCAAAACCTACACAGGCAGAACCTCTGCCCTAAACCAGAAAAAAGTTAAGTGCCATGTAGCCAAAAGATAATATATTCCTATATGCTCAAAATCTTTAGCTCCCAACAGTAAAATGTCTTGGATCGGTGTCATTGGCAGTATTCTACACCAGAGAAATGGTTAGGAAGTTGCGGGTGATAACTTAATTAGATGTTTCATTACTTTTTTTGTTTATTTAACACCATTTACTGCTTATCATGAGTCTGACACTGTTCCGAGTTTTACAGAAATACTGAGTTAATACTCACAAAACCTCATTGGTGGTGTTACCCTATGATTAACCCTGAATTTACTCATGTAGGAACTGAGACATGAAGAGGTTTTGTAACTTACCAAAGTCAGTCTCCAGAAGGTTCTAGAGCTGAAATTGACCAAGGCAGCTGAATTTCATAGACCGCTTTAAGCATTATCCCATGCTGCCTTTCACTTCAAGTCATGGTTGGCTAGACGGCAGTTCCTGAATACTAACAGCATGTTCACTACTTGTACCCCTAAGTATAATCAACTGAAGTTTCATTTAGTTTTTCATGAAAATATGTTATCTGAAACCCAATATTTTTTGACCGGTTGTCTATAGCAAACACTTTCATTGCCTCATCTAAACACCTCCCCTCTCTTGTCATTTCTGTGGGTTCCTCTTCTCCTCCCTTGGAATCTCTGTAGTTTTGCTTATAGCCTGCACCTACAACCCTCTTTGAGGGCCACCATTGAACTACTGGAGCTGTTTGCCTGAATAAGCTGACAGGCAGATGTGTCTGGAGATTGATGAACCCCTGAGATGAGACTTGTCTCATAACTGATCTGCACTCAAGAATATAGCCCAGCACCATTGCCTTGAGGAGAACAGTTTCTGAAGTGCAATTTACATTGCGAGAGTTCCTCTTAAGAAACTCACTCCCCTTAGGACTTAGCTTGAAATCTTGTCCGCACTTACTCTCTTCTTCCCCTGTCTTGCGTGGCACATTCTTTAACCATGAGAGCTATTCCTTAATAATTCTTTAACACAGAATCCTCACTTCAGAGTCTGCTTCTGGAGAATCTGATCAACAACAGGTCGCTGTTGAAAACAAACACCACTCTTCCTTATTAACTTAAGCAGAAAAATGATGCCTCGGAGGCATTTTAGGCAGCTCATGAAACTACTAGGAAGTTTAAAAGCTGGCACAGAAAGTTGGTAAGAAACAAAGTGACGGGAAATCTAACAACACAAGCAATGTCACACCATAAAATATGTGATCCTATAGTTCACACACATTGGTGTACCACTACAAAAAACTCTTCATCACTACCTACCACCATCAGGCATTGGCCTGCCAATGGACTTTCAACTCTAATGCTTCCAGTGTAAATTGTACCTTGGCCCACCTCCCCCACCACCAGAATAAAGAATAGGAAATGCCTGACTCTTCTATTTTCTTTGGACCCATGCAATAAGAGGAAAACCAAATATTGGCTACATCCCAAACTTCCTGGGATTTAATCCTAAATATTCCAATTTTCTTTCAAAATTATATGAATTAATTTTCTTTACCTTGAATGTTCCTCTTCCATATCATCTTGTGTTCTCATGTCTAAATCCAACCCATCTTTTATCACATAATCCAAAAGCTAGTTAGAACATCACATTGTCCCCGATTCACCCTGCTAAACTTGTCCCTCCATATTCTGGACACTATTTAGTACTTTATCACTATTTTAATATTTACGTCCTATGTGAGACTAAGTTCTTTCCCAGCATTTAACATGGCTTACAACAATACCTCTATGACAACTTAAGTATAATAAAAGTTGCCAAAGAAATTAGAAGGAGATCTATGGAAATACCAGGAGATGGATTTGCGTATTGGTAGACTCAATAGGACTTAGCAACTGATTAAATTTGGAGGGTTTGGAAGGGACAGTTGCTTCATTTGTTTCTCAGAACTCAAGTGTCTAGGTGCAAGATGATGCCATTAAGATATTTAAAGATAATAGAATAGGCTTCATAATTGGATTGTCTAATAATTTAGTTGTGAGTTTAGAGTTCTTAATGTCCTTTATGTTTGATAAGTCTAGGCCAGAATCAGAAAGTTGAGTTCCAAATTCAAGTGAGAGATGAGGGCCAAAAGTTTAGATTTAAGTGTTTTCAGAATAAGAGTGATAAAAGAGTGATAAAAGAAGTCATGTAAGTACATGAGATCACTCAGGAGTGAAGATGTAATGAGAAAAGAAAATCAGTATTTTGGTAAGGAACTTCACAAATCCAGCATTTGAGAAGCAAGACATAAAAAAATATTAAGTAGGGAGAAAACAGATTAGAATTGAGGTTAAGAAACCTAAGAGCTCTAAAGAGTCCATAGAGGGAAGACATCTTAGAAGAAATCATCCTTTTGCTTTTGGGGGCTGTGTGGCCCCAATTCTTCACCTCTCTTGGCATTGATGTTCTTTGCTTTGTAACTTTGTGCCTCCTGACACAGAAGACAGCGGATATTTCCTAACCTCTTGCTTTGGGCTCAGCTGTGGGACTTAATTTGGTAATGAAATATGGAGAGAAGTGAGGGTGACCAATTCTAAGTCTAGGCCTTAAGAGACCTCACATGTTTCCACTTGTCCTCCTGCATTTTTGCCATAACCGTGAGAGGACTATGCCCTAGTCAGCTACCCAGTCCAAGTAAAATAACAAACTCATGGAGCATACCTGGACTTAACCTGTACTTAGAGCCACCGCCTCAGCCCAGCCAAGAGCATCAGAGTCACCCCAGATGAATTACAAATACGTGTGAAATAAATGCATATGGTTGCATACTACTGAGATTTTGTGTTTGCTAGAAACAAGAGCTAACTGACAGAGTACACTGGTAACTTCAGAAAAGGTCATAGTCTATATCCTGATGGGTCCCTTAGTCAACTATTAATGGCTTGAAGGATGAATTAGAAAGAATTAACTGAAATCAGTGAGAAACTGGTCATTGAAGGGCTGCAAATAATTGAAAGACTAACTTTATGAAAACTAAAGATAAGAAAATAATGGAGAAAATGTGCAAGGTTACCTGCCCTTACTTTGAGCTCAAAATTCAGGAAATGTGACTCCATGTACATAAGCATTTAAACCATTAATGATTAAAGGAGAAAATTTCAGGACAATGAGGGAACTGATTTTGATTAGGTAAGTTTTTTAACAATATCACTTATATCAGGTTGTGTAAAAGATAGTGTTTACTATGCAATGATAAACTATAGGATAAATATAAATTTCATTTTAGGGTTAGAAAAACTGCCAGGATCTTACTTGACTAATAGCAATTTTATAAATTGAAAACAATGTATGAAGTCTATGAAAACATAGATGAAATAGATGAAACAAGATGATTCACATGAATGCTAGAAAGAACAACTAAATGTTGCCAATCTGGCAAATTGGCCTATATGCAAATTAGTAATGTTTTAAATAAAGAAAACACATCAAAGGGCATGTCTGTTCATTTATTTTGACATTTTATAATTGAGCCTAATTATTTGTGAAACTGTAACCCATTAAGCTGGCCGTTGGTATAGTTTGAGAAAATAATGACATTTTAGTCAAAGAAGGACTTTCTTTCACTTTCTATAGTACATTCAGACAAGACAGTGAAGTAAATTAATTAAAAACTAAAATGTCAAGTCTCACCCACATCTTTGTGCATTAGCCAAAGATACATACAGACTAGAAATCAGAAAATTCAAAATGGGCTTTTTGTTTAATATACATTTCCAGAGATAAATCTGTGAAATTAGTTCTCTAAATAATGTATGAACTATATTGTGCCTAATTATTTGCCTTACATATCAAATATACCTTCATTCAGACTAACGTGCCTGATTTTAAAAAAATTGATATTTTTATTTATTTTTGAGAGAGAAAGAGAGAGAGAGCACAAGTAGGGGAGGGGCAGAGAGAGAGGGAAACAAACTAAAGGAGGCTCCAGGCTCTAAGCTGTCAGCACAGAGCCTGACATGGGGCCTGAACTTGTGAACCGGGAAATCATGATCTGAACCAAGGTTGGATGCTTAACTGACTGAGCCACCCAGGCACCCCTAACGTGCCTGATTTTTACCACTTTACCAGTTTCTTTAAACTTTGTATAATTTTGTATTTCTATGTCATATGTACCTATCTTTCTTGATGTCACTTTGCCCCTGGAAAGCCCAAAAGTAACGACATAGGGGAATTATAGCTCTATTTTAAGCAAGGCTTTTATTAACATTGTACTTTGCAAATGCTTATTTTAAGAACAAGTAATTGTAGATTTTTCTTAAAATTTAGCTGGTTTCATTTTTATATCATGTACTACATATAAAATAATTCCTAGTTTTGTCAAGGCTGTAAAAACATATTTTGCTTGCTACAAATTATTGAGACCACATACAAGAGCGACCTAGCAGAATTTCCTCCAATTTGGTTTTCTAAGTAAACAAAGCTTGCAGCACAGTCTTCCATTAATGAGGGATGAATCAGAGTCTTTTCTGATAAATCAAAGGGCTGTGCTTATTAAACAAAGATGATGTTATTGATTCAAAGGGCACGCTCTTTAAGCAGTTGTTTCTAATTGTTTGTGCTGATCCATCTACATTTTACATTTACTTCCCATTTTAGCCACACACATTTTATAAAATGTCCAGCCAAGCTTAGAGGTTTATTATAGGCGTGGCATGATAACAACACTTACCGCCCAATGAATAGCAGGCCCCATGACCTTCGCATTATTAATGGAAAGTTGGGCTAACTGCCTCATAGGCACATTAATCCTAGGGTCAACATCAAGGAGAATTTTTGTTTGAGGCAATATAAATTATATATGCACAACTAAAAGAAGAAACTAGCAATATAAGCACTTGGAAGTAAACTTCTTTTAGTTAAAAAGAAAACATATTTTTTCATCTTTCTTCTGTATAAATAACATTTTTTTTTAAATAAAAGCAATAACATTGAACTTTCCTAGCAAAAGCTGCAACCCATGAGACATTCGTTATAAAGTTGCAGTCCTCTTTAATTGCATGAGCAACATTAACTCACAGGACAGAAAATTGCCATAGTATTTTGCTCATTTTCTTTGTTCAAGATGCACTCCTAAGTTAATAGTTCTACTGGGATACCTGGTAGATTGAGCATGAAACAATTCCTTGGTAAGATGGTAAAATTTTATTTTGCAAAGATTGTCTTCTATCATTTTAGTAAATGCACCATGTGTACCTGAAAATAGTTTAAATTTCGTTATTGTTGAATGTAGGGCACACTATATCATAATTAGTGCTGTTAATTGTGTTAATTATACATAAGGCACACTACATGAAAATTAGACCTATTAATCAGGTCGTTTATTAACTGCATTGTTTATATTTTCTATATTTTTGCTGATTGACCTTAACTGCAAGTGTTATCAACTTTTAAAGTTTTATGAATGGTGATTTCATATATATTAAATCTGTATATTGATTGCATAAAAATTTAGAACAGTCTTATTTTCCAATTGATTTACTTCTTTATTATTATGAAATTTTACTGTTTGTGTCCAGCAATGCTCTTGCCTTAAAATCGTCTTCAATATTAATATAGCCACATTATTTTCTTTTGCTCTCTATTTACATGGTTTCTTTTTTTTATTCAATCCTTTGTATTTCAGTCACTCTCCATGCTTATATTGAGATGTTTCTCCATGCTTATACTAAGATGTTTCTCTTCACATATAGTTGAGATCTTTTTTTGTTAATTCAATATAACAATCTTATTCTTTACTTAAGGTATTTGGTTACATTAAATGTAATTAAATATATTTTTTACTTCATAACTGCCATACAATTACTTCTTTTCTACTTGACTCACCTGTTTTATGCTCATAAAGCTTTCTTGCTTTCTTTTCAATTCATCTGGTGTTTATCTGTTTTAACTATTCTATTTTTCCTCCATAAATTTGTTCATTATAGCTTCTCTTTCTATTCTTTTAATGATTACTGTCAGTTACAACATTCATTCTTGAATCGTTATAACGTAATACAGATGATTGCTTTTAACATTTCTTCTATAATACTAGTAACATAGAACATTTTAGCTCCACATACAACCTCCCACTTATCACATTATTGTTTTCATACATTTTAACTATAGATGTACAATTTTACAAAGTATTATTATTATTATTATGTCCAGTCTGCATTCATCTATATGAATTTCTCTTTTGTTAGACATTCCTTCATGTACTTACATATCCTGGTATCATTTTCCTTCTATCTAAACAATTCCCTTGTAATTTTTTTTTAGTGCAGTATATTCTGTATGTTTTTATGTGTCTAAAAGTATCTTGAAATTTCTTTAAGTTAAAATTTGTATTTTTATATTTTATTTTTAATTTTTATTCTTTAAAAATAGTACTGCTGGGTAGAGAAATCTTGGTGAATTTGATTTTCAGACTGTTTGTTTGTTTGTTTGTAAGCAATGTGTTTATCCCTGGGGCTACATTTAGGTTTTTCTCTTAGTCTTTAGCTTTCAATAATTTTATTATGACATGTCTAGGTGTGGTATACTTTGTTTTTACCCTGCTTGCGGCTCACAGAGATTTTTTTGGTCTGCATATTTCATCAGTTTTAGATAATTACATGCTCTCTCTCTTTTTTTTTTTTTTTTTAGTTATTTCTTCTATCTCAATCTTCTTCTCTCCTCTCTGCTTGAACTTCAATTCTAAATGTATATTGTACCTTTTCATTGCATGTTGTGTGCTTTTTGTCTCTTTTTTTGTTGTTTTTCACTCCCCCCTGCCCATCCTTTAGTTTGGATATTTGCTACTGATATGTATTCCAGTTCACTGATACTTTTTTTTTTTTTTGCTATGTCTAATTTCCTATTAAACTCATCTGTTGAGCTCTTTATTTTAGATATTTCAATTTTCAGTTCTAGAATTCCTATTTAAATCTTTAAAAATGATATCTAATTGAACACATTTTTTCATCTTTTCATCTATCTTCCATGTCTTTGTTTATTTTCTTTGGTTTATTAATCATAGTTATTCTAAAGTATTTTTTTATTAACTCCAATATTTGGACCAACTGTGTCTCTTTTTCATTGTTTTTCTTTTGGGTGATGGCATCTCTAATCACTTTTTAAATGAATACTGGACATTATGTATTTTTAAATCTCTGGTGTTATATGTTTCTAGGAATGGCTCACTCTACCCTTTACTGGGCAGCTAGAGTAGTAGCTGATAATTATAATCTAATCATGGATTAAACTGAGTAGAGGCTGGGTAGTAATTTTCGTAAGGCTCTGATAAGTAGTTCCTAGTTATTGGTGAAAGTGAAAAACCCACAGGACTTCCAGCTGAAAGCTTGGTACACTTATCAGGGATTCTCTCTAATAAATCTCAAACTCTACTTTTAAAAGTAAAATGAGACAGCAGAAAACTCTGCTCTCCTTTTCAGAATCTTTCTACCTAGCTTTTCTACTCCCACCTTGAGCAGCTTCAGAACTGGGTAAATAATTGGGGAAAACAAGCGGCGTGTCAGGTAATTTCCCTTATCCTTTCTCCCTGAGATCTTGGCCCCTCTCCCTTTTTCTTGAGTTTTAGATCTTGTTAAAAGTTCTATTGGCATCAGTATTCCCTGGCAGTTGCCCTCTGTCCAGGCAAAGACTGGATTCTCCAACTAATACATTAAGCCTGGAATCACAAATGACTCCAGAGAAATGCAGAAAGTCACCTCACTTCACTTCCATTTTCCACTTTCCAGAATCTTGCCCTTTTGGTTCTTATTACTTCAGCAACTTTCTCAAGCCTTTAAATAAGTGGTTTTTAAATGTTTTATTGAGTTTTTCTATTGAGATAAGACTTGTCTATAGCAAGATACTCCATTTTATTCACAAAAAGAAAACACATTTTTGTCCTCATTTTCCATTTCTGGGATCATCTCAACCAAAAAGAAAATTTAAGTTGTTTCACTTATCTCTTTGCTTGATTTTGAAATTATATTTTTATGTTATTAATATTTAGATTCGTAAGGGTGAATTTCTTTAATTTTTAGAACCACCTTGAAGTTGAGTTCCATCAAATATCAATATTATAGATTTGACTTATATGTCTATTTTTATAAACACACATATAATTGCCTAAATATATAAAGAAATACAACTAGATGAGTTCCTAAACCATAAGTTATACTGATCAGATACTAAGTATGCTGACTTTTGGACCAGAAACTCTTTTAGGGATAGAATTTAGAAATAATCCACTAACACACTATTATATATAACTTTAAACTATATGTAAAGGGTAATGCTGAAAAGTGTCACATTTTCTTTGTGACTATTAGAAATCATACAAAATTTAGGAGGTTGCTTCATGTTCTATGCACTCAGAGAAACCTGCTTAGGCTAACTAGAGATTCAGTTTAAAACATGCCATTACTTTGGATAAATAATACACAATTTCTGTGCTCTTTGTACCAAAATCAATAAGTTTATAATGAGGTATTAGGTCTCCCTAGATATTAGGATGTCAGAGTTCAAAAATAATACATTCTTTGGTTTTATTTTCTTTCTGTCAATTTACTCTAACCTGAACTAGCTTTTGGAAGTTAACAAAATTGAATTTTTTTAAAGTAGTCTTTCACCCAATAATTTATTTTGGTTTAGATTACAAAGAGCTCATGTGTTACACATTAGCTACTTAACATTTAAAATAAGTTATTTTCATTTGCTTTCTCATTTACTAGTTTCAGATTGGAATATATTTGCATTTGTAAAACGTGTATAAATCAGTATGTTTCATAGGTAAGAGCAGGAAAGGCAATAAAAATGGCTTCTTACAAATTATTCACATTTGAAGGAAAAGGAATGGATAGATAAATATGCAAACTTACTTTTCTAGTACTGCATATAAATTGATATAAATGTTCTATATAAAACAAACAAACAGAAACTTTGGTGGAATGCCCTCAGGAGTCACAATAACACCTTTAATTAACAGGTATATCAAATATCATTGTTTCTTCTCTGAGCACCCTTGTGTGTTCTCATGTAAAAACAGCTATTTTAATAATGACTATTTTCTTACCAGTTTCATTTTTTAAGAAAATAACTAACCAAACTTTAGTTTCACAATTTTTACTAGATTCAGGAATAAATGTGTTACACAATGTTAAAATTAAAATGGGGAACTCTATTTAAAATTGTTATGGAATGTCAAGACCAAATAACCATATACAGATTTTCCCAAAGGAAAAACTTCTATGACCTGTGTATCCCTTTATGAATTTTGAGAATAAAAAAAAGTAAGAGATGAGGCCTCTGTGGGGAATGTTAGTGATGAGATGTACTTAGAGTGAGCTCTTTCCATGTTATCGGTCCATATTCTCACACTTTGAGGGAAAGGGGAACTATGGCAGGTGGCCAAGAGTCCAGCTGCTGCTGCTCTATGTTTTCTACAAAGGCCAGACCTCTCATGAACTGCTCCCAGCCAATGACTTCATGATGCAGGAATACTAACAGGAACCCACTCTTAGGAGACACAAGACTCCTCTTAAAGACAACAGTGGCTTGAAGACTCCATCATGCTTTTGCCTAACTTGCATCTAACTACACAGCAGTCTGTGACCATTCTACCGACCTTCTCTTCCGCTCTCCTTCACTCAGGGTCAGACTGGCATCAGGTATGAAGACTTTTCCAGACTTTCTGGTTCTCTACCCATTGTCTCTACATAGGCCTTCACCTACCAAAATGCTATACTTTATGTCTTCTCAGAGGACCTGGAAAACTCAGGAGGTGAACTTCTAACTACAGACCTTGTCTGTGTTCAAAGAGTCCTCTAGGCAATATGTTCCCTGTAATTGAAAGATTCTGAGTACTGGGTTTAGTTCCTTCCTAAAAAAGCTGGAGTGGACTGTGGCTCGTGGCCTCATTTCTAGTAAGAAAATGTGACAGAAAGGCAAGGCTTTCCTGGCAGAACTAGGAGAGAGTACTACTGCACTGAGATCTATTTACAATGCCAAAATTAGCCAGTGGAAAGGATGAGAGCATGTTTTTCTTGAACCAGATGTGTACTATACTGCAGAGAGCTGGCATGAGATCATCATGGGTCCTACAAAGTAGACCTGCCAAGAGAATTAATATCTTATCAGAAAGAAGATACAGCTGTACAGTTGAACCCCAAATGCCAAAGAAAGTGACAAGGAACTGCTGCAGAAAATGATTCAACCTGTGTCAGAAGAACTGGAGCAGTTAGGGACCTCTGAAGCTGAAGCAGGAACCTCTGAAGACTCTCTAGAAGGAGTGTACCCCAAAAGTAAAACCAACACTTAAAACATCTGCTGTCAGCTTGGTCGCATCCCTTTACCTCTCTTTCTAATCCTCGTTTCTCTCCAGAAAGCTGGAGAAAAAACAGGAGGAAAGAATAGAACAGGAAATAAGCTGACAAAGCAGTAGAAAACAGAAGTGAATTGTGGTCTCTGTGTCTCACTGAAGGATTCCAGGCTAAAATAGGGGGTAAGGGGGACAGATTTAGATTTTATACAAAATCAAGCTTGAAATTCTGATTGTTATTATAAGCCTGCAAAGGCTATTTGGTAAATTGAGTAAATATGTTCAAACTCAAATATTGAAAAACCATCTATGAGCTAAGCTAAAGCAGAAAATCTGGGAAACTGCAGGGCTTTTATGAAAAGTTAGAAGTTTTTCTCCCAATAAAAATGTGATGTCATAAGTCAGGTTTGATCAAAGTGTATTTGATCATGTGTATTATTCTTCATAGAGAATTACTAAAAATATAATGAACTTGTAGTTAGTTGCATAACATCATTGTTGGACAACTATTAGCATAAAAATCCATATATTAAATCCCATATAAGTAACTATGTGAAATAATTTACTAATATCCTTCACATAGCTTGGAAAAATGTATATTCCCCGTTGATACTATTGCCATGAAAATAGTTTCAATTATCTATACATAGTATATTGTAAATATACTATAAATATTTCCAATTTACTATTTTGAACGACTACAAAATATAATAGTCATAAATTTCATTATCAAAAGAACGTAGAATAAAAATAAACCACAATGAGGTCATTACAAAAAAGGGGGATATCTTTGTATTGTTTTGCATAAAATGAAATACCAACACCAAAGGACTTTGTCTTGACTATTTAACAAAAGAAGTGAATTATAGACACTTTGAGCACATGTCTTTTTCTGAGTAATTATGTATGTATAAACCAAAATTCAGGCAATGAATACAAACTGGATCTTAATGAGCAACAAGAATCTAAGAATGAAAAACAAACAAAAAGCCAAGAGAACCACTAATGATGTTACAATTGGTACTATGAGTTTTTTTATATTTGGATGACAGCAGCATGGTTCATAAGCAAAATAATCAAGTTTCACTTTTTTCCATTACCAAATTAGCCTTTTGCTAATTTCTTATGACCTAAATCTATTAATTTTGTTTGAGTCTTCATTTCCAATCTTCACCAAATCAAGATGCAGAGCCTAAAAATGAGTCAGGTTTCAATTTCTTAACTGGAAAGTGAACACACTCTTTTCATGAATAATTTATTAAACAAAATAAATTGTTTTATGGCTTTCTAGACAAACCAAACACTAAAACTATGAGAAAGCTATGGTCTCTTCTTTAAAGACTTTGGAGTTTACAAAGATATTGACTCTCCATGTACATTTTTACTCAGTTGGGTTGCTATTTCTATTATAACAGAGCAGCTTGAGCACGTCTATTTCTGGGATTAGCTATACCTAAGGAAGATGCATGTATTAAGGAAATAAATAGAAATGGAAGTGATATATCCAAACTCATTCTATGAGGCCAGGATTACCTTCATTCCAAAACCAGACAAAGACCCCGCTAAAAAGGAGAACTACACACCAATTTCCCTGATGAACATGGATGCAAAAATTCTCAACAAGATACGAGTAAACTGAATCCAACAATACATTAAAAGAATTATTCACCATGATCTGGTGGGATTTATTGCCAGGCTGCAGGGTTGGTTCAATAGTCACAAATCAATAAATGTGATATATCATATTAATTAAAAAAAGAATAGGAACCACATGATGCTCTCAATAGATGCAGAAAAAGCATTTGACAAAATACAGAATCCTTTCTTTTAAAGCATATTTATTTTTGAGAGAGGGAGGGAGGGAGAGAGAGAGACAGAGAGAGAGAGAGACAAAGAGCACAAGTGGGAGGGGGCAGAGAGAGAGGGAGACACAGAATCTGAAGCAGGTTCAGGCTCTGAACTATATCAGTAGAGAGCCCGACACAGGCTCAAACTCATGAGCTGTGAGGTCATGACCTGAGCTGAAGTCAGACACTTAACCCACTGAGTCACCCAGGTGCCCCTACAGCTTCCTTTCTTGATAAAATCCCTCAAGAAAGTAGGGATAGAAGGAACATACCTCAAGATCATAAAAGCCAAATATGAAAGACCCACAGCTAATAACATTGTCAATGGGGAAAAACTGAGAGCTTTCCTGCTAACATCAGGAACACTACAGGGATGTTCACTCTCACCACTGTTGTTCAGCATAGTGTTGGAAGTCCTAGCCTCAGCAATCAGACAACAAAAAGAAGTAAAATGCATTCATATCAGAAAGGAAAAAGTTAAACTTTCACTCTTTGCAGATGACATGATACTCTATGTGGAAAACCCAAAAGATGCCACCATAAAACAGCCAGAACTGATACATGAATGCAGTAAGGTTGCAAGATATAAAATCATCATACAGAAATCTTTGGCATTTCTGTACACCAATAATGAAGCAGCAGAAAGAGAAATCAAGCAATTGATTCCATTTACAATTTCACTGAAAACCATAAAATACCTAGGAATAAACCTAACCAAAGAGATAAAAGATCTATATGCTGAAAACTATAGAAAGCTTAGAAAGCTTACGAAAGAATTTAAGAGGACACAAAGAAATGGGAAAACATTCCATGTTCATGAATTGGAAAAACAAATATTGTTAAAATGTCAATACTCTCCAAAGCAATCTACATATTCAGTGCAATCTCTATCAAAATAACACCAGAATGCTTCACAGAACTAAAACAAACAATTCTGAAATTTATATGAAACCAAAAAAGACCCCAAATGCTCAAAGTATTTTTAAAAAAGAATAACAAAGCAGGATGGATCATAATTCTGGACTTCAAACTGTATTACAAAGCTGTAATCATGAAGATGGTATAGATCTGGCACAAAAACAGACACATAAATCAATGGAAGAGAATGGAGAACCCAGAAATAGACCTATAAATGTATGGCCAAGTAATCTTTGACAAAACAGGAAAGAATATCCAATGGAAAAAAAAAGTCACTTCAACAAATGGTGCTGGGAAAAGTGGACAGCAATATGCAGAAGAATGAACATGGACCACTTTCTTACACCATACACAAAAATAAACTCAAAATGTATTTAAGAGCTAAATGTAAGACAGAAAACCATCAAAATCCTAGAGGAGAAAAAAGGCAACAACCTCTTTGACCTCGGCCACAGCAACTTCTTATTAGACATGTCTCCCAAGGGAAGGGAAACAAAAGCAAAAATGAAGTATTGGGACAACATTGAGATTAAAAAAAAACTTCTGCACATCAAAGGAAACAATCAAAACTAAAGGGCAACCTACAGAATGGGAGAAGATATTTGCAAATGACATATCTGATAAAGGGTTAGTATCCAATATCTATAAAGAATTTGTCAAACTCAACACCCAGAAAAACAGATAACTCAGTGAAGAAATGGGCAAAAGACATGAACAGACACTTTTCCAAAGAAGATATCCAGATGACTAACAGACACATGAAAAGATGCTCAACGTCACTCATCATCAGGGAAATACAAATCAAAACCACAATGAGATACCACTTCACACTTGTCAGAATGGCTAAGATTAACTACTCAGGAAACAATAGATGTTGACAACTATGCAGAGAAAGGGGAACCCTTTTGTTTTGTTGGTGGGAAAGCAAACTGGTGTAGCCACTCTGGACAACAGTATGGAGGTTCCTCAAAAAAATTAAAAATAGAACTACCCTGCGACCCAGCAATTGCACTTCTGGGTATTTATCCAAAGGATACAAAAATGCTTATTTGGAGGGGAACATCCACCCCAATGATTATAGCAGCACTATCAATAAAGTCCAAATTATGGAAAGAGCCCAATGTCCATCAGTGATGAATGGATGTGGTGTATACATATACTGGAATATTACTTGATCAAAAAGAATGAAATCTTGCCATTTGCAACAACATGGATGGAACCAGAATGTATTATGCTAAAGGAAATAGTCAGAGAAAGATAAATATCTTATGATTTCACTCATATGTAGAATTTAAGAGATGAAATAGATGAACATAGGGAAGGGAAGGAAAATAAGATAAAAAGAGAGAGGGAGGTAAACCATAAGAGACTCTTAAATATAGAGTCTTAAGGTTGCTGGAGGGGTATTGGGTGGGGGGATGGGATATTTGGGTGATGAGCACTTAAGGTGGGCACTTGTTGGGATGAACGTTCAGTATTATATGTAAATGATGAATCACTAAATTCTACTTCTGTAGTCATTATTCCACTATATGTTAACTAACTTGGATTAAAATAAAATTTAAAAATTTTAAAAAGAAAAATTCCTCATTAAAAAAATTACAGTTAAACCTAGATTCAGTCCCCCCTATCTTTACAAATAAAATATTTTGATGTATGGTTAAAAGGAGATTAAACCTGGCTAATCCCCCCCTTTGCCTAATGTGAATGAGCTGATTTTGATTAGCATATACTAGATAAAAGGTCAGTAAAGGATTTCCCTTACCTGATTTCCACATTTTCATTAATGATAGCATCACTATCAATGGCTCATTTGTAGGTAGGAAAAGCTTGAGGTAAAAGATAATCATAGGGAACAGAAATCATTCACTTGATTTCTTCTACTCCCAATTCTGTTTGGTATGCAATATTAAAATACAACTTTTCAGTTTAAGATAGTGATCTGAACATTCTTCTTCCTGCTCATAGCAGTGACGAAGTTCTAAAGGAATAAAATTTGTAACCCCAGATTCCTATGCCAAGATAAGGTAAAAGGAACATTTGGAGAAGGCACAAAATACATTTTAAAATTTATAGGAATTGTGCATAAAATATCTCTAATGTTCTCCACCTGAAAAATTACTTTAGGTAATAGTGTAGCTCATGGAAAAAGGAGCATAAAATATTACAATAAAATTATTTAAACATAAGAATTACTCTAAAGGCTAATATAGGGGTGCCTAGGTGGCTCAGTTGGTTGGACATAGGACTTTTTATCTCAGCCCAGGTCATGATCTCATGGTTTGTGAGTTTGAGCCCTGCATCAGGCTCCATGCTGATTATGTGGAGCCTGCTTGGGATCCTTTCTCTCCCTCTCTCTCTGCCTCTTCCCTGATCATGAGCATATGCTGTCTCTCTCTCTCTCTCTCTCTCTCTCTCTCTCTCTCTCTCTCTCTCTCTCTCTCTCAAAATAAATAAATAAACTTTAAAACAATAAAAAAAATAAAAGCTAGGATAAATAATGTATTGATACAAAATGCAAGTAGTATAATTACTGAAGTAAAGATTAACTGAAAGTATTAATAATTCAACTAAAATACACTGGGTCAGTATCCTGAATGTACTAGAAAAAATGAGAGAAATTTAAATAGTTGCAACATTGAGTTCACTAATTTCTGTATCTATGAGAATTCAACAGATATGGTTTCATTTCTGTAACTGATAACTTTTCTTCTCCATTTTGGAATCATATATTTACCTTAGTTATTCAACTTTTTTTTAATGTTTATTTATATTGGGAGAGAGAGAGCAGAGGAGGGGCAGAGAGAGAGAGAGGGAGAGAGAGAATCCCACATAGCCTCTGCACTGTCAGCACAGAGCCCAACCCAGGGCTTGTTCTCACAAATCATGAGATCATGACCTGAGCCAAAATCAAGAATCAGAGGCTTTAACTGACTGAGCCCCCAGGTGCCCCTTACCTTAGGTATTTATATTTAACCTTATGTTTACATGGATAGAATGAACACTCATCTTTTTTAAGCCTTTCTTTCTAATTGTTCATACTCAATTGAGTGTTCTTAAATTTGTTTTTGATTGGCTGGATTTCATCTTCAAATAGATTTCCCAAGACTTGCTGTTTATTTCCCTTTATATTGCTTTTCCCCAGGATGCATTTTTTTGCCTTCACTCAAGAATTACGCTTGGCTATCCATGGAACTATTTACTCCTCCCTTTTTGAATTTATAGACATGATAATCTCTTATTCTGGCATCTAAGTGTTACTAAGTCTTAACTCAATTTTTTTTTTCTACAGGCTACTTGCTTCTGCTAATAGCAGTCACTCTGTTGTAGCCTTGCAAAGATATGCCATGAACATGCAAGCATAACTGTGCAAATAATCTGTTTTTAATCGATACAAAAGGGAGTACATCATAAACATGTTTCTGAACTTTGCTTTCTGGAAAAAAGTTCTAGTCAGCAATATCTGAAACTTCTTGTGTGTTCCTAACTTCACCCACAGTGTTTTCAAACTGTTTAATCTTTGCCAATTAAAAGTTAAAAATGGAATTTCATAATAGTTTTATTTTATATTTTATTTCTCTGATTATACATGGGGTGATTATCTTGTCATATGTTTAAATAATTCCCATGGTGTTTACTTGAAATATTTGTCATATTCTTTGCCCATTTTCTGGTAGGTTACCAATTTATATCTTATTAATTTGCACTAACATTTTATATATTAAGGAAATGGAACATTTTTCATGGTAAATGTTCTAAATAATTTTCCTACAAATTTAAATGTATCTGCCTACTCAACTGGGCCTGTATCACTTACTGAATAACTTCTCTTTCCCCCAGTGATTACATTGGCACTTCTGTTATTTATCAAATCCTAACATATGACCCCTAACAGTCTGCTTAATGGAACCATTTCTATATTCATGTACTAGTGTTTACTTTTTAAATGACTATTTTTATAGATGTTTTAATCTTTGTTTGTATTAGTCATATTTATCTCTTTTCCAGAATATCAGAATATTTCTAAAATTTTCTTCATTTTTTTATCTTTCTGAAAACTTCAGGATAAGTTAGTAAAGGTTCAAAAACTATTTTAGTAATTTTGGAGGATTGCATTACATGTACAGAATAATTTAGGAAGAATTTTAAATATTTCCTGCTTGGTCTTCTATTGCAAAAGCAAAGTATACTTCTCCATATATTGGTTTCCTTAGTGTCCCTCAAAAGCAGTTTATTCATATATGTATATCTTTTCATTCCATGTGAAATATATTTTTAAATGTGTTATTTTTTTATTACTATTACAAATGGGATCTGGCCATTTTTATTGCATTTTCTTGCTATATGCCTCACCTTTTGTCTAAAAATGTATATCTCACATTATTTCTAAACATGGTAGGTAGGTAGGTAGGTAGGTAGGTAGGTAGGTAGGTAGGTAGATGACAGAATTATGTCATCTTTGATTTTTTATAATTCCATTTTCTATGAATTCTTTCCCAGCAATACCAGTTATTTATATGTTTGCGCTCTCCATTGTTTGGTCTGCACACCAGTCAGTCATTTTCATATCTGTAAAGTTTTCTAATATACGAAGAGTAATTTTCTCAAGTCTTCCCTCTGTTGATTTGTGTTACTGTTTCTATTACTAAAGTATTGCAATGTTATTTTTCCTTTATTTTATTTCACCGATCTGTAAAATGTCTCAATGCTCTCTCATTCTATTTCACTCTTTTTTTTCTCACTCTTTCCTTTAAGTGTCAGTGTGGTCTTCTTTCAAGTCCTCTTTCATTCTATCTCTTATCCCACGTTGTGTTGAATTACCTTGAAATTGTGAATTATGCGTTCCTTTATACACCAGAATTAATCTTTTTCCTATGCATGCTAATCATCTGTCTTTTGACGACATAACTACCACTTGCTTGACTAAAAACTCTGTAGATCTCATTTGTTTGAATGTGTGATATTGTTACTGTTATTTCTGTTGTTAACCTATAAACACATTAACTCTAGGCCTTCTATTTTCTCTGAAACAATGAAAGCAGAATTCTCGTTTACTCTTTTTTTTTAAATTTATTTGAACATGCTATGAAAGTGCTGTTTAAAAAATGAAATTGAATATTAAAGATTGACTCTTTATACTAGTTAGTTATTAAATTTTTAGGTATTAAGGAGGAAATTAGAGGCTTGGGTTTCTTAGTGAAGAAATACTGTTCCTGTAAGGTTTTTCTCCGAATAAGTTGCATTGCCATATTTCAGGTCTCAGTAGATTGGCAATACAAACTGTCGCACCAACAGATGTTTTTGTTTTTTTTTTTTTTTAGAGTTATTTGTCTAATATCGTGACTTGATGAGTTAATGAGAAATTTTGTAATCCTCAGACTCTGTTTGAACACCCAACTGTGTTTTTGCCACCATTGATCTTTGCTGCCTTCTAGGAAATTTTTCCTGGTGCCCTTCACGCGACTGCCTGGGTGAGGCTGGGTGACGATTTCCCACATTACTTATGATACACATCTCCACTTCTTTTGATTTTGCTAAATTGGTGGATGAGGTGTTTTAAAGATAGTTTTATAGAGAATTTTCTTCACTTATCTTCTCTATAAAACACACTCTGTCAAAAGGAGGACTTGTAAATGTATTTTCAGCACCTTCCAGTTTGGTCCCAATAATACTGACTTTGGCCAATATTTAAAATGTGTTGTATTAGGTTGAGGTTATTCCCAAATGTGGTTAATGTTACTCCATAGAACAAAGAGTGTATTTATTGCTAAGAACCTAATCTAAAATGTAAGTATAAATGATGCACTCTACTTAATAAAAGCACTTAATAATGCTTAAAAATAGAAAAAAATGACAGAAACATAATAATTAGAAATGTTGATACATCTTTATTATTGAATGATTAATAAGGCAATGACAAATAAGAATTTCGAACATATTTTGGAGTTAGTAAATACACATAAACTTTATATACTATAATCTGTGATTAGACCTCATTTTGGAGAACATGGAGCATTTATAAAAATTATAGCATGCTCACATTAAGAGTACCTCCAAGAATCAGAGACCCAGAAGGACCATATCAGAAGGTTAAGAGGAATAGATGAATCCACTATTATAGTTGGAGATTTTACCGCCTCTCTCAGAATCAGACAGATCTAGCAGGCATAAAATCAGAATGAATATGGTTGACCTCAGCAACATCATGGATCAGCAGGATGTAATGGACATCTATGAACTACGTACACTAACAACAGCAGAATACACATTCTTCTCAAGCTCACATAGAATATTCACCAGGGGTACACTACATTCTGGCCCCAAACCACACTTTAATAAATTTAAAAGAATAGACATCATACAATGTCTACTCTTAGACCACATTGGAATTAAGCTAGAAATCAATGACATAAAGATAGCTAGGATCTCCAAATATTTGGTAATTAAACAACACTTCCCAGAAACATATGAATCAAAGAACTTTTAAAATATTTTGAACATACAAGTACTTTTAAAATGAAAAACACATCAAAAGCAGTGATTAGTGGGAAATTTATAGCACTGAATGTATATGTTAAAGGCATGAAATGAGTATTGAGTCACATCTACATTGGTTTCATTGGATTTATCAGACTGTGGCCTCAAAATAGACAAGAAAACAGTTTATACAATGCTACATCTTGTCATACACTGAACATGTCACCACTCCATCCTGTCTTGTGTCTTTTCACGCTCTCTAATACAAAGAACCCATGTACTTGGCTCATTTTTTCTACATATGCACAAACTTACACCTTGTTGGAAAAGGTGTGTGTAAGGGGAAGGAGCGCACTGGAAGATATGCCTATATCCTAAATGAATCAATCAGATATTTACAGAATTGAGTTAGAGCCTAGGTGAAGTTTTTTTTTAATTTTTTATAAGTTTATTTTTATTCATTTCATGTGTAAGAAAGCACAAGTGGGTGAGGGGCAGAGAGAAGGAGAGACAGAATCTCAAGCAGGCTCCACACCATCAATGACTGATGTGGGACTCGAACTCACAAACTGTGAGATCATGACCTGAGTGGTGATCAAGAGTAAGATGCCTAACTGACCCCGCCACCCAGGCCCCCCAGCCTAGGTGTGGGTTAGATTCTAAAAGTAGAATGTTAGGTAAAAACTTCATATATTTTAAAGTTACCTTGAAAATCCCCTAGAAATCTGTCAAAGAAAGAAAATAAAATTTGCTTCTAAAGACTAAATTCTTACACAGCAGGTGAGATACCCATAATTCATTCATTCTCTGTCTCTCTCCTTCTATGGTCATATTCATATATGCTAAATCAAGATGACCATATATACCAATTTTCACTGTGAAGTCACAGATATACCCATTATTAGATCCCTTTTACTCTCAAAACATATTCCAGTTTGAACTATAAAGGTGTAACACAACAGAAATCCTTTGTGGTGAGGAAACAGTGCTGAAACTTGATTTTGGTGGTGGTTATATGAATCCATACATTTAATAAAGTGTCATAAACTACACACAAAGACATTTTTAAAAAAAAGTAGAGTCCAAGTAAGATCTGGGTCATATTCATTGTAATGTGCTGATATCAATTTGCTGGTTTTGCCAGTGTATTCTAGTTATATGAAATGTTATCATTGGAGGAACCTGGGTGAAGTGGGTACAAATTACGTCTCTATACTATTTTTAAACTTCGTGAGTTTGTAATTTTTTCAAAATTTAAAAATTAAATATAAAAAAATTTATAGCATACTTTTTTTTTTTGTCACACACTGCCCCCAACAAAGAATGAATTTTAGACATGAAAAGCCAATACCCAGCATAGTTTTTGTTGTTTTTACAGCAGGTGCTTGTTAGGTAAGATAGGGTCACAAAAAAGAAAAAAAAAAGGAAATAAAAGATATATAATGGGCAAGATGCCCAAATGTGGATCCTCAGAGAAGAACCTTATCTAGATACTATTGTCCATTTTGTTTCATTCAATTTGAATTTGAGTAGATACATAAGAGCTCCAAGAGCATTTGGATCATTTATTACTTAAGTGTTAGATTACATTTTAAAATAGATTATTTTGAAAAATGTACTTTAATAATATATGTGAATAAGAACATGTTTTGCTGCAAAAGTTTGATGTTACATGACTTCTATTTCCCATTAGTTTCTTCTTTAATCACTAGAAACTGATCCTTATTCTAAAGTATTCATCCATTAGCAGTCCATTCATCCTGGAAACATTTATTGAATACATTTACTACACCAGAGACTGGTTTTACCTTACATGCCTCATCTCTTTTCATCCTTACAACCATCCTATCATATTGGTTCTATTAACATCCAAATTTTAATATTAAGGAATCTAAGACTGAGTAAACTAATTGGCTACCATGTCTAGAATTATTATTTGGACCAATTTTACTCTGAAGGTCATGCTTTTAACTTCTATTATTGGCTCTTGAGTTGTAATTATAAAATCTGGCTGTATATTAGTATAACATAAAGATATTTTTAGGGGCACCTGGGTGGCTCAGTCGATTAAGCGTCCGTCCGACTCTTGATTTCAACTCAGGTCATGATCTCATGATTCCTAACATTGAGCCCCAAGTAGGGCTCTGACAGCATGGAGCCTGCTTGGGATCCTCTCTCCCTCTCTCTATGCCCCTCCCCTGCTCATCCATGTGTTTGCGCTCTCTCTCTCTCAAAATAAATAAACATTTTTTTAACAAAAAATGAGATATTTTTAAAAATCATTATACCTAGGTTACATTCCACATTGGCAGAATCAGTACCTTCAGAGATGGGGCAAGGCATCTGTCCTTAAAAATCTAATAACAACAACAGTAGCACACTCACGTGCACATACACACACACACACACACAATGCATATGTATTGTTGATCTGTTTCCAATGTTGAGACTCTTACTTCAAAATTTATGCAATAATCTTATTAATATTATAGCAAAATGTGCATTTTGTTAATATCAATAATATTTAACCTGTTTATATTCTTTTGTCATTCTCAAAAGACCATAAAATCTTCAATATTAAAAGACCAGAATAATTGCAAGAACTTTAGCAGGTATAATACCTTGTCCTTATTAATTATTATGTATAAAGATAATAATTTGCAAAGATTCAGCATTTTGGTTTAGATTTTCTCCAGCCTCAAACTGTCTTAACACTTCAAAGATCACATCCATTTAATCCCTTTGTTCCTGCTGCACTTTTCTCAGCACATGAACAGTGCTAGCATTTTTCCAGACCTATCTGCCCATTGAATCCTGTATAATTTGCTACAACCAAACTGGATAGGAGGAGGTCCCAGTACATGAGGTTAAGAACTTACATATTTGCTAAGCTCTGCCTGACTCTTCTTCAGCCCGCAAATTTCCTCAATTTTGAAGCCTTTGACTTCTCATTTTGGTCACAGTCTTGCCCTAGGCTCTAGTAAAATTTTAACCTTAGAAAACAGAGACCTGCAGAGGTCAAATACCAGTTTTTATCATTCAGAATCAAGATGCACCCCACACTTAGCCCACTTTGACTCTGAGCCTCTGTTCTGTGTGGGACTCAGCCTTTTCCCCACCACTCAGTCTCATTTTCTATCACTACTATTATAACTTCTTTCCATGTCTGACCATCCTACATGTTTAATACCCTAGATCACAGAGAGCTAAAGAACAATATTATCAAGTTTTCTTGTAGTTTATATATAGGTTGGTTTAACTGTGCATTTAAGGATCACAAAGCCAGAATACTGGAATTCACTGAACAAAGAAGGAAAAATGCCTGCTCCTTTCTATCTGATGATCTTTTTAACAAGATACAATACTCAGATTCCCGGTGATTTTTTTTTCCCGTGGATTTGCTGGTGATGGTGTAATTCTAGTGAGGCCCCTGGGACACTAGCTTGTCTGCTTGGATCCAGCTTCAGCTGTTTTCCTAAGTACTGCCTTGAATTAAAGATGTTCTCAAAAAAAAAAAATCACAAAAAAGCAAGAACCACTCAATACCTTAACTCTGACCATATCTCAGTAATTTCTAAATACATTCTGCTCTGAAATTAGGAATCAGAAGAGAAACTCTGATCCCATTGGTTCATGGCCCCAATCGTTATTTTTCATAAAAAATAAAAAAAACCTGTTTAAAGTTGCTGTTTCAAAGGTCAAGACTTTCTCTGTGATTTTTATTTTTTTTTATTTTTTTAATGTTTACTTATTTTTGACAGAGAGAGAGCATGCGCAGGGGAGGGGCAGAGAGAGAGGGAGACACAGAATCGGAAACAGGCTCCAGGCTCTGAGCTGTCAGCACAGAGCCTGATGCAAAGCTCAAACTCACAGACTGCGAGATCACGACCTGAGCCGAGTCGGACGCTCAACCGACTGAGCCACCCAGGACCCAGGCGCCCCTCAGTGATTTTTTAAAAAATTACTTGCAATGCAAAAATACGTTTGACATTTTCTCTCCTTTTTTTGAAGGCAAGGTAATCCCAAACAGAATTTAGTAACTTTTTACAGGCTAATTTTCATGTTGGGCTTATGGCATTAATTTTTACATTATAATTATATTTATTAGGTTCAGGTCAAATTTTAGCCCAGTTTTTTTCTTTTTATAAGTGCTTCATATTGGTTGTGCCCATGAAGATAATTAAAGCACTTGATGGTTCTACAAAGCGTTATCTATTGACAGATACAGCAAATTATGGAGGGTGAATAATAAATTCTTAAGCTAATTAGCACCATGTATAATCATGTACAAGTTTCATTCTGCAAAACTGGCATATTAATATTTTTATCTTCCCCAGTTGAAAATAATCTCTAAAATTAAAAAGCCCATAAAACATTACTCACTTTGGACCATGTCCATTTCATACTCAATCTGCCTAATGAAAGTACCTATGTCGTGCTATTTGGCAAGATGGAGTAGGAAATATCATTCGGTTGCCTATCTACCCTCATCTCAGACATTCTTAAAGGCTTACCTAGAAAAGTATACCCAAATGCCAAATTATTTGTCAGAACAACATAAGAATTGAGAAGTGAAACAAAAACTATCTTTAAAAAAGCTGTGCATTTTCTTTTCCCATAGGCTCTGAGGAATGTAAGCAGTCTTTCAAGGTATGCTTCACTAGTGTTCCTTGTGATGACTGTGATAACTGGGCTTAACACCGAGAAATAAGTCTTGATTAATGCATATGGAATAGTGTCGTCTATTGACATTGTAGTTTGTTCACGTGGGACTTTTTCCTTGTAAAAGCTACCATTTCCATGGTTTCTAAACTTTATGTGTATGAACTTAGAAACAACTTCAGATATGCTTTCTATCATGTGCTGAACAGAAGAAGCTGATTAAAAGTCAATGAAAAGCCTAATCAGAGGCCTTGTGAAGCAGAAATCCAAACAAAATCACCAAAAGCAGATGAGGAGACATAAGTTTCCATTACAGGACTGATGGCACCAGCTGAGTTTGCAGAGTCAATGAACTAGTATAATGGAAAAATCATGGATGTTAGCATGAGGCATACTGAAATTCTGGCTTTACAATGTATTTCCTGGGGGAGATTAGGAATATTGATTAACTTTCATGGACCTTACCTTTTCTCATCTATGAAATAGACATAAAAATGCCTACTTATTTATTTATTTTTTTTTCATTCATTCATTCATTCATTCATTCATTCATTCATTCATTCTGTGAATATGAACTCAATGGTTACCACTTGGTAAATGACTGAAAGCCAAAAAGCAATTTACTTGCTTAGCTTTTTGAAGTTATTGTGATGTGTTAGAAATGCTTGTTTCTGTGGCCTGAGGTTTTTGAAGGCTGAATTGTGTTTAATAAGAATGAAGTCCTGGGGCGCCTGGGTGGCGCAGTCGGTTAAGCGTCCGACTTCAGCCAGGTCACGATCTCACGGTCCGTGAGTTCGAGCCCCGCGTCGGGCTCTGGGCTGATGGCTCAGAGCCTGGAGCCTGTTTCCGATTCTGTGTCTCCCTCTCTCTCTGCCCCTCACCCGTTCATGCTCTGTCTCTCTCTCTGTCCCAAAAATAAATAAACGTTGAAAAAAAAAAAATTAAAAAAAAAAAAAAAAAAGAATGAAGTCCATCTGCTATTTGTGTGGAATTTGTCTTTAATGCCTGGGATTCAGACATTGTTCATGGGACAGTCACTGTTGCTCTATTCCTTTGCACTATATCAATTTAGAAAAAGTCCACTGAACAGAGGTGTTTTTTTTTTAATATTTATTTATTTTTGAGAGAGAGAGACAGAGCATGAGCAGGGGAGAGGCAGAGAGAGAGAGAGAGAAAGAGAGAGACCCAGAATCTGAATCTGACTTCAGGCTCTGAGCCATTAGCACAGAGGCCGACATGAAGCTTGAACTCACAAGCTGTGAGATCATGAGCTGAGCTGAAGTTGGACGCTTAACCGACTGAGCTACTCAGGCACCCCATCCACTGAACAGAGCTTTAACAAAACTTCACTCTGTTGTGGCAGCTTCCTAGAAGTCAGAGCCCTAAGCAGTGGTGTGACCAGCTGTGCATTTATGCCAAGGGTCTTGATATGTAGCAGAACACAAATCCAACGTTTAGGTGCCATGGCCTCCATCTTCCTAGGCCACAATGCCTCTTTGTGGTTCAAAAATGCAAGGGAGCATTTTCTGCCTATTATCATTGCAGGTTCATATCTCATTTGCTCTGCACTGTCACCCAGAGATTTATTTTGCCCTGAACTGATTTCTTGGGTCTGTCCCACCCTCTGAGTAGCTGCATTAGGTTATTTCCTTCCCTTGTGTAATGATTTGCATTTTTACAACTTAAATCTAGGTTTTATCATTTCTTTACCACACTTCTAATGCCTCCAGGTTCTTTATTAAAATTATTTCCCTGTCCTCCCCTGTGTATGTAACATCATCCAAGTTAGTACCATCCACAAATAAAAATGTGTTGCTTATTATCTTTTCTTGAGCATTCACAGCAAAAAGTTGAATATAAATGAACTTAAAAATTTCAACTTTGAAATATTCTCATTTATTGCTAAGAACCCTAACACACACTTATGTGTGTTGTTTTTATTTGTTTCAGGTCATAAAGCCAATGCAAACATATTTAACAGGACATATTTAGGCTATTTAGAATATGTTACATTAAATCATATTGTATGTCAGACTAAATGCCTTAAGATATGAGACTTTTTTTCCTCTCCTTTACTCAATACATCCTTACGTTGGCCTTATTGAACCTAAACTGATCTAATTCTAATAGGTTGAATTTTATTTCATTCAACAGTTAAGTATGGGTTTAAAGAAAAAACATCCTAAAACGTTGATTTGCTCTTCTGGATCATGATATTGACTTTTAATAACTTTTACATGATGAGTCTCGGAGGAAATTTTAACCAAACTACATTCAAGAAAAAGTTTATGTGTGATTCACAATTCAGTTGTGGCTAGTGAAACAATTTGTCTTTGATAAATTACAGTTAACTATCAGTATGCCAGAAGTAAAAAGGTATTGGTTGAAATATTTTAAAAATAACCTCTACTGTCAGTTAGTTTTTCCTCAGGGCCCTGCCGGAAATGATGTAGAGGTAGGGAAAGCACGTTTTGAGGCCTAATCTGTATGGAATTACGTCTCTCCTGAGTACAAACTCAGTTTCTATAAATGGAAAATCCACAAAAGGCACTACATATGAATGTTGGAAGTGATTTTAAAATCATCCAGTTCAATCCCTTCATTTCACAGATGAAGGAAAAGAAGCCCAGAGAGATTAATGGAGAGGACCAAGGTCACACAACTGAGGAAAGTGTCTGTTTCACATTACTGTTATGGATACTACCTGAACCCTTCAGGATTACTTTGTTTCCTTTCAGCCTAAGGCACATGCTTCTAGTATTTTCTAGAAAGACATTACTTCATATCTAAAACTTACTAAATTAGAACCAATTTAATGTTGTATATGTGAAAAATCATTTCTATATATAAAATTTTAGCTCCACTTTTCTTAAATTTAGTGGGTAGCAGCCTAATTTTATTGAATTTCTAAACATGAGTTTTAAAGGGCGACCTAAATGTATTTTCAAAGCTTTGTCACTTGACACAGATCAACTAGAAATTTCTAGTAATAAATACTGGTATTGTCTGTTCTCTGTCTTTTTACATCAGTATCCCAATGAAAGTCCCCTTCAGAAGGTAGAGGGAGACTATGATTGTGAGGGAAAATGGTTCTGATTTCCCAAATCCTGCATAAACACTGTTAGCTAAAATGTATGTAGGTAGGACATCAGCTTCTATTCCCTAAGAAGGAAATAAGTTCAAATAGAAAAGCATATATGGTATGAGAGAATCCAACACTCTCAGAAGGGTGACCACCAACATGGTAACCCTGGAAGACAGAGAGTAACAGAAGAAAACATTTCTCAAAAATAATGCTCTGAGAAGAAAATGATATTTAGCTTTATAAAAATGTCCACTTACATCTCTTTACACAGAAAAAAATATGGTAGAAGTCAACACAAAACCCTGAAGAATTTATTTTTCCTTTTCTCTAGTATTTCCACTCCTGATTGTTATATATCAATATTATTAGATAATTATTCACAAGAGTCCATAGACACTCAAAGCCTTAGGGTCATATTAAGTACAGATATTAAGAATGTAAAATAAATTTTTAAATATTTGGTATTAAGCAACAATGTTACTCCTTGAAACAGATATCTTTAAGCGATAGCGAAATTAAATGTTGCTAATTAAAACTCTTAATTAGCAAAACAGTCTCAATTCTTATAATCTAGCATACCTAATATTTTTACTAGCTAATCAAGCACTGTTACTTAAACAAGAGCAACATTGTCACACCTCAATAGTCCCCTTTGCTTCAGTGCAAGGTACTTTGTTTCAATTTGGATGTCAATCACTTGGTAATTTAAATATGTATTTTTAAAGATTAGCAAAATTCTAGATATGAAATTGTCTACAGAAATATTGCTAAGCCAACTACAACTGCACCACCTTAATTCTCACATATCTTTTGCAAATGAACTGAAAATATAATTATGCTTATGAAATTAGAAATGTTTTTTTCTTAGATAAGAAAAATAAACATTAAATTCAATAAAAGCAGCTGAGCGATCAATTTGTACAAGGCATTCTGACAAATTAAAATGTGGTCCCTGCCACCAAGGGGCTTACATTCTAGACAGGAAGACAGATTATTAGTCGTCTTAGATTTCACCAGCAACAGAATTAAAGAATTATATGAGGTAATGTATTTAAAGTAACCTAGATAGCAAAATATTACTTTATTGAGAAGAACAAAAAAGCGTGAATAATAATAATAATAATAATAATAATAATATGTCACACAAAATCTCTAATTTTTATATGCTGCACAGAGTAACAGTATATGGCACAAAAGTGACATAACATGAGAGCTGTATGAATTATGAATAATTATAAAGCTATAACAAGTTCTTGAAAAGATCATTAATTGTGTTACCAGTCACAAAGCTCATCCATTAGCTTTTAAGTTATCTTTGGTGCTCATTTAATCAGCCCTATTTCAAAGCAGTCATTTCAATTCTATCTCAGCTAGTATTAAATGCTCATTTGTTAATGCCCTTGCTACTGTTATCTTAGCATACTTAGAGAATAGGGGTGTGTTGTGAGGACCTAAACTAACACAATAAACCAGGTCACTTACAGCAATACAGACCTAATTGGAGCTATAACGAAAGCAGCATAAATCATGTCTGGACATATCAATAATGAGACAATTGGAAGAAAGAAGAATACATCATCCACGTGTGTGTGTGTGTGTGTGTGTGTGTGTGTGTATATGTGTGTGTGAGAGCGTGCATGTGTGTGCAGTTATAAGCTAGAAAATAAGTTCCAAGTCCTGTGGCGGTGGATTCCTTTTAAATAAAATTGAGGCCAGACATTCCTAATTTTATCATGTGTCCCCAGTTGCTGTACAACCAAGCCAAGCGCAGTAGGAAATCATCTCTCACATTCTCTTATAGCAAATTCATTCTCTGGATGGAGCTCATATTGGTCTTCCTCCTTCTACAACGAAGCAGACAAACAACCCCTAAGAACAAGAAATGTGTGGGCACGGATACATAGCTCGCATTCATCCACACAGTGGGGGAGAAGGCTTTTCAAGTTTTTCTCGTTCTCATTCTTTATAGGAATGGGAATACTTAACCTGAGTCACATAAAAGACACACCCTCAACTTCAGGTTAATGACTGCTCCCTCTCATCACACCCTCTCCAACTCTCTAAGCAGGAAGTATACGTCTTTCTATTGCTATTTCAGGAATTCAGAGATACGACTCTGCCTACTTCTCAATTCAGCTTAGAAGCAATCTTCATTTTTACCATCTGCATTTTTGAGTATCTACAAAACTCTCTCGGGTGTCCTGTTAGACTGCTAAGTGTATCTGTCTCTCGTTTCATACATGTTTATATATAAGAACAAGCTCAGGTCATGATCTCATGGTCGTGAGATGAATCCCTGTGCGGGGTTCTGTGCTGAGTGTGGAGCCTACTTGGATTCTCTCTTCCTCTCTCTGTGTCCCTCCTCTACTTATGTGCATGAATGTGTGCGCTCTCTCTCTGTTAATAAATAAATAAATAAATAAATAAATAAATAAATAAATAAATGTTAGAAAACGACATTTTGTTAAAGTTGAAGTATTCACTCAAGTACATTCAGTAAATTATTGTTCAATCGTGTCCAAATGACTTGGGTAGAACTGCATCGAAATTTATATTAAGTGTTCTAGACCGTCACCCACAAATTAGGTTGTGCCACCTTAGTTGCATTTGCCATAGAAACCTGCGCTGTCTAGTTCTTTCACCATCAGTTATTTGGGGGGGGGGTACCCACTCCTGGTTTCAATGTAATGCAACATTTATTGAATACCTACTTTGATCAAGACACTGTGCGAGAAATTAAGAGATGACAAAATTTTTTAAAAAAACTTTTAACATTTATTTTTGGGAAAGAGAGAGAGTGTGTGAGCTGAGAAGGTGCAGAGAGAGAGAGGGAGACACAGAATCTGAGGCAGGCTCCAGGCTCCGAGCTGTCAGCTTGAGCCCCATGTGAGGTTCAAACCCACGATCCGTGAGATCATGACCCAAACTGAAGTCCGGCGCTTAACCAATTGGGCCACCCAGGCGTCCCAAAAGACTACATAATATTTAAATGGTGAAGTGTCACTTGCCATTTATACAAAATTAGAACTCTGCATTTTAAAACTACTTCCTCAGGATAAGTTTTATAATACAGCTGTACTTTTGTTCATTGTTGGTGACATAGTAGAGGGTATAAAGGTCAAGGCATAGTAAAGGTTTTGACTTTCGTAAAAAGAAAAGGAAGCATGCAATAAAAATGAGCAGTAGGGATATTTATAAAACCCTCACAGGATAAATCTATATAAAAAAAATGAGTTCCTTCAGGTACCCGTACTAAAGCAAATAAAATTCCCAGGCTCAAAAATATGAGTATATTTATTTTAAAATTCATCTCAAATAAATAAAACTGTGTTTGAATAGGTTGAAGTACTACGGATATCTATTCCTGCTATGTGGCAAGGCTTGAGATTCTACTTATTTGCTAATGTTTACAATTGTATTTCATCTACCTCTCTATTTATTACCAATTTCTCTCTATATATGGATATCTACGTACATTTAATATAAAAGTATTGATTTTTTTGGAGTGGTGTTATTGATGGAAAACTGACTCAGAATTATAAACAGATACAATTTAGGCATTTCCTCATTGAATAAATCACAATAGATTTGAGGGAACTGAAAAAGTTGAAAGTGCTCCTCTGGTATCTACGAGATATTCTCATTTCTCAAGCATTTTACCTAACTAGTACATGCCAGGCGATATCTCTTGTTTATGAAAGTAGGTATCAGTAGAGACACAGGTTGCCTGTTGTGTACTTTATGAACAATGCAGCATGGTTTTAAGACATAGACTGTGGAATCAGACAGACCTGGATTCATATTAGAAATTTCCCAAGGCGGTAGGATTGTGGTTAAGTTACTTCATTTCTTTCTTTTATGCTGGCAACACCTGGAAAGGCTTGCAGGAACAACGTGTATTCAGAAAGAAAATAATTTTACCCCTAGAGAATTAAATATTCAGCCAGGGGCCAGAAGATACTGCAAAAGAGGTCTTCACCAATACCCCCCTAGTCTCCTTACAGCTATGCAGAGTTCCTATTGGATGGGCATTCCAGATTTCCTTCTGTCTCTGAATTTCTTTCCTCATCCCACCAGTCTTGCCCTCAGACTTTCTTCCCAACCAAGACTGGGCACTGTCCTTGAGAGAAGTCCAGCCTTGGAGTGCCCTGCAGGAGGATACTTTAAACACCCGATTACTTCAGTGTAGAGCACCCACTAGGGTTGCTATTTTGTTGCTGCTGTGGACCAGATCCCATAACTTAAGTATGAAGTTTATTTTGCTATTGATGCCTTTGTCTCTGGACTCTGTCAACAAAGAGATTTTCTTCTAGGGGTTGGAGTGGGGACTGGAGGGAAACAAAGAAGCAGGTTTGGGAACACAAAATCCTGTATTCCTGTACTTCAATAATCTGTAAAATAGATGCAAATAACAGTACTTTCCAAAGAGGGGTATTATGAGGACTGTTTGAGACAGTCTCTAAAACAGGTAGCACAGTGGAAATGCTGGATACATTATAGTTATCTTTGATCATTACCACTGTCCCCAAATAAGACTGTTAACAAGTTATCAAGAGTGGATGATTTTTTAGTCCTTTCATCCACTTGTAATGTCCATATTCTGAAAATGTTTCATGATCGCATTAGCATACAACATGCTGTGTCTGTAGATAACAGTACTTACAGCACACATACCACACATAGATAAAAACACATATGCACATATACTCAACATGGTTATGTTCTTAAATACCAGCTTAAGAAATAAATTGTTTAACCATACTGACTTGTGGGTATTTATTTCCCAACCGAGGACAGAACATAGAAAATCTCTGTGAATTCCCTGCCTCATTCATCCTCCCCTACTCCATCTTCCTTCTTTCTTATACCCTCAGTCTTCCTGTCAAGAACGGTAGAGTATATACCCTAATCAAAGTAAGACACTGCAGAGGCAGCAAGATTCACTGAGAAGATTACAGTGGAATAAAAACAGCTCTAGAATAGTCCACTGATAAGAGTAAGCTTGAGGACAGACATTTGGGACAGGTACAAATGTAAGAGAGTTCACACAGGACTATCTCAAAGCCTGTCAGTATAGGGAAAAAACTCACAATAGAAGAGATAAAGACTGCACTCCTTGTTATCTTTACATTTGTATGCATTACTAGTCCCTGCATACAGCACATTAAACTGATTAGCTCTGTTTATTGACATAATAGTTGTGGGCCTGGACACATGTTGAGACATATTAAATCACTTATTAATAGGAATTATTACTTTTTAGCTGTCATAGTGCTTGCAAAGGAAAATCTTCATGAAGTTTTTTTCATTACTTGAGCATCATGACAAATTTCACATTCGCAAAATGATATTTGTGTTGCCTTGAAGCTTTTGGAATATTTATATCTACTAATAGCTTCTATGTTCGTTTTTCATATATTAGAAGGGAAATATGGAGAAAAATAACAAGTTTTAATAAAACCACAGGCTATTTTAAGTCAGAAGCTTAAACCAAGAAAAGGCAGGTGTTTACATTTGTCTTTCATTTCTTAGGGAAATAAATGCATAAAGTTTTAAATATAGTCATGTCTATAAGTATTTTATTGGAATAGGCGACAAATAAGGGCAGATTTAAATAGTTTACCACTTATAGTAAGACATAAATCAGGTTAAAAGAGAGCTCTCCTGTTAGTATAATTTTTCCTTGGTGAATTCTTCAACAATTTGAAGGGACATTGTTTACTAGTCTGCCCTGTCTGTAATGCTCTGTCTGTAAGATCATAATCCAAGAAATAAATCAAATAATTGAGAAATCTGTTTGCAGTCCAGAAATTCATAAAATCAGGATGAAATTTTCATCCCTCTCCTATTAGTAGCCAGTCACTTCATAATGAGGTTTGATAAATGAATAATACCAAAGGGAAAAGAAAATAGAGTAACGTCGCGACATAGACAGGTTCTCGAAAACCACTGGGTTCTTATTAGCAGTCTGCTTTTCTCCCATGTCCAGGATGGCCAAATCACATGGGGTAAAGCAGATTACTTGACATGGTGTCAAGTGCTTACAGGATTCTGGATGACTAAGCATCTTTATTTAACTGCCATGCTGCTAACCCCACATGGGAAAGGGCCTGAAAAGGTTAATGTAAACATTGTATGCTTCCTTCAAACTGCACCAGAATACCACATCTGGTGGGTCACCTCACCCTGCAGTCAAAACCGAAAGGACATTTGCTTTGTGAATGTCAAGATAATTTTATGAGAACCAGACACCAGGCAGCTGATGGGAGTTCAGAGAAAAAGGCAGATTGTTGCATGTGAACTATTTGGGTTATGCGAAATTGGGGGGTGGGTAGGCCAGGACCCACTCTAGTAGTCATTGAAGCTTCCAGACAAATTACATCCATGTTACACCTAACATCAAATGGCAGGGAAACTCTGTTGTAATGATATTTTGGAGCACAGTGGCCACATGAGTGAAAGTCATGGATTAGACAATTCAGTCACATCTGGCCAGTTTTGTGATAAGAATAAAGAATACCAGACCACAATATGGGACATATATTAAAAAAAAATCTGCCTTTCTTTGTAGGCTAAGATTTCATTGTATGCATACTTTATTTATGGACTCAGCTTATGCCTCCCACTCTGCCTTCCCCCACCACAAATAATGCTGCAGTGAGCTTCCTTAAACATCCCCACTAATAAACTTGTGTGGGTACACACACACACACACACACACACACACGCACACACATATTCACAGGTCATGAGACATGTGTATACTAAAATTGAATAAATCATGCCAGATTGCTCTGCTACACACCTGTTACAAATATTCTACAATGAAAACATTACATTTGTAATTAGATAACATGATTACTGTTTAATTTAGGGAAAAAAATCTTTCTCCTCCCAACTCCCCTCTTACTCATTTGTAAGAGCACCATTACTTATGCAGGTTTACAATGTAGTTGTCTGTCTAATGCTTGGCTTTTACTTGCTTTCTGCTATTTCTAATAGTCACCACATTTTATAGAATCTATAGTTTCCATTGTATAGTTAGTATTGATAGTAAATTCTACCATTTTCTGTAATCTCCCCGCTAACCCCTCAGGGCTCATACTAATTTATTAGCCTTAATTCTTTCTGATTTACTTTGGTCCTTCCTAATATCTTGATATTGTGACATCTGTTCAACTTCCACCTCAATAACACTAAACAGTTGTCTTTTTCAACCTGAAATATATCTCATATTATAGTGATGTCCCAAACATCTTTAAAGACTTAAGGAAAAATGTCATCTCTCCTATATACCCACACTAGTGTACAAAAATATTTTTATAGCACTTTCACATTTTATTGAAATTATCTATTAATATCCATAGCTCACAAGTCACAAATTCGTTGAAGAAAGAATTGTATTTTATATGTACTTGTATCCCCAATGCCAGCAAATGTTAACTGTTTCATAAATGTTTGTTGAACGGGCTTTTATTATTATTCCCTCAGGCTCTTATCTCCTCTTTTCAAATTATAGTTAATTATCTGACAAAAGAATTCTACATTAAGATGTTAATATAAAATTATAGCCCTTTGAATAAGTTAAAAAATAAGCAAAAATGCACAACATATTTGTTAAGCATTTATAAATGCTTGAAATGTGTGTGATAGAAAATATTAAAGAAAAACAAGGGAATAATAAGCTTAAACTTCATGATATATGATACTTCTGAGTGAGAAGCCAAAGAGAGGATATGGGGAAAAGTACATAGATAAATGTAAATTTTTAGAAACATTTGAGGGGTTGCTGGTTAAGTGGCTCAGTCGGTTAACCATCCAACTGTTTTTTGGCTCAGGTCATGATTTCACAGTTTGTGGGATCAAGCCCCATGTCGGGCTCCACGCAGACAGTGGAACATGCTTGGGATTCTGTCTCTCCCCTTCTTTCTCTGCTCCTCTCTCTGTCTCTAAATAAATAAATAAACATTAAAATAGTGTTTTAAAAAAGAAATCCTTAGATTCTTGGATTGCATGATACATTAGAGGTATTAATTATATGACTAATAAATATTTTTATAAGTTTTTTAATGTTTGTTTATTTTTGAGAGAGAGAAAGAGACAAAGCACGATCAGGGGAGGGGCAGAGAAAGAGGGAGACACAGAATCAGAAGCGGGCTCTAGGGCTCTGAGCACAGAGCCCTACGTGGGACTTAATCCCATGAACTGCAAGATCATGACCTCAACTGAAGTCAGATGCCAAACCGACTGAGCCACTCAGGTGCCCCTATATTACTAATAAGTATTTTTAAAAATATGATGAGAGGGCCATATATATACCAAAATTTCAGTAAGCTGTGAATAACAAAATATGATTAATGTAATTCTATGACCTGGGTTTTTAAAAAGAAGAAAAAAGAAAAAGAAAAATGTGTGTGTATGTGGGTGTTTTTGATATGAGTACTGCTTCTCCAGATAAACTTGGATTTTATAATTTTATAACAAGAGAATTCTACAGAAGCAATTTCATAATGAAAAAATAAATATATAATATTATTAATGTTATGTTATTATGGGCAAAATATTGCCTTCCCTTTGCTTCATTTAATAAAATGTCTGATTTGGGGGCACCTGGGTGGCTCCGTCAGTTGAGCATCTGACTCTTGATTTCAGCTCAGGTCATGATCCCAGGGTCATGGGATCAAGCCCTACATCAGGCTCCATGCTAAGTGTGCTCTCTCTCTCTCTCTCTCTCTGTCTCAAATTAAAAAAAAAAAAAAAAAAAAAGGTCTGATTTTAACACTAAGGTAGCTTTCAGCACTGAAGTTTATAATTTCATGGACAAATAATCGTGTTACTTTACAGTCAAGTTTTCTTTCAACATGCTTCAAATCGTGTCATCCAGATTGCTCCCTGTTCTAGACACACAATACACAGGCTGCTTGAGAAGTTATGGAAAACATGGACTATGATTGTTAGAATCACTAGCATAAATACTCAAAACTTGAAAAAGTTCATATTCTTATCATCAAGAAGGCAAATTATTCACTCTATCAGAGCATGAGTGGGGATGGGCAGAGAGACAGGGAGACAAAGACTCTGAAACAGGCAGGCTCCAGGCTCTGAACTGTCAGCACAGAGCCTGACGTGGGGCTCAAACTCACACACCTCGAGATCACGACCTGAGCTAAAGTTCGACACTTAACCGACTGAGCCACCCAGGTGCCCCAGCTAGGGCACATTTTATAACAGATGCCTATTGAAGAGTGTGTTTAAAATATAAAATCATCTCTTCTGAACACAAAAAGACATTTGAATTTCTAAAGTTTAGGATCAATTTGGAACTAATTCTTGACTGTATTTTGTATTTGGAACATTTTTAATATACTTCTCATAGATTGGAAAATAAAGCCTTCATATAATGACTTTGTGGTCCCTTTTTTAAAAAGAGAGGGACGGGCGCCTGGGTGGCGCAGTCGGTTAAGCATCCGAGTTCAGCCAGGTCACGATCTCGCGGTCCGTGAGTTCGAGCCCCGCGTCAGGCTCTGGGCTGATGGCTCGGAGCCTGGAGCTGTTTCCGATTCTGTGTCTCCCTCTCTCTCTGCCCCTCCCCCGTTCATGCTCTGTCTCTCTCTGTCCCAAAAATAAATAAAAAACGTTAAAAAAAATTTTTTTAAATAAATAAAATAAAAGAGAGGGAAAAGGAGGATATTTCAAAAAAAAACTCCATTTCTTTTTAGAAGTTAAAAATTTGCATTAAAATCCTATGTAGTCTGAACAGCATTTGAAATGAAGTGATTGTTGATTAGTATAGAAAGAATGCTTAAATATTCAAAAGTCAAATGCAGTGCTATACGATTTCTTCCCTGAATAAAATCTCACCTTAGATTGCATTAGATCAACAAAGTACAGTAAGAGGCAGCCACAAAAACATTGTTCATTTGTAATTTATATCTCTACTTATTCAATTATCTGAGGTAGAAGATAAACTAAAACGCTTGCTAAGAATTTAATGTTAAATCGCAAATAGGAAAGTGTATGAGCTTAGTTCTCACATCTAGCAAACACGGAAAGAAAAGTCTTGTGAGACCAAAGATGCTCAAGGCGGAAGAAAAAGTGGTTATAGTGAGCCCTTGAAAAAGGAAAAGAAAGATCTTAAAAGAAGGCTTGTTTTTCTGTCTCAAAAGAGATCATCCAGCCAAATGCAGAAGAGACAAAACAAGGGATTGATTATTTGACACACCTGAAATACAGTTTCTGGAAGTAGAGGTGCCCTTCTCTACTTTGGGATCTATTTATTTGAGATCACTTTCTTATTTACATCCCAAATTTCTCTGAAATACGCTAATCTCCCTCAGGGCGCTCTGCTGTAACAATACCTCCTCATTCATTCTGCTTTTGACTACAATTCCACTTTAAATATTAATTTTAGAGGAGGTTTTACTTGCAATTAACCATGCAATTATATTGTAGTCATATTGAATTCCATACTCTGATACAAATTTAGCATAATATGGACCTAAAGAGGCAGTAAAGTTAACACCCACTGAGTGTACTAGGGAGTCAGACATCAAACATCTTCACTAATTGGAGACACAAACAACCGAAAAACAGAAAGTTTTATGAAACAATAAAAGAAAAATCAAAGGCTAGAAGAAAAAGCATATACATCCCCACCTACTTTTTCAATCAACTAGGCTGTCTGTCAAATAAAGAAGTTGAAAACCAATTCAATTCTTCCTAGAATTGGTAATGAGAATGCAAAAGAGGGTGGTGTAGACTTGGCCCAATAAAAGTATGGGCTGCTGGAGAGGAAGCAGGCGGAGCTGCAAGCATGGGTCTGCAAACCCTTGGAAAAGGCAACAACACATCTAATGGGATATTCAATAATCAGAAACATTTGCATTATGGCCCATTAGGTACTTGGGAAATTTTTGAGAGCAGTGGCATTCTAGAGTCCTAACCTCTATCACTCAATTTCATAGTTGAAAACTGAGATTCTTAAGTGTTTAGATATCGAACTGAGGGAGAATTACGAAAGAGAATTTATGTCTTTACCTCCATTATTCATACCTACGGGTATATGTGTATATATTTGAAAAGACACACACAACATATAGATATTTATGTACACAATGATTCAAAATAGATTCCCTAAACTCAGTGTGATAAGTCAATTTTAGATTAAACTTTTATGTGGTCTAAATACCATTTATAATAAAACTCTTGGTGAATGGTGTAGGTAACTTTCATTTCATTTAACCATTTAATCGTTACACCAACCCTATGACCTTGTATTATTCTCATATTAGAGTGGAAGAAACTGAAACTCAGATAAAATTTTAGTCATTTGTGCAAAATGAAAGAGCTACTAAGTAACAGAGCTAGGACTCAATCCAAGTCTCAGTTTTATATATATTATTTAATAAATGTATAATATAATAGTAATAAATATAAAATGGTAAATATATACAACCAAAATTATATAGTATTCATTTTTATATTTACAAATATATTTTTGTATTGTATGTGTTATAATATATATTTGTAAATACATAAAAATACACTGCAGAAATTAAAGCCCTGTCTTATTCCACCCTTGAATGAAAGTCTTTGTCGCTATTTTGGTGCATTTTTTTTCAGTGCTCTTTCTTTGGTTCTCTGTATTTCCTTTGCTGCTCTATAGCTATATCTATCTAAAGTTATTAGACTGAGTATAACAGAATACTTCTTGCTTTGTTTTTATTTAATTTCATGCTGTATTTTTATAAGTCAATAAATATGTGTTTCATTGTTGTATTTTTCCTAAACAAACGTGGTTTGGATTGTTAACTTCAAATGTCATCATTCATTTCTTGATGGGTACTTTGTCTCTTTGTAGCATGTGTTTCTCTAATATTAATATTAAGTTTATGCTCACATGCATAAGCCATATTTTTTAGTTCCCTCTTTTGGATAAATTCTTAATGCTGAAATGACAACATCAAAAGATATAGATTCTTATAATGGCCTTTCTCGTGTATCGTCAGATCCTTTCCAAAAAGTCCTTGCAACACTAGTGCCAGTCCCAAGTAGTAGAAATATTGTTATTTTCCACTGAATTTATGTTTTTTGAAAAGTTATGTGACTGGAACTCCTGGGTGGCTGAGTTGGTTAAGCGTCTGCCTCTAGGTTTTGGCTCAGGTCAAAATTTCGCATTTTGTGGATTTGAGTCCCATGTGGAGCTCGGCGCTACAGTGCAGAGCCTGCCTGTGATTCTCTCTCCTCTCTCTCCTCTCTCTCTCTCTCTCTCTCTCTCTCTCTCTCTCTCTCTCTCTCAGCCCTTCCCCCGCTCACATGCTCCGTCTCTGTCTCTCAAAAAAAAAAAAAAAAAGTTATGTAACTGCCAAATTAGGTCTATTGACTACTTCCATAGAAAAGGTGATTTTATTCAGTTTATCTTCCAACTGTACTTATTCTGGAATTGGTAACACGTAATTTTTTGACTACATACTTGTGAAGACATAATTCTTATTATTACTGATTTCCAAACACTTTATCTGTTTGAGGATGCTACACATTTGTTTATTGGAAATACTTTATTCCATGTGTGATTTCCATTTTTAATTATTCTTGTGCTATGAATTTTTACATCTTTAGTGGGATTAAATCTATAAATATTTTCTAACCTCTGCTATTTTTTTCTCAGTTTACTTCTTCAGTGATTTATTAAATACCAATCTATATATTTTACTTTGATTTGGCATAAAATTAGAATCTACCTGAATCTTGTGATTTAGTTAATACATTAGCTAATTTTCCAAAGAGCCTAATTACCAAATTTGTTGGAAATCCTTTTCCTTACCATTTAATGTTTACATATATTTTTAATTAAAAATTATATATGTATACATTGTTAAAAAACAAATATAGAGAAAAATTATAAAGCAAATGTTTATGTTCCATAATCTCTCACATCATAAATCATAAATATTTCAGGTCAAAATTGTATTTTATGTTTTAACTATTACCATATAAAATATGCTTTAGAATGGTTTTGAGCTTTCACTGCCAAGTTTATATTCATAATTTTAACATTATTTATACTTAATTTAGCTTGTTGGTTTCAGTGTTCATCCTCAGACATCTAAGGTATGACATTACCATGTCTAAATTCTTGATTTTGATTTACCTCTCAGTTGACTGTTAACATCAGTCAAGTGTTGTACTTGGTAAGGATACTCACATAATATTCTTGGGAAGGATAAAAGAGTGACATAATTACTATTTCTTATGTGATTATAAAAATATTATTTTCATGTGAATAAAGGATTAATGAGGATCACTATCGTAGGATGAGATTAATTGTTATCCAGAATTTTATTGGCTTCTGTGATGTATATTTGGAGAGAAGAAATGTCACACCAGTTTTATTTTTGTTACTTTTTCTGTAAACTAATTTATCTGCCTCTATACATTATGTTTTCATATTTAATATTTCTTCACTTCTGAAATGTTTTTCTTTTCTTGAATATTTGATCATTCTGTACATAATTACATTATTTTATATTACTCTCAACAGTAAATTAAAAACTAGATGTGTCACCTAGACAAACTATTTATTTATAAAAATTTTTTTAATGTGTGTTTATTTTTGAGAGAGAGACAGAGACAGAGTGTGAGCAAAAGAGGGGCAGAGAGACAGGGAGACAGGGCAGAGAATCTGAAGCAGCTTCAGGTTCCAAGCTGTCAGTGCAGAGCCCGATGCAGGGGTCAAACCCACAAACTGTGAGATCATGACCTGAGCCAAAGTCAGACTCTTAACAGACTGAGCCACCCAGGCGCCCTGACAAAATCTTTATTATATTTGCATTCATGATAAGTTTCTCAAACTTGTCCTCCACATTACTGAGTAAACTTTCTGCTACAGCAAGTCTTTTCTGCAGAAATGCATTTCAATTTACTTGTTAGATTTTAGGTTCTTTTCTTCTTCTATTTTCCGATTCTAGCCATATTATTTTACATCTCTGAAGTCAGTATAGACTTTTATTTCTTGTGGATTTTACCCTGCCTTCAATTCCCCTTGATCTTCACAGCATTTTAATTTATTTTCTATAGACAATTTTTTAAACCTTCTAATTCTTTAGAATATTTGTCTACTTTCCCTTAAGTTGCTTTTTTCCAAAAATGCATCATGTGTCATATTTTGTTTAGATTTGGTTAGCAGTCTCTAAATTGGGAAAGCTAGACCAGATTCAGTGTTTAGCACATGGTAAAAGAAAAGCCATCAATATCCCTCTTTAATATCTGCTTCTGTGCTGACAGACAGCTCCTTATCTAAAATAGGTGTGAAGGTCAGGCTATCACCAGGAATCCTAAAACACTGTGCAAAACCTAATAAGCTTGATCTAGTGTGAGTCTGTTCCTATGAGGTTCAATTTTCCTTTGCTCAGACATCTAACTTTAACTCAAATAGAGAATACAATAGAGAGTGTAGTTATTATTAAATAAGGGAATACTTGGGAAAGCACATCACCCAGTTGTCCACTCATTATCACCTTTCTTTATACTTTTCCTTGGGAAAAAAAATATATAATGGCACACATCAGAAAAATATATAGGTGATTCATTTCCTTAGTTCAGAGAAGAACTTCTTAAGCTTAAAAGAATATGGATATAATATTTTAAAAAGTAGATTTTATTACATAATATAAATTTCTTGATGTTGAAATTACTATGAATAAAAATAAATTGAAATAATTTTTTAAAAAGAAGTATTTACAATAAATATTATGGTTAAAGATAAATAATCTTTTGGGATAAAAATATTTACCATTGGGGGTATGCTAGGTGCCAGGTTCTCACTAGGTCCTTTAAATATGTAAATTAAACATGTTATTTAATTAAATCTTTCTGACACCCTTATTTACAAATTTAACATCTTAATTTTAAAGGTGTGTGTGTGTGTGTGTGTGTGTGTGTGTGTGTGTGTGTGTGTGTTTATGGAGGCAAAAAGCTTAAAACAGAATTTCCAGGTTTTGAATCCAAATGTACGCAACTCTAAAACTTATTTTTGCCTCACTATTTTAGGCCACTGGTTAATTATTAAGAAATACAAATGGACACAGCATTTGACTCAGTAATTCTCTTCTAAACATGAATCATCATTTATAATAAATAATTACAAAATATACTAGTACCAAACAATTGAAATCTGGTTAAATAATTAAGAGAATGACTATATGATGAAGTAGAATATTTAATAACATGGAAACACAGACAAAATACAACCTTAATTTTTAAAAACTTGATAAAAATTGTATTTATGGTATAATTTAATTGATATTTTATGTCCTACTTATAACTTTTCATCATGTCCATCAATCTCTCTATACATAGGTATTGTTTTGATATTTTTACTTTATAGGGTTTGTTTTTACTTTATAGGGTTTACTGTTTTCCAAATTTTATGCAATGATCATATATTACTTTAATCCTTGGGAAAATTAAGTTGTGCACACAAAAGTGAGATATGTTACAATAACATAATTTTAAAAAGTTGGATGGATATAAATTAGGTCAACTAAGCATCTAGAATTCAGCAATATGTTAATATTGAAATGGTATTTCTGGTACTTTAGCTCTGAGAGCCTACTCTATTGATAAAGTTACATAAAAGGTTAAAATAAAAATATTTAACTCATATCCACCAATCTCCTTAAGGAATTTAATTTGAGGGAGAGGGAGCACGTACGCAAGCAGGGAGGAGGGGCAGAGATAGAGGACAGAGAGAAACCCAGGCAGGCTCCATGCGGAGCCTGACCACGGGAGTGCTCAGTCTCACAAACTGTGAAATCATGACCTGAGCGGAAATCAAAATTCAGATGCTTAACTGACTGAGACATCCTGGCGCCGCAACCCCCCCCACCCCGCCCCCTGCCAAGGAATTTTAGAAATTACATGAGTCAGAGAATAACTTGATCTCTAAAAGAAAGCTACACTAAATAAACAATAATAACAAGAACCTATCAACTTACCATTATCTTTCTACAAAAGGTGGCAAATTATGTATCAAATGGAAAAATGCAATGTAAACTAATTTTCTTTGCAGGAATAACCCTTGATGAAGCTCAAATCTCTGTACCTTGTAGTATGAGTTATGCATCTTAGTTAACTGTTTTTTGCACAGCTTTCCAATAATGGCCGCCTCAAGATAGTGTCATGAGGCCTTTTCCTATCTATTTCAGACCCCTTGACTTCACCCCTGCCTAGAAACTAAACCTCTGCCCCTGTGACAAAACTCCTAAAAATACTCTCTCTGTATTTCTTTGAAAAGGAGATAAATGTTGTCTTTCATATACCTAAGGACTTCATATTCAGTAATGAATAAAGAGAAAGCAAAGTGAAGTAGAGAATCTCTATACACTCACTCAGCTTTGCTGTAGTTCCTGGAACTCTGGGGGGTTCAAAGTTTTCTTTAGAGATAGGGTTAATGCAAAAAAAGTTCAAAAATTGAACTATGTCCGTGGCAGTTAAGGAGGAGAAGAATAGGTCACAGCAGTAAATGGTTGCCGTTTTCTTTTGGCACTTTGCTTCACTTCTAACTTGTAAATATAGCTCAATCTGTGATACTTGTTTGCCTCTAAACTGTATTTTAAAGCTATATGTAAGCTGTGACATTTGTCTAATTGATCTCGGAAAGCTATGACATTGAATATATTGCCTTTATATTTCCAGGATACGTTATTTCTCTCTGTATCTATCTAAATGTGGTTATGTATGCATCTGTCTCTGTCTCTCTCTTTGTCTTATATGTAGCATTTATATTTGTTTGTTTATTTGTTTCTAGGTATATGTGACTGTGTGCTATATTGTCTTTTTGACCCAATAGTTGAGAAAGATTATGTGACTTCTTTTAAGTGCATCTTTTGTAGGCATGAAGATTGCATTTTTTATAAATATATCAGGGACTCTTCTAATTAAAAGATAGTTGAAAACAACTGTTCTAAGTATTATAATTTTTGTTTGTGTCATTTAATTTTTATCCTATGAGGTTATGTTCTCTTAATTTACATATATTTTCTAGTGAATACTGAGTTCTTATTCCTTTAAAATTTATTTGTAATCTAATCTATAACTTTTATGCATGTTTTTATAATAATTAAGTTGAGATTTACTTTTTATAGTTTGCTAATGAAATTAAATGGAATACAGATTTATAGGTAAATGTTTAGCCTCAGTAGCTCTTTATTTTCCATCATGATTTATTCTTTTTAAATAAACTTTGAACTTAATAAGAATAAGTGTCTTAAGTTAAAATTCTTTTTGCCCCACTCACTTTCTTTTTTTTTTTCTAATGTTTATTTATTTTTGATACAACACAAGTGGGGAAGGAGAAGAGAGAGGAAGACATAGAATCTGAAGCAGGCTCCAGGCTCTGAAATGTCAGCACAGAGCCGGATGTTGGGCTCCAACCCACAGACCATGAGATCGTGACCTGAACTGAAGTCGGTTGCCCAACTGACTGAGCCACCCAGGCACCCTCCTACTCACTTTTTTTAAACCTGTAGACTAAAATTTTATGAATTTCCATCCTCAGTTTTTCCATGTGTCACATGTTGGTCTAATATATACATATATATTTTTTACTTCATTCCATCGATCTTGCCTAATATTGTATTTTTTAGTCAATGTTTATTAAGCATCTTTTATGTGTCCTAAGACACATGAAATTTTTTACTTCTGTGCAACTTTGCTATGGCAGGATTATTTGAAAAAATGTAATGTTTTTTAGGTCCTAATATTTAATTCAGAAAGAAAGCATCAGTCTGGTGGGACATTGTATTTTGCAGTGGCTGCTCTTGTCTTAACATTGGGTAGATTTTCTCCAAAGGCAGGAGGAGAATGTTTCAGGATGTACTTGTCGCTGCATCTCCTGCTTTATTGGCAATTTGTAAAATCCTCTCTTTGTTCTTAATATTTTAAGATTTAAATTTAAAACTTTCAAGGATTTAAAACATGACAGAGACCTGGGAATGGTGTGGGGGTGGGGGACAGGGTGTTTCTACCAAAAGAGACTTTGTTACCTTTGTATCCATTCTGAAGAAGCATCCTGGTTAAAATAAAAGTTTGCCGGCTAATTTATTCACCTCCTCTCCCCCACCCAAAAATTGGGTATTATTTGCCCAGCATTTGGCTAAATGCTTTACATATATGATCACCTTTAATTATCTCAAAAATTCTATGACAGAGCTATAATGGCCTGTTTCTAATGAGATATCTGAGCTTTCAAAAGATTAAATAACAGGATTGGAAAGCAAAGAAATGACAGATTTGGGATTAAAATTCATGTACCTCTAGCCTTAAAGCCCAAAATGAATTCCTTACAGATTTGGCCTTTCCTATTTGCACTAATCACAATTATTTCAGATGACTGAACTTTACTTTATAGGCTTTAGATACTCTTGCATTTAATCATGTGTTTCTGTAAGTTACCTTGAATTGAAATATAGGATTTTTGTGCTGGGTTATTAATTCTCTTGTCTTCCATCAATGTTTTTACTTTATCTTGAATTTTTTATTTTAATATTATCTTTCTCATATCAAAGCTTATTTTTATAGACATGTTCTTCTTTTATTTCCTATCATTTATATTGTAAGAGAGATAGCTCATACTAAAAGTCTAACCGGTGCTTCTTTCTGTTTTTCATTCTCATTTTCTACTACTACAGTTAATAGTTTGTTTTATTTTGGTTTGTTTTAACATTTGTTCCTTTCTTCTGAAGCTTAACTTTGGGTCTTTATTGTTTGTTAATCTGTGTTTCATTTTATTACATTTTGGTATTATTATTCTTTATTATAAGCCTTCCTAGTGTATTAAATATTACATTAATAGAATGAATATCATGTTCTTCTCCCAAAAGAATATATGCTTTTAAGCATCTGAGCATCACTTCTTATGAGTTTCATGTTCATGGGAAGGATTATGAATACAAATTCTGAAATACCTGTGATCACTCAGCCAACGAGGGGAGGAAATCAGACCAGATCAGGGCTCTTGATTTCCTCTCAAAGGCACTTTCTTTTCCACTATATTCCATATTGAGCCCTTTCACATAGAATCACTTTGCTAAGGAGCTTAATTTTCCATCAAAACCAGTTCTTTCTAATAATAACTTGTTTTGTTGTGGTACAGACAGGATAGCAATATATTACATCTATTTAGGAGATAAATTTTTCCTTTTATAGGGTCATTGATTTTTCTTAATTTAAATGGAGACTATATCGCTTAATGTTAGAGTGAGAAATAAATATTAGAAATTAAAGCAAAAAATAGAGCAAGTATGTTTTTCTATGTTTGTGTACAGACATTTCAGGAATATTTTTTAGCATAACAGATCATAAGAACTTAAGAGTGATGTCTATATGCATTATGTACTCAAAGAAAATGCCTGTGTTTCAAGATCAATGTGAATTTTTTCAATAATCAGAAAAAGAGCGACTGTCTACATAAATTGAATCTCTGTTTCCCCAAACAGTAAATTTAAAATTTGTCACAGAAGAATCTTAATGATTCCTCTTTACAATGACTTCCAGGTGCTTATGCTGCATAATGAGTAAATTAAAAAAAAAAAAAAAGAAAAATAGTTTAATATTTCCAAATCTCAAAAGATTCATGTACTATTGAAATTTATATCTTTTTTTATTTTATTGGTAATGGGAACAGTCTTAAGAAATCAAATTTTGAAAATATGGAATTTATCCCTGTTGTAGAATCACATCAAAATTTTGTTTTCAAGCTTTGATTGAATTTTTAAAAATTTTTTTTAATATTTATTTATTTTTGAGAGAGAGAGAGAGAGCGCACGAGCAGGGGAGGAGAAGAGAAAGAGGGAGACACAGAATCTGAAACAGGATCCAGGCTCTGAGCTATCAGCCCAGAGCCCGATGAGGGGCTCGAACTCACAAACTGCAAGATCATGACCAAAGCCGAAGCAGGACCCTCAACTGACTGAGCCACCCAGGCGCCCCAACTTTGATTGAATTTTTTTTAAAAAAGTCAAATTCCTTATTTTAAAGAGAATACTATTACATAGAATAGCTCAAAATGGTTTTATATTTTCCAAAACAATCTCAAAATTTTCTTTGAGATATTTAATTAAACCATATTATCTTATAAGTGCATGATAGCTGTACTTAGAAGACTAACTGTATATGCAGCATGTCTAAAGAGAAGTAAGCTCTCAATGACAGAGTTCTGTAAGGAGAGATATCAACACATTTTGACTTGATTTTCTTTTTTTAACTGTAATTAGAAATTTGTTATCAAGAGAAACTCCACAGTTTGAGATATTTAACAAGACCTAAGAAGTCTGTTTAACAATGCATTTTATGAAAACTACTGAAGGACTTGTTAAAAAAAATACTGATTCTATATTCTCTAATAAGAACAATGTGCTTTTTATCATGTAAGATTGCATACATGATTCACAAGTACCATACAGTAAGTTCAAACTATGTTTCTAGATTCTCTTCACTAACAAACTTTTGTTTGGATCAGTATTCCAGCTAAATCCGTCATTTTTCTAGAGTTGCTATTGCCTCCTACAAAGACTCTTGATTCTCATTTTAGGTTTTTCATACTATGACCCTAAATTTCTCAGTTTTTACATATTAAATTGGTCAAAATCTGCCATGGAAACTTATCTGTGGTCTCTTCTACTGTGCTTCTAAAATGCTAGCTGCTTGCCTTATTATTTAACATAAATGACTGTATGTAGCTCCAACTCTATCTTTCAAGCTCACCTGTTCAACACCTTATGTCTCTCTGCTTATCTTTCTACCAAGATCAGCATTCTATACAATAAAAGAAGACTCATTTTAAAGTTATCTTTTATTAGGAAACTCATTTCTTTCTCAAAGTTAGGGCTTCAAATGGATACTACCATTGAACGTTATCATAAATGGACACTCTAGTGGAAGGTATTATATATTTTCCATGTATCATGCAAGTTTCCCCCCATGGCTACAACATATAAACAGAATTTCTCTTTAGTTAGCCTGTAAATATGCAATAGCATGTGAGGTAAAGATATACCAAAGAAGTGTGTGTGTTATGTATATTCAAATGATTATATGACCGAGCAATAAAATTTGTTGAATAACTGTTAATATTCAGCATTATAATATCAAATACTTTGACACTTCTTTAGGTCCTAGACCATAAGAATAGTAGGGCTTAATTTATTAAGGTAATACACATACCTCTTTTGAAATAGGTAACATTTTTCTAACAAATGGAATTCAACACATAGTTCTCAAAACTGCCCCAAAGTCCTCCTACAGCTTCTCCGTTTCCTCTATTTTCTTCATTACAGGTGAGATGTAAGCTAAGAATTTTCAACCCTTTTTCAAAGCAAATTTGTAGGTCCACTTATTTAAGAAAAAAGAAAACTTAAATGTTCCTAGTTATTTTTAAATCTGAATTTTATATTAACAAGGGTTGTTTTACCTAAACAAAATATATTTTGATGTGAAAACCCTGAATCAACAGTCCATGTGCCTGAGATAACATATAGTAAGGAATATATGTTGCTTTTAATTATCAGGTTAACATGTAAGAGGCCAACTTATTCTTGCAGTTCAAGCCTTCAGAAATACCATACACTTATGCATAGCATAATGTAATTATAGATAATGTACCTTGACTCAAATAAACTCTTGGCTAGTCTCCACTAGCCAATGGATGTGTCTAAATGACTGACTTTTGAGGTATCTGGGTGGCTCAGTCGGTTAAGCATCTGGCTCTTGATTTCAGCTCAGGTCACAGTCTCCAAGCCCCGTAGCCAGCTCTGTGCTGGCACTGTAGATGGAGCCTGCTTTGGAGTCTTTCTCTCTCCCTCTCTCTCTCTCAAAATGAATAAATAAACTTTAAATAAATAATAAATAAATAAATAAATAAATAAATAAATAACTGTCTTATGCCATTTTGTCTGTGATTATCAATGCAAATGTAAGTAATAACTAGAAATATACTATCTACATTTGGAAGTGGTTTAGAAGGCCACTAGGGACTTTTAGTTAGCTCCTTTAGTGACACTCTTCATTATTAAAGTTATTTTGCCAAGGAAAAGATCCAAAAAACTTGTTTACTGCCTAATTACTCTAACCAAAAATAATTAGGTGTGTGAGACAGCTGTACTAAATGTGAATTTTACTAAGGTAGGCTTTCAGCTTTAGAAAATGGTAGATATGTCCTCATTTGAAATGTACATGTGCAAATTATCATTCTTGTCTGAAGCTAACATACCCTGGGATTTTTGTCTGTTTGCTTTGGAGACTCACCTGAGGTTACAGATGTATTGATTTAGAGAAAATGTAAATAGCTTTAATCTGGGTGCCAAGAGATCAGAATTCACTGCTCATGCCTGTCATTGACTTCTTTCTCAGGCATTTATTAATCCTTTTGGTGACTCACTTTCCTACTAGGAAGTGGAGGGAGGGAAAAACACATATGTTGTATAAGGAATTATGTCAAATATTTCATATATATATATGCATACATATTTCACAAATCCAAGAAAGAATGGGAAAATAAATATGCTATATTAATGTCAGCCATTCGTTGTAGTAATCTAAGAAATACCAACATTTAAAAACTTACTTTCAAAATTTTATAAATGTTTATTTCTTCCTCCAGTATACATTTCCAAACTGTGAATGCCTTGGGAATTTAGCAAATCATTTACACATTTCTTAAAAACAAATAAGTCATTTTATCTATCTATGCTATATCTTCCAACTACTTTTTTGTGAAGAAAGACTAACTTGTAATTCCTCCCAAAGGTATTCTTGGTCAGACAGCAGAAGAGCTATATGTAGGAACATAGTGCTGTTGAAAGCTAGTTATATTCATGTTCTTATTTGCATAGTTTTTCTCCAGTTCAATGTCACCCAGGAACTACTGAGCTTAAAACAATCAGCATAAATTCTGGAAACTGTGTTTTATAATCTCCCCTTTGCTCTCAACAACATAATCTAAATCAAAATTTTGCAAACTATGGCCCACCAACCATATTTGAGTTGCCATACTGCCTGGTTGGGTAAATTAAGAGTTACGGAAGCCGTACCCATCCTTTCATCTGTTGTCTATGGTTGCTTCTGTGCTACAACTCATAGTGGCTATGATGATACTATATGGACCACAAAGCCCCAAATATTTACAATCTGCCCCTGTACAAATAATGTTTATTCATAATAGATCTAAATCATCATTTTCTTCTTTTACAAAGCTGTGAAGACGCAACATGTTATAATGGTGAAAAATATGGATTTAATGTCAAAATCTCAACTTTGTGTCTCAAACCTCAATTTCTTTCCTATAAAAAGATGACAGGTTAGCTTTGTCCTTTCTTTAAATGTGGAAGAACTTTAGAATCTGGGAAGTTGGGGCTTGCATCTCTTGAACACAGAGTATGTAGACATTTAGTACCCAATTCACTTTTCCCCAATGAGTTATACATGACTGTGAGTTGAAAACAATGCTTGTTTCTATATCACAGACTTATACAGGGAACCTGAAATAGATTATGTGGAAAACAAAATTATAGGGCAATAAAGCTCTATTTCATTAGCTATATCATCTGAGAAAATGTAAAACTTTTAAAACAGGATACATATAGTATTTATTGCCCCTCTGCTTAAGACTGAAGGTTTCCTCATTTCACTTAAAGTGGAAAGGTTTAAAATGGCCTAATAGGTCCAATATAGTCTGATTTACCCTTAACTGCCTTCTCTCATCCCATGCTACTCTCCCCTTCTTACCCCAATGCAGTCATACTTGTCCCTTTGCAGTTTCTCAGTCACTCAAGAAGGTGAAAATTTAAGGTTTTCTCATCTTGCACAGCTTTCTCCCTAATCTACTTCAGGTCTTTGTTGAAATACCACCTTCTCAATGATGCCTTTCTTGATTGCACTCTAAAATTAAAAACCATTTTTCCTAGTACACTTTCCAAGTCACCCATTATCTGTTCTATTTTTCTCTTTATAGTACTTATCATCTTCTAGAATACTATATAATTAACTCATTTTATGTTTCCTGTTTTTGCTCTCTTTTTTAAAAGTTTACAGTGGTATAGATTTTGTCTATGTGTTCTCTAATGTATTCCTAGATTTTAGAAGAGTGCTTGGCACATAGGAAATCCTCAAAAAATATGTTATGAATGAATCAATGAATGGAGTAACAATGAATGTTTATAAATACTTAATATGTGCTGAGCCCTTTGCACATTCCTGAGAATATATGGTGAATAAGGCACAGTATCTGTTCTTAACAAATGCACAGCCTGGTGAGCAACAAAAAGATACCACAAATAGTCATCCATGTGCCTACGTCTTACAAGTGAATAAGCCAATTAAAACAAAACATGCCGCTATTAACTTTGCTTCAATAGATATGCTTCTAAACCTTTCCTGTTTTACAGACTTTGCCTTCCTCTTCCTCCTATTTCTTCTTTTTCCTTTATCATAATTTTATTCTTCTTATTTTAATTTCTCCTAACTTTGCCTATTCACCTGTAAGATTTTACTAATAACTGCTCATAAGCTTTTACTAATAATCAAGGAAAATAGTTTACGTAATGTCCTTACTACACTGTCAGTCATATTAAAAGAGCTCCATCTGAAAACAAAAACAAAAACAAAAACAACACAACCCTTTTGAGACTCTCCAACCTTTCAATTGCCAGAGGCTAACAGGAGAACAAAGAGAATCCATTCAATCTAAAGCATTCTAGGACTATATAGCAGCCACCCTTAGTGTTGGAGAGAACATAGCATTGTAACAGGGCAAATAGTGATGTTCCAAGCCAGAGAAATGTGGAGGCTGGACTGGAGAGCAAAGATCACTCCCCAATGGCCCAGAAAGCTGACATCTAATCTGTGAGGGAAAGAGAGATATGATATAGTTTTATATGGCTTGACTAGTAAATTACCTATAAAGCACTAAGGAGCCTCACCAGAACTCTTTTCTACAGAAGGAAAAGCCCTGATCACAATCTCAAACTTTGTTAAGTCATTGGTGAACTAAATCTGCAACAAGGCCTATAAACAGTTTAACTACATTTCAGATTGACTTACCCTCCAGTTCTAGCAGCCTGAAAGAAAATCCCATACAATATTTCCTGGAGGTCAATACTATATAATTCAGTCCCTATTATTATTTAATACAAAATGTCTGGCAGAAAAAAAAATTGCAAGTCACATGAAATAGTAACAACAACAGCAAAAATTGACTAATAGTCAAAAAAAGAAATAGTTGATAGAAGAAACATAAATGGCTTGATGATACAATTCTAGATGATATCACGCTATGTGATAAAGAAACTAACACATTGTCTTAGTCCACTTGGGCTTCTACAAGAAAAATACCATAAACTGATACCTTACAAACAACAGAAATCTAATTCTCATAGTTCTGAATTCTGGGAAATCTAAGATAAAAGCACCAGAAGATTCAGTGTCTGGTGCAAGCCCACTTCCTAGTTCATAGTTGGCAGCTTCTTGCTGTCACCTCAGAAGGCAGAGGGAACAGACAAGGGAGGCCTGTTGGAGTCTCTTTTATAAGGGCACTATTCATGAGGGCTATGACCTATCTCTCCCCAAAGCCTACACTTCCAAATACTCTTATATTGACATAGGTTTCAAGTTAGGAATTTTGGGAGATACACACATTCATACCATAGCTAGTATCTATTGGAAATGGTGAATAACATCCAAGGCAAAATATTGAGAATATACAAAAGGATCAAATGGAATTATATAAATTAAAAAAAAATCAGTGGTCAAAAATGAATTCACCTGTTGGATTTAACAACAGATTGAGTACGGCAGAATAATGAATCAATACACTTCAATATTGATCAATAGAATATATCCAAAATAAAAAAAAAAGAATTAAAACAAAAACAAGAGATAAGACAATATGTGATCTGTGGGGAAATATCAAATGGAGAGGAGAGAGAAAAATGGATTAGAAGAAATATGTCAGAATAAATGGCTGATGACTTTTAAAAAGTAATTGAAATAAATCAACCCACAAATCCAAGAATCTCATCAAACACCTCAAGTTGGATAAATTAAAAAAAAAAATACTAGGCACATCATCACATCAGATTGCTAAAAACTAAAGATGAAATGCAAATCTTAAAAACAGAGGGAAAGAAGGCACATTAAAGATAGCAGAAGGGATCCTTCTCAGACATATCAATACAATAATACAATACAATAATACAATAAAATCTTCATAGTGGTGAAAGAAAATAAAATATGAACCTAGGAGTCTATACTTGGTGAAAATATCTCCCCAAATAAAGGTAAAATAAAGACATTTTTAAACTAACAAAAAAACAACATAATTTGTCCCCAGGAAACCTGTACTATTATCAGTTCTCTGGCCTAAAGGAAAATGATAGTAAATGAAATTCTGGATATCCTTAAGAAAGGATCTGTATTCCTTAAGAAAGGAATGAAGATCAGTAGAAAGGGTAAATATATAGTAATATACACATACATGTAAAACACATATATGCAATATTATATATATATATAAAGATATTTAAATTTCTTTGAAAGACTATGAACTATTACAACTAAAAAATAATACTTTATAATAATGTATTGTGGGTTTTGCAGCATATGTAACAAAGGAAGGGTTTATACTGTTGTAAAATTCCTACATTGTGAAATAGTATAATAGTATTTGAAGGGAAGCTTAAAACTACATCACTAGAGAAACACTAATAACACAAAGTGGAAAAACTAAAAAGTCAATAGAGGAGATAAAATTGAACACCAAGAAAATAATAGCTTCATGTGAAAAGGTCAAGAAAGGAAACACAAGGACAGAAGATCATGTGGGAGAAACATAAAATACATAGCATGTCAAAAAAAAAAACCAATAGTGATAATTATAATTAATGTAATGGACTAAACACAAATCAGAAATTCTCATACTGATAAAAAAGTAAGACCCAATGGACTCCTGCATGGCTCAGTCTGTTGCACCTCCATCTCTTGATATCAGCTCAAGTCATGATCTCATGGTCATGAGATCAAGCCCCATCTTGGGCTCCATGCTCAGCGTGGAGCCTGCTTGAACTTCTCTCTCCTGCTTTCTCTTCCCCTCCCCCACTCCTGTGTTCGTGTGTGTGCACGCACGCGTGTGTGTGCGTGTGTTCTCTAAATAAATAAATAAATAAATAAATAAATAAATAAATAAATGATAAATAACAAAACCCAACACACTTTAAATATAAAGACAGAGTATAATGAACAATCAGAAGAAAGATACACCAATTTGCAGTTTCAGTTCTAAAAGAGAAAGAGCTCAGAAATTTTCACTCCCATTCTTACCAAAAAAAAGCTAGACAAACTGAAAATCAGTTGTTTTTCTTGGACTCCTCAGTGCACTAAGATCACAGGGCAAAATATGGAGACTCAAGATCTGCTTACCTGGACAGAAATGCTAGAGCCATAATACACTATGGGAACTTTTAGATGGTAATTTTGAATAATTGCTAGAGATTATGTGTGGGGGATTAAAGTAGTATAAAATAAATACCCAGGAGTCCGTACCAATATAAATGAATGACTGAATAAATGTTTAAACAAGAGAGAAGAGATAAATCTTCCATCCAGGAAATTCTACATCATTTATACTGTGCTGTTACAGGAGGTGTGAGTGTAAGTGTGGGCTACACATAACAACTTACCTCCAAAAAGCACAGATGGAAAGCATGGAGAGTGGAGAAAAAGAGGAACTTTGTGAGTGGAGAAACCTGATAATAACTCATCATACAGGTGATAAAGGTCAAAATCAATAGGATAAATTATGTTGATAGCATGTATTTTTGATATAATGTAATAAAAATGACACATTTCACCTTAGTTTTCATGCCAAAAACTTAAAACCACAGCCTAATCTTGAGAAAAACTTCAGGCAAATATCAGCTGAGGGACAGTCTAAAAAATACTAACCAGTAATCCTCAGAACCACCAATGTCATTAAAACAAGAAAAGTCTGAGAAACTGTCAACAACCAAGAAGAGCCTCAGGAGACATGACCACTAGATCCAATGTGGTTTCTTGACCAGCATTCAGTAACAGAAGAGGGATATTAAGGAAAAACTTAAAAAAAAAAACTGAAAAAGTAGGGGCATCTGGGTGGCTCAGTCAATTTAAGAGTCCAGCCCTTGATTTCGGCTCAGGTCTTGATCAGGGTTCATGAGATGGAGCCCAGCGTCGGGTTCTGCACTGACAGCACAGAGCCTGTTTGAGACACTCTCTCTTTCTCCCTCTGTTTCTGCCTCTCTCCATCTCACTCTTTCTCTAAAAATAAATAAACATTTTTTAAAAATTGAAAAAATATGGACTTTAGTTAATAGTAATGTATCAATATGAATTCATTAACTATAATAGATGTACTCCTACTTGTAAAAGATGATAATAGGGGAAACTAGATAAGGGTTTATAGTAATGCTCTATACTGTCTTCCCAATTTGTACATCTAAAACTATTCTAAAATAAAAATTGTATTTAAACAAAGCAAACAAAAAAACTGAGGAGACGAAACCGTGGCTTCTAATGTTCTGACCAAGTTGAAGGAGGCACGGCTGTTGGGAGAAAGAGGATTAAATTCACAAACCAAAATAATAAAGAAAATGGTTGGGGTGAAGCCCATAGAAACATTTTCCTTCAGTTTCCCAAAATAAAGGTGATGTAAGAACTATCTTTAGTTTTATATTAGAGGTTTTAATCAAGAGTGAAGTCAGGAGAAGAATGGTTGGCATTTACACTGTATATGAAAGGTTGTCAAATCAAACTAAAACATGAAAAATTTCTTCCCATGAGTTGTCTAACCTTCAGAAAGCTGGGACTCTCGACGGTGCCTAGCATACCAGCTAAGATGTCTGTGGAGGGCGGGTGGCCTGCACAGGAATACACATCATGAGTGGGGAGGGGCTATTGCAGAGTGCGGAAGTACCTGGTGGGAAGGATCATTAACCCAAGCGGCCAGCCTCAGGAGGAGAATATCCTAAGCCTTTCGGCACGTTGCAAAGAGAAGTCTTTCTTTAACTGAATACCTTCTTTTTTCAAACAGGGGACGTATTCTTTGTATCCTCACTGAGGGTACATAAGCACCCCAAGATCAAATTCTATTGCAAGGATAAACCACAACCAAAATGTAGGAAAAGTAAAGCCACTTTCAGTACTCCAGTATAATAAAATAGAATTTTAAAAAAAGAAGATATACCATGAAAACTCCGAACTCACAAAAAATGGCATGAGATCATTCCCAAAAGTATCCTCACAACAAAGAGTATGTTAGAAATAAAGTGGAATGTTTCCTAATGGTAAAAGAATAAAAAAAAAAAATCAGTTCACTAAGAGGACATTAAAATTCTAGATTGTATGCCCCTAATATTTGAGAAAATTATATTTTCTAGAAAATACAATATATACAGAACTTTAGAATAAATATTTGAAAAAAGTTTAAAAATATAGGAAGAAATAGACAAATCCACAAACATATTGATATTCCTCTTTCAGTATTTGGTAGAATAAGAGACAGAAAACATTAGTAAAGACAACGAGGGTTTGAGCAACACTATCACCCAACTTACAATCTACCTTTAAAGAACATGACATCCAGCAAGTACAAAATATGCTTTCTTTTCACGTGCAAGTAGAAGAGGATATATATCCTCTCTATATATATCCTCTCAAACTGGTCTATAAAATAAGTCTCAATAAATATCAAAGAACTGAAATAAAACTGAGTATGTTATTTGACTACAGTAAGTTGAATTAGAAATTAATAAGAATAGTTTGTTTAAGAAAAAATAAAACACCAAATATAAGAGAGAAAGAGAGAGAGAGAAGGGAAGCAGTGGAGAGAGGGAGGAAAAGACTACAAGGGAAAGTTTCTCTAGATGGATGATAATAAAACAAATATTATCAAAACCTCTTGTATGGAGCTAAAGCAGTGCTCAGAGGGAAATATATGGATTTAGATACTCATAATTTTATTTTCTTCTTTTAACATCTTTCTAAAATACAAAGAGGAAAAGAGGAAAGAGAAGAGAAAGGAGTTATCTTTCTTTTCAGTAAGTGATGAATCACTAGACTCTATTCCTGAAATCATTATTATACTATATATTAACTAACTTGGATCTAAATTTTAAAATAATAATAATAATAAAAATAATAATAATAAGGAGTTATCTTTTTTCTCAGCAAAATTATTAGATTTTGCTGGGCATGTGTGTATCTTCCTCCTTTTTTTTCAGTAAATGGGATATGGTCATAACTGATGTTATATTTAGTATTTTATAAAAAATTGCAAACAATTATAAAAATAAGAAATTAATGAACATCCAGTGTTTATTTTACCCATGTACTCACAAGCCACCTTTAGAAAAATCTTAACACAATTCTATATTCATTTATTTTATTTTTCAAAGATATAAAAAGTACAACTATCATCAAAGAATGTTGTGTAAGCCTCTCCAATTTCTGCCCCAGGCAGAATTAATTAGTATTGGCCTTTATTATGTTCATTCGTATTTGCTTTTTATTGCATATATATGTCCATTAGTATTTCAAAATTTGGGGTTTTAAACTTCCTTGAACTGGTCTTAGTATGTCACTTTGGAGTTTGACCCTTTTTTGCTCAAAATACTGTTTTTGGATGTAGCATATTCACAAATATAGCTACATATATGTTTCTTTTAAGAATATACCTGGGTCATAAATTATGTTAATATTCATCTTTATTTAAACTTGCCAAAGAATAATCCTTTGTTTCTTTACTACTATTCAGAAGGCATGAATGTCTCAAATACCTATTTCTGATCTCGAGATTGCTCTCACCAGACCATTTCCATTTTGGTGGATTTGAAATAATTATTTTATTGTGTGGCATTAATTTGCAATTTCGTGATTACTAATGTGTTTGGCATTTTCCATTTTGTTGGCCATTCTCATTTTCTTTTCTGTAAATACGTTATGCATATCTCTTGTCATTTTTTTCCTATTAGATACTGTGCGTTCTTTTATTGATTTGCTGACATTTGTATATTCTCCAAACACTTCCTGATTATATAGCTTGGGATTATTTTCTTCTAGTGTGAAGCTTACCTTTTTTGTGTATTTTTTAAAATATAAATGTTTGATGTCAATAAATATTCCTATGTCTGGAGGGCTTTGGCTTCTTTCTAAGAAATATATTCCTAAACTAAGGTCTTAATGATACATTTTCTTCTCAAAGTCTTAAGGATTTGCTTTTGACATTTACTTTATTCCACCAGACATTTTATCTTTTTGTTTAAGGAAGGGATCCAAATTATGTTCTTCTTATGTTAATAATCATTTTTTCCACCACCACTTACTAAATAGTCCATCTTTTTTACTCATTTCAGTACTATTTCTGTAATATAGTAATATATGTGCAAATTTTTTCTCCACCCTATTGATCTATTTATCAACCCCTGTCTCTATCACTTCACCCTATATTAATTACTAAGCCTGAAAATGAAGCTTGATTTCTGATAAGAATTATCTTTCATACAGTGTTCTTCAAAATTGTCTTATTTGTTTTTTGCCTTCCAGAGAACTTTTAGGATCAGTTTGAAAGGTTCTAAAAAGCAGTTTTGGTTTTGAACAGAAATAAAATTTATGGGTTAATTGTGGGAAGAATGTATATTTTCAGGCTATTGATTGGCCTTCCTGTATATTTTTTAAATTTTTTTGGTATTTATTTTTGAGAGAGAGAAGGAGAGAGAAACGGAGCATGAGTGGGGGAGGGGCAGAGAGAGAGACACACACATAGAATTCAAAGCTCGCTCCAGGCTCCGAGCTGTCAACACAGAGACCAACGTGGGACTCGAACCCACAAACTGACATCATGACCTGAGCCCAAGTTGGGAGTTTAACTGACTGAGCCACCCAGGCACTGCTCCTTTATAATTGTTTTATATTTAGATCTCCCTATATATTCTTAACTAGTTTCAAACAGTTGGTTACATCATTTTAGGTTTATTTCTTCGTATCTTACAATTTGTTGTTATATGGAGTATTTTCTATTATATTTTAAATAGATTATAAGTTTTGTATAAAAATGCTATCGATTTTTTACATTGACCCTTGTGTTCAACAACCTTGCTAAATTGTCTTTTTGGTTCTAATATTTTCTATGTAGAATTGAGGAAGGGTTTGATGTACATATTTTCTCCAATAATAAGAACAATTTGGTTGGTTATTTTCCAATTTCTATGCCTTTTATCTATGATTTATCCAAAAATGCCCTGAGTTTTTAGTAGAGGGTGTGTCAAAATTATGAGGTCATTGTGCTATCTTAATTATAACTTCCTTGGTGTTTGGTCCAAGTAAAGAAGAGGGCCCAGTGTGGCAGGCTGTACATCAAAAGAATAATGGAATGCTTTAGGAACAAATTACAAATTTCTTCTTTTTTAAGTTTATTTACTTATTTTGAGAGAGAGAGAGAGCAGGAGGAGCAGAGAGAGAGAGGGAGAGAGAGAGAATCCCAAGCAGGCTCTGCACTGTCAGCATGGAGCCTGATGCAAGGCTTGACCTTGAATCTATGAGATCATGACCTGAGCTGAAATCAAGAGTCAGACGCTTATTCAACTAAACCACCAGAGCGCCCCCACAAATTTCTTATTTTTTTTAATGTTGATTTATTTTTGACAGAGAGTGTTATGTGAGCAGGGTCAGGGCAGAGATAGAGAGAGACAGAGGATCTGAAGCAGGCTCTGCACTGACAGCAGTGAGCCAGGTGTGGGGCTTGAGCTCATGAACTGTGAGATAAGATGACCTGAGCCAAAGTTGGATGCTTAACCGACTGAACTACCCAGGTGCCCCCTAAATTTCTTATTTTTAATTTAGACGTTAGTTATCTTTAAAATTTTCTCAAGATAAGAGGAGAATGCTGAAAATGGGTTTCTGTACTTCTTGGTGTTCTCCTTTAAGAGATGAAATTATCATAGGAGGACTTAACTCATTAAGAAGTGATTTTATCGGGGGCGCCTGGGTGGCGCAGTTGGTTAAGCGTCCGACTTCAGCCAGGTCAGGATCTCGCGGTCCGTGAGTTCGAGCCCCGCGTCGGGCTCTGGGCTGATGGCTCAGAGCCTGGAGCCTGTTTCCGATTCTGTGTCTCCCTCTCTCTCTGCCCCTCGCCCATTCATGCTCTGTCTCTCTCTGTCCCAAAAATAAATAAACGTTGAAAAAAAAATTTTAAAAAAAGTAATTTTATCGATCTTAAGAATCTATCTAATAATACATCATAATATATAGCAGAAGATAATAGAGGACCCAAATCTAAATGACATTTCTTTAGACTTACATAGTCAGCCCACTTGGTTAGTTTTCTTCTTTAATTAGTGTCCAATTTTAAAATTCATACTTTCACCTTCTCTTGAAAATCAGAGATGAGGCAACATTCCAGATGGCAATATTCTAGTGGATTTAAATACTGCTTCCTCTCGAAATAGGGCATACATTCTCCTGTGTGCCATAATCCAAAGTACTGCTTTTGGCTTCTTTTATGCTGAGACAAAGTGTCACTTGCCAATTTTCATCCCAGTTTCTGCTTTTATTTTTCCTCTCTTTTCACTGTAAGAGTTAAGATCTTCCCACATTTGTGCTACTCCCTATCTGCTATAGGCATCTGAGTGTTCTAACCTTCTTGTGGGCTTTTCTTATGTAAAGTATTTTCCAACTACCAAACCTCCTCCTTCATGAACATGGAGAGTCTAATTCATTGGCAATAAATTCCTTTCTGGAATCCACCCAGTTCTGATGAAACATAACCTCCATCTCTCCAACAATATACATTTCCCCCAGATTCCCTCCTTCCTATATTCTTAGTCTCTACTTCACTCTGGTTTAATCAGTTTCTTGTGTAACTACGTCTTTAGTGAGTTCTGCTTCTATGCAGCTGACCTTTCCAGAAATCCTGAATATGCTTTTGCCTGTCTGCCCTGGTTATTAGTGGTGACCTGGCAGATTCAGTTCATTCAAACAGCAGCTACAGTGTAACACTAAGCTGCCTAAGGGCTTATGGACCTGCTCCTCTGGACCTGGAATCTCTGCTGTTCCTCCCAGGTTGTCTTGTAGAATGTGAAGCCATGGGGACTGCACCCATGAGGTAGCTTTTCTCTTGAGGTTATGCAGTCTGACTGTTATATATTTCATACAAGGGAATTTCCTCATACATTCCACATTCACCTGAAATTTCATTTCATTTCATTATTCCTTTCGAAAGTATTCAGTAATTACTGTCTCCATTTGTTATTTATATTTAGACTATTATCGTTTTCTTACTTTGTTGTTCCTCAGAACTTACAGAAAATCTTCAGCACCTTTAATCTTCCTTTATAAATTGTTTCTTCTATCCTTTTTGTCATGTTCTTATCAACCTTACCCATTGCTTCTCTCAGAAGTTCTTATATGTGCACACAGCTCTTAGATAATGAGGTGCCAAAGCTGATCATAGTGACCCAGCATCATTCTGGACAGCCATTCAGAGAGGGCCCTTCTCATCCCAACTCTGGGATGTGGGGCCCTTCACATTCCCTTCCAAGTAATAATGGGAGTGTTTCTCCTCTGTGTCTCTACATTATTTTACTTTAAATCATTTACTAAACATGTCTCAGATAGCTTTCTTCCTTCCTTTTTCATTCAATTATATCTTCTGACATTTATTAGTCAATAGTAAAAATGTTTTTATTCTGTCTTTTCATATCTCCTCACATGCTGACTAAGATTTATGTATTTTATGTCATTCACTTACTATAAACGCATTTGCTGGTATTATATGGTCTTGTGTGGCATGTCAAGCAACTAACAAATCATATTTTGTTAAGTTTTTAGCTCAAGATCAGACTATGACAAATAATCTTTCTATAAGATCATAAACATTATAAAGAAAAAGATTCAGGAGGACCTAAAATGTCGGTGCACCCAAGTAGCTCAGTCAGCTGAGCATCCTACTTTTGATTTTGGCTCAGCTTGGGATCCTAGAGTCATGGGATCGAGGCCCACACTCCGCATGCTTGAGATTTTCTCTCTCCCTCTCCCCTCTCCTCTGCTAGAGCTCTTTCTTTCCCTCTCTAAAATTTAAAAACAAAAACAAAAACAAAAACCCTAAACTGTGAATGTATATATCCTTAAATACTTTTTTACATGTTAAAAATGGTCAGTTTCAGTTTTGCATCTCTTGGGACTTATTCAAACATTTTAAAAACTGAAATGAATACTAACTAACTTTAAAAAAAAAGTTTGGGTAATTAAATCTTAAATGTATAACATATTGGTATAATTTAAATCACATATTCTGTTCTTAAATAACATTCTAGTTAAAAACATCTCCTCCATTATAAATATTCTGTAACAGTATATGAGACTTTGTGAGCTCCTCTTAGGTTTATCACAACTTAATACAATCTTTAAAATATTCCTTTTGAATTCTGAAATATTTTAACGCCAAATAAAGCTAAAGCAATGTTGACAAGTTTGCAATAACTAAATGGATTATAACTGATTTTCCTATTAAAAATCTAAATCAGTCTACTTAGATTATTTTCATCTCTCATGTAAATACTTTTTAACTTATTATCATGTGATTAGCGGTTATCTTAGAGGTCATCTCTGCCTCTGTGATATGCTCCATTATTCAGGTTTTGGTGCTGATCCAGCTGTATTAGAGGGACAAAAGCAGAGAATTTCCATGCTGCTCCACCATCTTGGCCCCTCCTAAACTAATTATCCATTATTCGGGTTTTAATATGTAATTTCCCCTTCCTGAGACCTAGAAAATATTTTCAAGGAATCCACAAAAACATTATAGTTAATTTTAATAAATTATTGAGCAGGTCAAATTATTTCATATAAAATCATGTTAAGAAGAAAGGACATCTGTGAAGAAGGATAATGGTGGCTTGGTTTAGGTAGGAGACCAGATCTGAAATACATGATGGAAGAAATGCAGAAGTAATAAGTACAATCTCTCTGTTACTCCTTTCTTCCCAGGTTAAATGGCAAAGGGCCCTGTCACCAACACATAAAGTAATTTTGTAGGACAAGAAGAAGGGACCAAACCAGCATGTGTCTTTTTCTATACCTGTTATTTGCTGTCTCGGACTATTCCATGTTCTCCCAGACACAAACTTCCTACTTCCTCAACCCCAGTGTGACAGGCCCATTTGTTATCGGTGACCTGAGTGAACATCCAGTCTGGGTCAGAGATTTTCCACTTAAGGAACTATACACATTCTACAGGCACACCAGATGAAACGTTTTTCTTTTCTGCAAGAGAATGGGGAAGTGTTTGTTACCAAGGATCACAACCGAATTAATAGAAAACTATTCTTCTTTTCCTTTGAAAACAGCATGAAATTCAAACTGTATAACGTGATAAGATTAATTGGTTATTTTATTGGCTAATGTTAAATTTAATTGGCTAATAAAAAAGTTTACATTATCCATTGGTAAATAACATTTTTTGAAGTCAACTTGGAATTATTTCCACACTCCACCATATAATCTTCTGTGTTTAAGTCCCTTCATCTGAAAATGGAAATAGTTACATTTAATACCCTAAGGTTGTTTTGAAAATTAAAGGTGACAATGCTTATAAAGTGCTTAACACAGTGTCTACAGCACTGTAATCTTTCAATACATGTTAACTCATTATTTTTGTTATTATTATCTCAGAGTTGTTTTTATATAATCACCAAAGGGCACTTTAGGGTTGCACTGTGATATGTTAGCTATTTGGTTTTTTCCTGGGTAGATTATTTCATGTATAATAGTGGTGAGTGTTAACTAACCATAGGTAAAGATTAGTTACAAATAGGAAAACAAGGTAGTCATATTTCACAATTATTACTGCCGTACCAAAATACAGCTCACCATGAACATAGAGGTTCTTAATAAATGTTGCAGGCTTCCTGGGTCAAAAGGAGTCAAAGTAATAGTTAGAGACTATTGGGTAGCTAACTCTAAAATCAAAAACAGTAAGAAGTATCCATGATCCACATTCCAAGAATGCTTCAAGCAAAGTAAACATTGAATGAAATTAAAAGAATTAATGAATTTTGTAAAATGGGACTACATATACTAACCAAGGAAGATGTTAGAAAAATGACACCGTTACATCATGTGAGCATACTGAAGTTCTCCAAACAATGACTAATGGTAACGTGTTTACCAAGCATTAGTCACTTTGGATGAAAAAAGTCTGTTAAATTCTCATAGTTACAACTTTTTAAATGTAATTACTGTTTTTTAGTGAACTATTTTAGAACTTTATTGCAATTTTCAATGTCACAAGAAGAAATTGCATGGACTGTGGCTTTTAGACCGATAGTGCAAAAGGATAGAATATCTCAATTTATTAATTTTTAAAGGAACTATAGTTTACTTGAGGTCTGGATAAAAAGAAGACATTCTGCCTAATAGCAATATATCCCATGATCATAAAGAGAGACCTCACATTTATTATGCTAATTTGTACCAATTGATGAAGGGATCGGATGTAATATACTTGTCTCTTGAGACAAGTATAACAATAGGAAATTTGATCATGCCATATTTGCAGGAAGAACAGAATGTTAGGATAGGTAAAAAGGTAATATGAGAGGTAATTTGATTTGGTGAACTCCAAATGACTTTGGAGACTGCTCATGAAATTTTGATGAGTGGACACAGCTAGGTTGGAAGAGCCAAAGATCAAACTTCATACTTCTGGCTGTGTCTGTTTCTTTGTCCTTTCCTTTTGCCATCCAAAGATGCATTCAGTCTCTGAGAAAGAAAATTCTCATTGAAGGGAAACAATATATTAAATAGCATAATGCCACTGTTTGTAAGCTCACATGTAACAATTTTAATTTGTTATTAATCTATGTGTAGAAAAGAGATACTCATTATCTCTTTATATTATACTAAACAAATCATAATTTCTATGAAGTCTAAAAGTTGGGTGAGGATAAATAATATGAAGTATAGAGATACTTCTTTAAAAAACAAATTAAAAGGTTAAATGAATGATAACTGGAGAACATAATATGATGGCAGACAAAGATGAGCCTTTTCAAAACTCATAGAAGCAAACTACTTCAATTATTTGAGAAAGAAGTTCATGCTTAAAGAAGTAATACATAAAATATTACTTTATGCAATCAAAATATTCAATCATTCCCATCTGCCTCCAGGACTAAATCCAAATTCTTTACATTGATCTAAATTTACCTATTTCTTAGCATTTCCCTACTCAAACAGTTTATTCAAGGAAAACTGTTTAATGTATTATCCCTGAAAATATTCTTGTGTGTGTCCTGATTTTAGTATTTGCTCACACTTTATGTCTTTTTTTTAAATGCCCTTCATTTTTCTCCATGATCAGCTAAAATCTGTCTGTCTTCACAATACAGGTCAAGACTCATTTCATCTTTAAAGCTTCTCCTATCACTTCATCCCGTGGAAGGCTATCCCTCTTTTAGTTTCCCCTGGCATTTGTCAAGATCTATATTATTATCCTGGAACTAGCTCTAGGATTAGAACCCTGGAGATCTTGCCTTTGAAACCCTTATATTAAGTACTAGGCTTTGCAGAGATGAATGTGCGATAATCACTTTTTTAGGTAAGGATGCTGCTGATGAAATGAAATGTGATCAAATTTTACATCCAGATATACTGTTTGCAGGGCATTCTACAAGGAACTGTTCCTTGACAAGCCTAGAGTTACCTATATATGAGTTATCTTTCTATCACTCTAAATCCTACTGTAAGAGGTAGGCTATGGTTCTTCAGAAGATTGAAAGATACAATCTTAGAAAATGTTAAATATTGTAGATCTACTTATAAAGCAGCTAAGGAGTGATTATTATGTACTAGGCATCAAGATAGGTACCATTTGGGAAAAAAACAATCAGTGACTGTAGAATATTTCTCTATGCTATGTCTTCAAAATGGCTTTGTCCTTATTTACTTTTGTCCTATTTTTTATGTTAATAATTCTACAAATAGAGAATAAACAGGCTAAAAGAATACATTAGGTTTTCTGACAATGATTTAATCTATGTCCTTTAGTGGCTGCAGCTACCTTTATCTCTAAAGGGATATATATTAAATATTACATTAATATTATTAATATTATTATTAATTAAATATATTGCATGTTTATTAATATACATTAATATAATATATATATTAATATATATTTTTTAAGGTTGCTGATTCTTACAAATGAAATAAAGAGAAGGGTTAAATAATCAGCATACTTTGTATTATACATGAAGTGAATAATTTCCCATCAAGTCAGTTAAGAAACCAACAAAATAATAGGCATGAAATCATTAAATAAGAGCTGAACCGGCTGCAGTGGGTGTAGGGGTAAATAAATGACCAAAGAAAATATTTAAGTGGTATTCGATGAAAAGTTTTTTGTTTATTTATTTGTTTTACAGCCAACAGCAAGTGCCATTTTCAGATGACAGGAAGAAGGCCACTTGTTTTGCCACATGGAATTTTAAACCCTTCCATCACTGAGCCCAGGCCTGCAGCATAAAATAGCACACAAATGCAAGGGGAACAGAACAGGCAAAAAAAGTCTTACGAAAAAAAAAAAAAAAGGACTCCCCTAGTTGGCCAGAATGCATTTAGTCACAGGGCTTTGAAAGTCAAATGTCCAAAATAAAAATCAAATTCTGTATGAAATAAGGTACAGTTATTCCCATGCAATTAAAAACAAATACCTTAAATAATTATGCTTTTGGAGTTAGGGTTACAAGAGATTATGACAAGAAAACAACCCAAAGCTTCCAGCTCAAAATTTTTTCAATGTTTAAGTGGACACATTTTAAGTGAAGTAAGCCTTCTGATTATTCAAGTTACATATATGCTAAAAATATGTTGTCTGAACAAAGCATTTATTATTAGCATAAACTTATGAAGTCACTGTAGCTACCATTCAGCAAAAGGGTAATTTTTTGGATGATTGTTCAGCAGTTCATGAATTCCTAGAAAGGCAAGAGAATTAGATTAGCAGCTATGCAGCCAGGAATAAAACCCAGATCACACTAGGATAACTCCAGTACCTACTGCCCCCTCATAGCACACCCTCTGATGCAGGGCAGTGTTCACCTCATTTATAACCCACCACCAATTCCTTTTTTCAGAATTTATAGGTATGTGTGCGTCCAGATGTGTGCTGTGTAGATACCTTTATATACCTATATATAATCTGTACATCCATATATACTATCAAGTTCATGTAGATCTCCTTCAATAGGGTGGGTTTAGTTGTTCCTCAGTACAGCCTTTGATGGTTTGCATAAAATCCTGAGGTAGGAGAACACTCCAGTTATCATATATCTATATATAGAGATAGAGATAGGTAATATCGATATATTTATTGATACATCTATCTCTATCTCTGTATCTATATATATTGATATATAGATATATCGATATATCCATCTCTATATCTCTCTCTATCTCTACCTCTCTCTCTGTCTCTATCTGTATCTATCTATAGTGGGTAAAATGGGGAGAGCAAGTTTATTTGTGGTTTATTTACATCGTATGAGAAGCACTGGAATCTTTTATTGCACCACGCCCAGAAGGTATTGGATAGAAGTTGGCAGGAGGCCAGTCGGGCAGACGCAGGTGTACAGGGCCTGTGGAGAGAGTCCTCTTCTTTCCCTTCATTCTACCAACTTGGACAAAAACCATCTTGCCATATGTAGAAGAATATTTTCAGAGGTTAAAAGGAGAGGGAAAAAAACTGAATTAAGGATATCACGTGCCAGCAATCACAAAACTTGAATTCTCAAAAGGATTAAAGGACCCAGGAGAGCTAACGTTCTTTAACATTCATGAAACATACCCCTGAGATTAAACGTTGATTTCTCAGGAAAAAAGCATTAACTAAATTCTGATTTAACAAAATGTTTTCCTCCAATTTAAATTTAATTCTATACAGAAAAGCTTTCTTGTTTTGCACCCAAAAAAGATTTATTTATAGACATTCTCTTTTGCAACTATGCAAGTGCTAGAAATTATAAGTGATGGTATGCCTTTCTCCATTCTTATTCCTTTCTAGTATTCCTTTGTCTCCAGTAATTCTTCCTTCCTGTGATATTACTCTCTCAAAAGAAAAAAGATGGGGAACCTGGGTGGTTGAGTCAGTTAAGCGTGAGACTTCTGCTCAGGTCATGACCTTGCGGTTCACTAGTTCCAGCCCCCATGTCAGGCTCTGTGCTGACAGCTCAGACCCTGGAGCCTGCTTCAGGTTTCGTGTCTCCCTCTCTCTCTGCCTCTCCCTCACTCATGCTGTCTCTCCCTCTCTCTCAAAAATAATCGATGAAAAAAAAAGGAAAGAAAGAGTTTACTAGGATAGAAAACTGTTATTTCATTCTTTTTTATTTTTGCTTTTATTATCAAAACCTGTTTAAATTTATTGTTAAATTTAAATCTACCTATTTAAATTTCTTCTTTTAAGAAGAAAGATGATTGTAACATTTTTCAGATTAAGTTGGCTACTATATTATAAACATCAAAAAATCTGCAGTTTAACAAATCCAGTCAATGAGCTATCAAAGTCTTAAGTTTTTCTGGTGACATTAGACGTTGACAATATTCAACTGAGACAGCTCTCTGGTACATCAAAGAATAAGGGTGGTCTCCATTATTTCAAGTACTACACAACATATTTGTTTTAAAATGTTTTTCAGAGATTACAGTTTTATTAAATGGAGATGATCATTTGGATAATGAAAACATCTTAACTAAAGAAATTATAATGAAAGATGTACATCTGTTATTAACTTCTTGGCCTCAGTGTGATTTTTAATCTGGTCTGAAAAACAGAGGCTATTCAACTTACAGATATTGATGAGGGAACAAAACCTCCCTCTCAGCTAAAATTTTGTTCATATGGATATTGATATCTTTGAGGTAAAAAGATCTGGTGAATTCCTCCTGGTCTTTCTTGGCCAACAATAACAATACCTAGTAAGTAACAAGATACAGTTGGCCCCCAGGTATGTCTGACTCAGGTTTCCACTATAGAACATGATGGTTGTTACCCAATTGTGCTATTTTATTATAAGCACTTTCTCTTCTCAAAAAAATATGTCAAAAATATGGCAATCATAATATGCCCTTCTGTCATTTAGGCAGGGGAAGAATTGTTTCCTTATAAATTCTTGATTTGAATATTTTGTCTATGAGCCTCCAGAGGGCTCTCTGAGTTACAGGGTGGTCTGGCAGTCTTCTCAGATATGATGGTTTTCTTCCTGGGTGCTATTTTCTCTTCTTCCAAACACTGATACAGGGCAACAGGGTTAACCATAAATGTAGAAAACCAGTCCATCAGCCCCCAGCCAAATTCAGGTTAAGGTGGTGACATAGAGAAGAATATACTATTTTTAAGACAACATAATTCTTTTCTCTACAAGTTTAAGGTCACAAACATAGTATGTCTTATTTCTAAAGAAATGAGAAAACTGGGGCGCCTAGGTGGCTCAGTCGGTTGGGCGTCTGACTTCGGCTCAGGTCATGATCTCACCGTCCGTGAGTTCGAGCGCCCCATCGGGCTCTGGGCTGACAGCTCAGAGCCTGGAGCCTGTTTCGGAGTCTGTGTCTCCCTCTCTCTCAGACACTCTCCCGCTCATGCTCTGTCTCTCTCTGTCTCAAAAATAAATAAACGTTAAAAAAAAATAAAAAAAGAAATGAGAAAACTGAATCTAAGTGATAGTCAAAAATGATGACAAGCAAGTGCCAGTGGGATGAAGTAACTATCAGAGACCACCTACAGACTACAAGTGAGCCCCCCACCCAATAGATAAGGACTTAAATCTAAGTGACCTGCCCCAAAAAGAGCAAGTAGATTTCTAGTCAGGCACAAATTTAACATATACATATTCTACTACATATTATATATACAGCAACATACATAAGAAAAACTTCATATGATTGAACTAGAGGATATGACAGAAAGTAAGGTAAATTTAGGATGAAAGCTTGAGCAAGTAGAGCAAATGAAAAAGATTAATTCCCCTAAAGTCTCTCAAGCCCCAGGTTCCAAAACAATTCTCATGTAAGAATTATAATGTAAAAATTTTCTAAATGCCAGTAACACAATAATGCATTTGTAGTAATTTCCAAAAAAGGTGGGGGGGGGGGTGGAGGAAACAAAAAAAGATAATGCCCAGTTGCCCACCAAGGATCTGAAGTCATACTTAATTAGGATGGGCCCTAATCCTGTAAGATTGGTGTACTATATAAAGACACAAGACTCAGACACACAGAGAGAATCCATGTGACATAGGAGACAAGGGTTGGAGTCATGGACCTACAAGCCAAGTATTACCAAGGATTGCCAGCCACACAAAAAGCCAAGAGAAAGGCAGGGAACATATTCTCTCCTAGAGCCCTCAAAGAGAACATAGCCCTGCTGATCTCTTGACTTCTGATTTGATTGGTTGCTTCCAGAAAAGTGAGAAAATAAATTTCTGTTTTAAATAAACCGGATATACCAAAATAAATTTCTGATTTAAAGCCACCCAATTTGTGGTACCTTATTACAACAGCTCTGGGAAACTAATACAGGGAAGATACTCCCAGTGATTCCATCCAGAAAGTATCTTCTCTTCAGAAATGTTTGCATAGTTCTGAAGTTCTCTAATGGAAATAGAAGGAAATAAAATGTAACATCTGTGAGTGGCACAATCTTACATCAGGGGAAAGCTAACATGTGTTCACTTTGAATATCTGAAGAGATATAGCTAGTGCAGAAGAAACACTAGTGATAACCATGAAAACATTTTAATTAACATATCATTTGATGCAAACAAAAGAACATATGTGTTATTCCAAAGCATAAAACTATAATAAATATGCTTGAACCACCACAGAACCCAGGAAGAGTGGTAGGAGATGAAGAAGGGAGCAAAATAGCCAGATTATACGGGATTTTGTAGCCCACATTGAGGACATAATCTTTCACTTGAGAAAAAAAGAGGAGCCATCCTAGGATTTGATGTAACTTAGATTTTAAAGATGAACACTATGCAAGGGCCATGACATAAATATCTCTTCTATACCCAAAGCTCGGGTGCAGTACTGTGTTTCCACGTTGATTGGCCAAATGATAGATGAGCCCTTTTATGCGACATTGTTGCCTTCACAAAAATGTTCAGGATAAGAGAGCTGAAAGGCCAGCCTGCTACTCACTTAAGTAAAGTATAATCCTTATAGGAAGGCAGCATTATATACTGACTGAGACCACAGACTCTGGAAGCTAGCTGCCTGGATTTGAAACCCTGTTCACCATATACAAGTTTCAAATCATCAGTTTCCTCATTTTAAAAATCCCTACTTCCTAGGACAGGGGGAGGTGATGTAAATACTAAATGTGAAATTGTATCAAAAGCCATGGTATCATCTTGGAACAGAATAAGAATTCACTTGTAGTCATATGATATATCATAGGATAGTTGTAAGGATTTAATGAGATAATCCAAGTAAGCACACATAGTAAGCACTCCATAATATATGTATCTGTGTGTCATTATTATTGCTGTTGGCAAAACCAACTTTCAAAATACATTATTAAACATTATGCATTTTCAGGCAATAATTTAATAGACTCCATTGTAGTTAGCATGCAGAATGAAAATGACAATTACAACAATTACAATTTCCATTTTAATCCAACGCAGTTCAACAGAAGATTAGATACTTGTATGAACACTAATAATGTTTGTAGAAAATTCATGACAAAAGAAATTGCAGGCATCTAGAAAAAGGGTCAGAGGAAGAACATAAAACAGAACCTTTCACAGTTATTGATATCATTCTTTTAAAATGTACACAAAATGTTTTCTTTGAGTCATCAGATATTTTTCCTGCAACACACTGTTTACATCATATTTATGGATGAAGATATTTTACTAAGATCATATAAAAGGAGATAAAATTGTTTTTTTGATCCCTACCCCACCTTAATCATACCTCATGCTCAAGAATCAAATAAACCCCAAATGGAATATTAGCCATAGTCATTTTGCAAATCAACTAACAAATATTTAATTGGTTTCTTGAAAAGATATATAGTAGGCTTTAGTGGAGTTTTATCACATTATGACAAATTCTGAAATAGATTGGCATCTGGGTAAATTGAAATTTCAATATAGATAATATTTTTCCCTATAATCACTTTGCAATGAGCAACCTACCATTTTATCTTTCTTTACCTAGAAGTTCTAGAGATTTTGCCCTTTAATTTAATGTCTAAATTGATTCCATTCTCTTCCCACAACTAATGACCACATTTGGTTCATTTTCAATAAAACTTAATGACTAAATTAAAAAGGTTAATCAGGTTTAAATAAAGATGAGGGTGACATTTCTTCCATATTTGTCTGGCTCCCAACCTGCTTTCTGCTAACTTTGAATTCTGCCTTCTGTGAAAATTATGCCCTCTAAAAACACGTGTTGTGAAAAAGGCCATATGGGGCAAAATTGAGTTTTGGCATCCAAAATGTAAGAATATTTTAAAATAAAAACATTATAACAAATGAGGTAGCCATTTAATTAACATTTTAGGTAGGGGTCATTGCTTTTCATTTGGATGAAGAGAAACCAAAAAGAAAACCCCAGGAGAAAATATAACATCAGAATACTTTACTAAACACTAAAAAAATGGGCATGAGACAGTAACATGAGGTCTAAACTGAATCCCATTGAAGGCTGTAATTAGCCCATGCTTTCGTATTTTGTACAATACAATGAAGCACTATTTTACCCAATATATCTTAATTAAAAGCAAAAACACAATACAACACAAAGCTACCATCAAAGAGGCGTTATTGGCACTCACATAATACAGAAGATGGGGAAGGATTTTGTTTTCTTTGTTTGGCAAGAAAATTGGAACTAGGCATTCTATTTTCCACACAGCTCTCAATATAGAAGCATTTGTGTACCAAAAATTGCATTTGCACTGTAAATTATATGGATGAAAGCCACAGAGAAAGAGATAGTTTGTTGTTTTATAATTCAATAGTAGTAATGCTTGGATTTCTTTTCTTTCTTTTTCACAAAGAAAATAATTATTGAAAGCTTGGTTTCTACCACAATGTGTTAGTTGAATATTCTAATGTACATGTTTTATATTCCCTTTTCACTAGGATGCATTAATTATGCCGTGGCATTAAAATATACACACAAAATAATTTTCTTGTCACCTCAATTTTAAATTTTCAATATCAAAGAAACCAGAACTATCCACTGTGGTCGGTTCTTTATAATTTGCTAATATGAGGGAAGAAAAACAAAGAAGTAAATTCTAGCCTTTAACAATTATGAATAAATTCTCTCCCAGAACCCAGTTATCTCTATACCGAATATAAGCACGAATGTAAGCAATGAATATAAGTTGATTTATATGGCATCAAATCAAATACCCATGATGTGACCATTTATGAAGAGATTTTAACGAACGTAAGAGAACCAGTTGAAGATTAAAAATGAAAACAGAATTCTCAATAATCTGTATGGAGAAAGATAACCCAAATACCAGTCAACCATAAGACAGACCATATGGAGTATTTGAAGTTCAAACATCTTTTATTTTACATCTGATATCTAAGATGTTATTTCTATCAAATTCCTCAAGGGTTTATAAACTGCAATGCCTTACCAACTGGGGAACAAAATGCACAATGATATACCAGCTGACTATTTCCACACAGTGCTGAATGAATTTCTCTAACTTACCATAAACCTTAAACTCAACTATGAGAGCTGGTCGTTCTAACTGCCCTTGAAAAGTGGGAAGCGGGAGAAAGGTCAAGAAAGTACAGCCTATCATTAATATAATCTAGATGTATTAATTACAGATGAAGAATCAGATGAACTTACTTTCTCCAAGCCAAATAGATAATACCAAAGGAAAGACCAGAACCCAGAACACCTATTTCCCAAGCTCTTTTCTTTGATACCAACATTACAAAGATGAAATGCTATTTATTTATTTATTTATTTATTTATTTATTTATTTATACTTTAGAGAGAGAGAGAGAGAGAGAGAGAGAGCTTGGGGGTCAGGGGGAGTGGCAGAGAGAGAGAAAGAAAGAGAGAGAATCTTAAGCAGGCTCCATGCTCAACGCAGAGCTGGACACCAGGCTTGATCCAACCACCCTGGGACCATGATCTGAGCCAAAATCAACCCACAGAGCTATCCAACTCTACAAAAAATAAGCCAAATGACCAAAACAATCTGGAAGTTGTGAAGTAGGATTCAAGTGCCTATCCCGAACTTCTATACCATCCTTGTGATAAATGTACCATGTGTTGCCCCATGGCATAGTGGAAGAAAAAATCCTACAAATGTGCCAAGGAGAACAGAAAAGTAATGGTCTTCAGTGAACAGTTGAGAACTTCATCTGTGTCTACTGGAAGAATTGTGGCAACTAACCTAAAACTGTGGAAAGTGAAGGTCTTTAATGAGATGGAATAAGAAGTTTAGATGGGTTGAGAAGTTTAAGAAAACTATGAAACTAAGGTTTGCTGGAGAGTGCCTGAATCTAGGTCATATGTAAATCTTGATTTTAGCAATAATAGATTAAATCGTCAAAGTGTTGGGTCTGATAAATGTGGCTGAAATAACAGGATGGATATTCAAATATAAATCCATTAGTACAACACTTAGTTATGTCATAAATACCTAATCGGTGAATATTAGATATCCTTGATGATTTTATCACAGTGTAGCAGAATGCATTTGTGAAGATACATTCTTCATTAGATTCAAATGTTGATGAGAAAAACTGTATCCACGGCAGAGCAGCGCCTGCTAAAGATCAGTGGGAAATAAGTTGGGTTGAAAAAGTTAAAGGAGAAACAAAAATGGGGAGATAAGTCAAAGGCTCAAGTCTAAAGACATGGTACATAAAACTACGTAACACCATGAAGTAGTCTCCAGTGGTGTGCTTACGTAAACAAATGTCCCCCTAATCTGCAGGAGGAAAAGAAAAGAGAGTGGTGGAGAGGAGAAAGACTGTTCTGCTTCTCCATCCCTTCTAGCTCCCCTGTGTGTTTAGACTTATTAATGAATCCATCAGGAAAAGGTCATCTGTAGAGGCAGAAAAGTGGAAACGTTCTGCTCTAATGATTTATACTGCATAGTTTCCTTACTGGTGTTTTTAAGGGCAAAGTCTTCCCGAGTCAGTGTTAAGTTTGTTTCACTTTGAAGCCATTAATAACCTATTACATATTATTTTTTTCAATTAAATGAAGTATCTGCTTTTTGGTTTTCATAACAGGAAATATATTTAAAGAACTCAATTGTGCAAACTACAACTGAATGAACTTCATAGCAATATGTTTGTGGCCCTCTTAAATCCAAATTTCCAATTTACCAAATTTCAGAATTATTGGCTAATTTTTGTATAGGAAATCTTAAAGATAGGGATGTGCCATCTTTGTATTCTTTTGCTGCCCAAAGTCTAACAAGGTGACTGGTATATAGTAGGTACTTCAAATATATGAGGAATAAATATATGTGTAAACATGGAAATAAATGTTACCATGACAGAACCTTAAAGGATTAGATTTTATCTCAAAATGATTTTATTTTTTTATGTCGTGATTTAAAAGCCAGTGGTTCCTCTCTTATCATATACTTCACATACTTTTTCTCTCTCCATTTGCTCTGGTATCTAGGATTGCCTAAAAATAGTAATAGTTGGCCTGTGGAGGGCATGAGAGACTTCGCCAATGCGAACCTGCCCAGCTCTGGTGCCCAGGTCACCGCTTTTTGGATGGGGAGTCTTGGCTGGTGACTTTTACTTCAGCCCTCCCAGTGTGGCCACAACTGGCATTGCTCTGCTGTGCTCCATCACATTCTCCTAAAGATGCATCCCGATTATCTCAACACTGGCCCACTGAAGAATACAATGTCTTCATTAACTGGCTTAGGGAGTGTCACAAAAATTATAGCATTTGGGAAATTTTTGGTCATTGCAATGATCCTGATCAGGAGAGGAGAAAATGCTTGAAGAGTGAAGACACAGAAAAGAAGACCAAGAGCAGGGAGTATAACAATGCATGCGAAAAAGACGTGTGTTTTGTTTTGTTTTGTTGTAAGTGAACTCCACACCCAAAATGAGGCTGGAACATACCACCCTGAGATGCAGAGTCGCATGCTCTTGGGACTGAGTCAACCAGGTGCCTCTGAAAAGGAGTTTTAATCCTGCAGAGGAATCTGAAAAACAAATTACAGGCATACCTTGGGAAAAAAATAGTGATAGTTGGCTTTGTTATGAATGCTATGATACCTCCAAAATTCAGTCTGGAGAATAAAAATATATCCACCCTAAGTGACCTAGTCACCTTTATATGTATTTGGAAAAAACCTGCTAGGTAGTAACTTTTTTCCCCAAATTCTAACTCAGAGAAATCCCTGCCTTTTTCCTATATACATATGGGACTCCTCCAGATCCCAGACATAGTAAAACAGACATTCTGGGACTTGAGTTCTAACTTGAGTAACTAGAGGATTTGAATTCTGTAGAATAAAATACAAAAAAAGTCTTGCATCTGTATATGTTGTGCCTCACATTCCTTAAGTAACTTGATTTGATTCCAGTTGAGATTGTGGAGGGTTCAAACAGGGCTTTCATGTTTGCTTGTTTTTAACCGCAGAACACCCCTGTATTCTAAGAAATTTGACAAATGAGTGCAGGACAGCAAGTCAATGCAGACTGGACACTGTCTTTAGAAAACCTCTGTGCAGATCTGTCACCACCTTGGCTGCTAAAACATTCAAGCACTGTAGAAACAGTGAGGAACCTAAATGAAATGGTAAATAATTGTCCTGTCGTCTGAGCATAGATACGTGTTTGGAATCAGTATGCTTCCTGTCTTAGTCTGGTGAGATTGCCGTAACAAATTACCATAGACCAGGTGGTTTAAACAACAAAAAATTATTTTCCTACAGCCCTAGAGTCTGGAAAGTCAAAGAACAGGGTGCCAGCCTGGTCAGTTGGTGGTGCACGCTCTCTTCTTGGTTTGCAGACAGCCATCTTCTCATTGGGTTCTCACATGGGAGAGGAGAGATCTCTCTCTTTTCCTCTTCTTATAAGGCCACCAACCTCATCTGATGATGACCTGGCCCTTAATTACCACCTAAAGATTCTCACTCTAAATGTAGTCATATTGGGGGCTGGGATTCAACATAAGAATTTCAGGGAACATAATTCAATCCAAAGCACTTCCCTTAACCAATTTCAGTTGCAAAGACCATGTGGGATAAATGAATGAATATAGACTGAAAAACGGCAAGCCCAGAGTCCGTTTGAGAATTAGCAAAGTCACTTAAATTGAAATTGTGTTGTACCTTGAGCCATTGTTTTTGCAATATTACAGATCTGGCAATGGCAGATATTGGAAACATGTGACCTAGTAGATGTTCTTTGTTTGATACAAAATTGTTGAAATAAATCAACAGGTATTTTCCCCGATTTTAAGTAAGTTTTAATGTAATCTTCAAGTTACCCCTTCTGGGCGATTCTGAGCATCTGAAAATAGCCATGATATTTTTCCCATTATAATTTCCTTGTCCTACATGTGAGTGTGCCCCAATCCCTTTCTTCAACATGCTGATTGCTGCCCTTAGTGCTGCTATACTATAGCACTAATATGATGCTCACTTCAGTTAGAAGCTTTCTGCATATCTTGCTTTCATTTCCTGTTCTATTTGCTATAAACATAGTTATTTCCATTCTGTTGCTTTCAGTCACATATGGCATTTTGAAACAGTTAAATAAAGAGATTATCAATATTAGATCTATCTCAGCTGTAAAACCTACATTTATAGAGAAATATGATCTATTCAATTTCATTTCTGAAAGCCCAGCATCCAAGCGATGGTCATAAATTCACATGATTACCCTAAGCATTAGATTTTGCATTTGGATCACTATTTAACTGGAAAAAGAAATCAAACATTCATGCAAGCAAGGAAGCAGCTCTCTATTAATGACATGTGCAAGGAAACTGAAAAATATAAATGATTCTGACCAAGATCATCAATAAAACTTGACACTCAAACAAAATGACTCTATAGTATCTCCTTTGGGGACAGAGAGCATGAGAAGAATATTAATATTTTGCCAAATTCAACATTTTTCAGGAAATCACTTTCTGTGTTACGAATTTGTCAGGAAAATTGTAAAATAGTAAAAATGATATATACTATTATCTGTAAAAATGCAAAGTACATATTGACCAATATTTAATTGAAGACTTCCTGAAAGAGCTTCAATAACATCAATTATTTTAAGCACAATATTATTATAATCAAGTCCGATGCAGAGCCTAAGGAATGATGTACGTAAAACAGTCACTTTAACAAATAAAACTTTTTAAAAAATCATAATCTTAATGGTTGCAGATTATAAACAAGTTCATTTAGAACATCCCTGCAGTGAAAAGGAATGATGCTTGCAGATCTGAAAAAATACATATGACAAATTAACATGGCATTTACTTTTTGTTATGATCTGGAAAGAATTCTGAAAATTCTTATTTCACTGAAAAACGAATGCATTTGTTTTTCTTCCTTCAGCCCCTCTCCTGAAAATAATAGTCCAACTTAAACATGAAAGCAAAAGGGAGTCATCAAAGGGAGTTCCTTTCCTGACACTCCAACCTCTCCATGGTTGTTCCGATAGTATATCCCTTAGGAATGTTTGGGGACTAAGACATATAGATGTTATAATTGAAAAGCAAACAGGGGCTAATGTCCACCACGGGGGAGATAATTAGAAAAATCATGTATTGGGCTACTGTTGTGAATGATAATCAAGTAGAGCTCTATCATTTGATTACAAGCCTCATTCAGTAGAGCCCACGTGTTCTTGGGCATGAAGTGATTAAGCAATAAGCATGCTGAGCTGCTGCTGGGGGGTAGAGGGATGGCAGAGATAGGAGGGATGGCAAGGAGTTGTTTATTAGCATAGCAAGGGAGTGTCACGGTGCCGAACAGTAGACAAGAGAACCAAACTGAAGAACAGTGTTCAGAGAAACTCAGAAAGGACACCATGATGTTGCATAGTCATTGCTGGTATGAAGCAGTAAAATGGGAAGCCCGTATTTTACAGATCATTTTCTTGCCTTGGAAATAATAGATTTGATAAAGACTGATCTTTGAGGTAATGTAAACATAAGTTATGGTTATCGTAACTAGTAGGTGTGCCATTTTCAAATGCATGCCCACTCCACTAATAAATGAGAAACTCCTTGATTGCGGTCTTGGCACTGTTAAAATGTTGCCTGATAAATTCTGATCTACCAGGTTTGAGAGCCTCAGGCACATGTAAACATAAACACCTTTGAAAAATCAGCACTATCTTCTCTGAAGCAAAAACAGATATCTGAGCAGAACACTGAGGGATAAGAGTAACCTGGGATGCATAAAATAAAGTCCAGAGCAGATCCAACAAAAGCAGAACATTTTGTTGGCTCCACCCTTAAGCGGGCCAAAATTGATATTAAAATCCACTATATATTCTTTATAGCGCATTTAACTGTTGACAAAATTTCTGGCTCATGGATCTGAATCGAAGGAACATCTTGAGGAATTTGTTTCTGTTTTTTTCCAAATGGAAACTCTCTCATAATTTATTTAAGGACTTTCACAAGATTCCTTTGGTATGAGTTGAGAAGAAAATAAAAGACTAGAAAATCTTTGGCCAAATCTCACTTAGTATACAACAAAGATCTCTTTGATATTTGTTCCAGCATATTACAAATCTTAGTCTAATATCTGAATTTTTATCTAATCATCCATAGGATAATTTATTTTTATTTCCTCATTTCCTCCATTTCATCTTTTTATAGGATGTCCTTTTGGTGTGGGTGAAGCGTGGTCCATACAGTGTAATGTCATCTATGCGGTAAGTGCGTTTGGTTCTTAACGTTTTACAACATACTATCAAGTAAGAAAGCTATAGCTAAGAATCTTTCACATTTACATGTGTTCATCTTCAGAAACCTCATGCTTAAATTCCCTATCAATTATTAAATTAGGGGGACAAATACATTCTTCGTGGCCAGCAGGAATTTTATGAATAAATATAATGAAAATGTAAGGCAACCTAACACTATGCAAATGATTTGGCCTTTAATAATAATAAAACACGGGACATATTCAAGAATATGAAACTTCCTAAAGCCATGTGCTGTATGGAAACATGTAAGAAAGTGTTTTTACTTTCAGGGAACAAGACAGTGGGGTAATTCTGAAAAATGTCTGGTAATTCTGATTGCACAGATCTTCAGAAAATCTTTCATATTTCCTATGAATGAATGTGTTCCAGTAGGGTTAACTGTACATTAAATCCTGTATCTCACATTAGGAATTAAAGGATATAATTCTCTAAATTGTAGTTATTCAAGTTATATGTGTTTGAAAAGCTACTGTTTGTCATTTTATATGTTATACATATTTAGAATACTGCCATAGCCAAAATTCATAACACAGGTATAAAATCACATGAAATAATGACAATAAAAAGATTTATACTCAATTATGTTTTTAATGATTAAGGTTTAGATATTTTTTTCCATGACCCTTTTTCTTTTCTGAAGCTAGATTTAAATTTTAAGTCTCACCTTTCGGCTCTAAAGACCCTAACAGGAATGCTCAAGAAATATTTTTTAAAAAGAGAACTAGAATATATGACATCACTTTGTATCTGTCATATTTAGCGTTATAAATTTTAAACTATATCTCTTGGATTCATTTTTGGCTACAAATGCATATTATAGTTGAAGAATGCCTTACAAAATAATAGGTATGTTCAAAGATAGGAAAGAGCCTTAGAATGTTCCTCTCTCCACTCAGAGATGACATGAACTCCATCTTCAGGCTGTAATCTACCGACCCAGTCATTGATGTCTAACAGACATAGTTTCCCACTTAATAACCCCTTAAACTTTATCTCTTTGACCCTCTCCTTTAATACCACACTTTCCAAACACTGCAGGATATCAAAAGAAAAATACAGAATTACTTGGCATGTTAAATTACTATTCCCAAAAAATGTCCTGTGGAACTTTTTGTGAGATAATCAATATATCTTTGAAAGCCTTAAACTTACATAAATGCTGAATATATAATTTATTAAATTAAGTTTCTCTACAAAATTTTCCCAATAGTTGCATCAAATTAGTTCTTGAATTTTCACTACCAATACGGTAACCTGCATTAGTCAGGGTTCTCCAGAGAAATAGAATGAATAGAGTGTGCGTACATACATAGAGTGAGATCTGTTTTAAGGAGTTGGTTCATAGAAGAGTAGGGAATGGTAAGTTCAAAACTTGTAAGGAAGTCCAGCAGGTTAGAAATTTCAGCAGGAATTGACTTGCAGTCTTGAGTCTGAAGACAATATGAATACAAAATTCCTTCTTCTTCAGAGAACCTCAGTCTTTCTCTTAAGGCTTCAAATGATTGGATGAGGCCCACCCACATCCAGTAGATTAAAGAATAATCTACTTTATTTAAAGTCTACTGATTTCAATTCACAGCTGAACATTTTTTTTTCATGGCAACACGTCTAGGCTGGTATTTGACCAAACAACTAGGCACCATAGCCTAGCCAAGTTGACATTTAAAGTTAACCTTCATACTAGCTAAGTCATCATACTAGCTAAGAAACTATGCTTTCTTCCCTTGTCTTCCTGAAAATCACACCAAAGCAACAAAGAAAAGGAATACCACCCTGTAACTTCAATTTTTTAGGGAAATTAGGAGGCAGCTATAATAAGCTGCCTTAATCTTACATGTGTGGGCTGCCAACAGAAGCTTAGATGGACACTAGCCATGAAGGAAGAAATCCTAAGAAAGCAGAGAGTTCAAGAGGCCCTACCAGGGCAGTCTTCTGACTGCATCAACAAAGATGAGGGGCTCACTCAGAAGTGCAAAATCTACATCTCTTGAACAGGAGAGAACATGATCTCTGGACCAGATATAATAAAGAGAAACAGAAGTTGCGGGATGTTGTAGGAGTGCACAAAGACACACACAGAAGCCACATTGGTAGGAAGCAGTCTGTCTCTATGGCAGCAGGAGGAGAGCTTTTAAGTTGTGAAGGCTGGAATGCTGCCTAGGATCCTTTCAAGCTACTTTCATAAGAACCATCTACAAATATCTAGTTTAGGAAAATGTAACTTATTCAGTGATGGGTACTAAAAAAAGATATGGCACAGAATCAGTATATAAATACTGTAAAAATGTGGTAAAGATCACCAGATTAACCAACAGATTAAAAATACTCAGAATTCTTTCATCTTCCACTTCATATATTTGTAGGGCTCCCTCTCCATCTCACTTGGCAAAAGCTAGACTTGAGAAGAACCTGTGAAGCTCAAGGTGATATCCCTTCCCATTACCTTTGACTTCTAAACCTTTCTCTCCCCTAGCCATCTTTCTTTTCCAAGAACATAGAAGGCATAGTCATCCCTCCAAGACTTTTCTTGTTCTTTCCTCTGCCTGGCATATTCTCCCCAAGATAGCAATATCACTCACTCCCTTAGCCCCTTCAAATTTTAATCAACTGTCACCTTCCAAGGGTGATTGTCACAGGTCACATTATTTAAAATTGTGACAAACGCATCAACATTCCTTATTCCTCCACTGTGAGTGGTGTTTCCCTGCATAATACAAGTCACAATCTGATATAGTATTTTCACAAAACTTTTATTTTATTCTGTATTATCTACTGCTATATCCTCAGTGCCTGCTACAGTGTAGGAATTCAAAATACATTTTTTTTAAAATAAATTAGTGAATGTACACTCTTCAGACAAATGTTTCCACAGAACAGATAAAGGGTATGCCCAAGCCTATTCTTAAAAATTAAAAAAAAAAAAAAACTGAATTCTTCACTTCCATGAAGGAAATTCAAAAAGAACAAATTTAAGAATGTAGGACAGAAAGAGGGGGACAAGGAAAATATGCAATAAGATTACTGGGTGCAGACAGGCACAGTAAGAAAAAAACAAACACATATAGAAAAATGAAATTTGAAATTTGATGAAAGAGACACCTCAGAAGATCCAATAAAGAACATATGAAATAGAAACAAGCAAAGCAAGCCAAAAAGTAATAGAAAATAACTGTGTATACAGATTAAAATAAACAAAATGTGGCATATCCATATAGTGAAATGCCACCGACTCATAATAAAGGAAAAAACCATACTCAAAATACAGATGAAAGAAGCCAGTTAGAAGGCCTACATATTGTATGATTTCATTTCTGTGAAATCTGGAAAAGGTAAAACTATAGTAACAGCGACATGGATCAGAGATTGCCTAAGGCGAAGGAGGGGGGGCAAGAATTGACTGCACCCAACATGAGAGAGGTTTTGGGGGTCATCAAAGCGTTCTAAAATTTGACTGTAATGGTTATTGTACAACTATATACATTTGCCAAAACCCACAGGACTCTACGCTTACACTAAAAAAAAATCCCAATATAATTCTTTTTGGTTTTGCTATTGATTAAGGATTACAGAGAAAATAATGTATTAAGAAGACAGGCAAATAATACCTAATACACATATAATTAAACTTCTCTAAGAACAAGGTTCAAATAACATTTAAATACATAAAATCAAGAAAACTTTTCTGAAAGAAATTTATTCTGGTTTATTTATTAACTTATTAATTAAAGAATATCATTTACTATATATCAGGCACAGTATTAAACATTTTTAAAATGATAACTTAATATCATAACAACCTTCTTTGGCAAATCCAATTATTTTCCCTGTCATACAGATGAGGAGACTTAAATACAGAGAAGTTAAATAATTTTATCAAGTTTCAGCTAATAAGTAGCAATGCTCTTTATACTTACATATTAATAGCCACATTATTTGGCAAAGCAAACTGAGTAGGATGCTCATCGCCAGACATATGTTAGTAAAATTACTAAAGTTTAACTATAAGTAGCCAAGGGAAAATAACCAGATATCTAGAAGGGTAAAAAATAAGGCTGGCTACAGTAAAAGTCAATGCCAGAAGGCAGTGGAAAACATTATAAAATAAAAAGATAACAAAAGCAAAAAAGAAAGGCCGTTTATAAATTTTATAATAAGTGCAGGTGTCATGAAGTCATTAAAATTTAAAAATGAACAGATTCAGAAAATACTGTTCACATGAGCTCCTCTTAAAACTAAAACAATTGAGCAAAATGATAAAAGGGCAATTTAGACTAAAAGGCTAGGTGGTGATTAGGGTTCTTCAGAGAAACGGAAGCCATAGGATGTTTGTGTGGAGAGACAGAGAGATTGTAAGACTTCGATTCTTGTGATTTTGGAGGCTGGTGAGTCCAAAATCTGCAGGGTAGTTAGATAGGCTGAAGACCCAAGAGAGCCAGTATTCCAATTCAAGTCCTAAGGCAGTCTGCCTTAGAGCTAAGAAGGGCCGATGATCCAGATGAAATCTTAAGGTAGTCCTCTTCTTTGGAAGAGGCCAATGTTTTTGTTGTATTTTTCAACAGATTCAATGATTGAATGAGATCAACACACATTGTACAGAACAATCTACTTTACTCCTAGTCCACTGATTTAAATGTTAATTTCACCCAAAACAATGTCACAGAAACATCCAGAATGATGTTCGATGAGGTATCTGGACAGGCGAAAGCCCAGTCAAGTTTATACATAAAATTAACCATCACAGGTGGTAGAGACAATATTCTCTAATAAAAATACAACAAAATTAGAAATTAACAAAATAAGTAAATGTATGTATCTATAAATCTGGAAATAGAAAAAAATCTCTCTTAACTCAAACACTAATCAAAATTGCAAAACTTAAAAAAAATAGTCCATATTTGAACATTTGGAATTTAGATAATCGGTGCTCAGAGAAAAATGCACAGCCTTTAATACTTAAACTGGTTAAAAAGAAAAAAAAAAACAAAGTAAGGAACTGATTCAGTTAGAAGTACAGAAATAAATTGAAAGCAAGCATAAAGAAAAAAAAAGCAATAAAAGTAGTATTTAATGAGATAAAAATATGCAAACAACAAAAATAATTTTAAAAAACCCTAAAACTGCTACTTGGAAGAAAAAATAAGCAATAGAACATACACACCACTTGTTAATAAAAATTGATTAGAATAAAGCATATAGGGACCCCCGAGTGGCTCAGTCAGTTAAGCATCCTACTCTTGGTTTCAGCTCAGGTCGTGATCTCACTGTTCTTCAGTTCGAGCCCCACTGAAAACATGGAGCCTGCTAGGGATTCTCTCTTCCTCTCTCTCTTCTCTTCTCTTCTCCTGCTCATCTTCTTTCTCTCTCAAAATAAATAAATACACTTAAGATTTTTTAAAAAAGAAAAAGAAAGCATATAATTGGAAGTTATTAGGAAGAAAAATTCATAGAAATAGAGGAAATTGGATGACTAATAAAAGTGCTATTTCAATAATATAAAAATAAATTTGAAACCTGGATAACTGATATTTTTTCCTAAGAAAAACAATTTGTCAAACTTATATTCAAACTCTGGAAATCAGAAAAGGTTAATTTCCATAAAACAATTGAGAGAAAAATAGTCAAAGATTAAAGGGCTTCACAGGAGAATTCCAACATGTATTTAACAATCAGACCATTGAAATGCTATTAAACGGCTCCAGGCATAAAAAAGAAAGCAAGCTTATAAAAAGAATATGACATTGATACTAAAGCCTTAAGTCTTTGAAAACAAACTGTAGAGTAATCTCACATAAATATTAATACAAAAATAGTAAATAAAATGCTGAAAAAGAAAATACAGCAAAATTAAAAGATAATTGTACCATGACTCAGTTTTGTTACATAAACGTAATGATGATTCAACATTAGGAATTCTATTAATATAAGTAGTATAAATCACCAACATCCATGATAAAAAAAAAAACATTTGAAAGAATTTAGCAACCGCCCCTAATAAACATTTAGTTGAATTATATGGAAGGTTATTTTTGTAGGTGAAAAAATAAATCAAATATTGTTCAGCCTAATAATACTAAGTGAAACAGAAGCCAATGAATTCATAATAAAAAGAAATCTATCTCAGCTCACAAGCCAATGAATTCAGTTAGAGTAAGAAACTGTAGGTAAAGCATTTTGGAAGGGGGTTGTAAAATTACTACTATTTGCTGAGATATGATTGCTTACCTGCAAAACCAAAGAGAATGAACTAGAAAATTATTACAAAAAATTCAGTAAGCTAAAGGGATATTAAATTAATATTCAGAAACTAATAGCTTTCATATATGCAAATAACATCCAGTTAGGTAATACAAGGAAAGAAAAAAAAACCCATTTTCAATACCAAGGTTAAATAGGGAAGAATAGCAATAATAAAGATGAAAAAAATCTCTTTTAAGAAAGCTTTAAAGGGGCGCCTGGGTGGCGCAGTCGGTTAAGCGTCTGACTTCAGCCAGGTCACGATCTCGCGGTCCGTGAGTTCGAGCCCCGCGTCAGGCTCTGGGCTGATGGCTCGGAGCCTGGAGCCTGTTTCCGATTGTGTGTCTCCCCCTCTCTCTGCCCCTCCCCCGTTCATGCTCTGTCTCTCTCTGTCCCAAAAATAAATAAACGTTGAAAAAAAATTTTTTTCTAAATAAATAAATAAAAAAAAGAAAGCTTTAAAGCAGCTTTGAAGGACAGGACTAGACATGAACAAATGTAACAGCATACTGTATCATTCAATAGGAATACTCAATATCATAAAGACTTTACTTCTCTGTAAGTTACTCTATAAATGTGATACAATCTAAATAAACAGTGCTAATTATGCAAACTATAATAACTAATCATAATTATAACCAAACATAATGTTTAAGTAGAAAAATAAAAGTCCCCGGCAAAACTCTGGAAAAGAATAAGGTAAACAGCAAGGAGGACCCTCCTTATGACATAAAAATGTGTTTATAATGTTGTATAATAAAGATTAGTAAAGTTTCAACATTAAAACAGTGAGGTGTTGGTTCATAAACAAGCAGAGCAATGGCCCAGAATAAAACATTCCAAAGTCCATACAAATATATATATATATATATATATATATATATATATATATATATAAATTTGAAAGAGGATAAAGTTAGCATATCAAATCAGTGGGGAAAAAATGAATTATTCAAAAATGGCATTAGAATTACTAGAGATAATTAAGCTATATCCATACCTCACACCAGACACCAAGATAAATTCCAAAAATAGCAAATATTTAAAAAGTACATAAATGTGTCAGAAGAAAACAGGAATAATAACTTCATAAAACTGGAGAGACAAAAGCCTTTCTCATTTTAACTCAAAATCCAGAAGTCATTAAAGAAAAGATAGATTTAACTAGACAAACATAAAGACTGCAAAGCCAAAGAAAAAATATTATAACTATAGTCAAAGGGCAAATAAAAAGTGAAGACACAATATTTTTCAAAATCAGTTAAAATATCTCAATATATAAATTCCACAAATATTAGTATTAAGGAGTATCAATAAGAAAAAGAACAATAATCCAATGGATCTTTGGTAAAAGGATATGATCATACAGTTCATAGGAAGGCAAATACTTTTTTTTGTAATGTTTATTTGTTTATTTTGCAAGAGAAATAGAGAGATAACACAAGTAGGGAAGGCATAGCAAGAGAGAGAAAGAGAGGAAGAGAAAGTGAGAGAGAGAGAAAGTCCCAAGCGGGCACCACACTGTCAGCACAGAGCCCAAGGAGGGACTCAGTCTCATGAGCCATGAGATCATGACCTGAGCCAAAATCAGGAGTCAGATGCTTAACCAACTGAGCCAACCAGGTGCCCCAGCAAATGTTCTTTAAAATATGAAAAGTAAAGCATAAACTCAATGAGAATAAAAGAATACACATGAATGATACAGAAATATCATTTTTTTAACATATTTGGAAAGAAATGATAATATTCCATTATATGCTATAGGTCAGACTGTGTGGGAAGCCAATTTCATATATTTCTAGAGTAAATACATATTTACAGCTTTTATGATGAACAATTTGGTAATATCTATGAAAATTATAAATGCATATATATTTTGACCCAGTAATTTCACTTCTGGGAAGTTTTCCACGAATATATTTGTGTTTTAAAGAATATAAGCAATTTATTACTAATTACATTTAAAAAGTTTTCTTTAAAAGCAAATGTTCATCAATAAGGAGCTGTTTAAACTATGGTGCATCCATATAATGAGATACTATGCAACTATAAAAAAAATGAGAAAGCACTTAATGTGTGCATATAGATTTATTAAGTGAAAAAATCAGGGTATACAAGAGCATGTGTAGAAAACAGGGAAATAAAAATACATATTCATATTTGTTTAAGTATAAAGAAACTGCTAATACTGTTACTCTGTGGGACAGAGGTGATAGGGACAAGGAGAAAAGAAAGACTTTTTTGATAACTTATATTTAATATGTTTTATAATTTGGGTCCTCAAAAATGTTATCTAGTAAAATAAATTTTTAAAAATATATTTTAAATTCTAATGCTTAATATTGCATGACTATCTCTGAAACTTATCTTTCAGTTAAATATTTATGATAGATTTAGAATCGTTGTCTTCATTCTATGTTTAAGTATTCAGTCAACAGTTCCAATTCTGTTTATTTTTGCATCGTTCTCATCTAGTTTAGAACTATAGACATCTCATATTACACAGTTGCCCAGTGTTTTATAGGTAGCATAAAGCATGAAATTTGAGTTCATATTGATTAAGAGAATTTTGGGGAATGTTTTAACATAGTAAAAAAAAATTAAAACTTCAACGGAAGCATATCTACGTTTTAATGTAGAAATACGCTATTTAAGTCATGGATTTTATAGCCCTCCCATCCTTCCCCTCGCTCCCAAATAAACAAGCAAACAATAGCACATAATATTGGAAACTAACGGGAAAGTCTCTTCAAATGAAGCCCTTCTCTTCTTTCCACTACCATAACCATACGCACCCACTTGGAAATGGAATCATAGGATTAGAGCAATCCAAGAAAACTATACTTACATTTGATATTTTCCCAGACAGAGAACCAAAATTAAAATGTTGCCATGCTGTCCAAAAACATTTGTTGAGACGTGTATGTTTGATATGTGGAAAATGTTTATAGTTTTGACACCCTGTAGAACTTAGGACAAGATGTATCTTCAAGATCAGCAGTCACTGAATGGCTAGCATTCATCAACTCCAGGGGCAGTTAATCAGTAAGTGCTGCCTCGGCGTCAATGGAAGGACCAAATATGGCCCAATGGATAGGCCCTGAAACTCCAAGAAGAAGAAGAGGCAGCTAGGCCAAAACTTCTTTTCATCCCACTCTCTTGTACTCCTTAGAGTAGACCAGTCACCAACCAAATACAACCAATTGATTCAGGTCAACACAATGTGGGCCAGAGGAATTACCTAGCCAAGCCCTACCCAAATTTCTGATCCCTCACATTTTGAGATATAATAAAGAGTTTTCTATTTTAAGACACTAAATTCAGAGGTGTTTGTTACATAGCAATATATAACAGGAACAATCAGATAGGAAAAACTATTAACTGATGGTATAATTTGGCACATTTTTTTAAACGAAAAATGTTTCATTTGATTTTCCATCTTCAAACAAGCAAAAAACCCTTTACTAACAAAGTACTCTTTAACTAAGGTCAATTATCATCTCCCTATGAGTGTTTTGTCACTATTCAACCTCCATGCAATTAGGGTACTATGTCTCATATTAAGTAAATACTACATTTTCATAATGCAAAGTAAACTAGAAATTTCAAAAATTAAGAAATTATTTCCCCAATATTTGAGTAGATATTCATATAATGATAATATCAAAGATTCACCATGATGATATTTTATTAGATATCAACCACCTCAAAATAATGATAATTTTTCGATTATTTTAGTCCTTTTTCATTTTTCAACCCATAAATCCAATATTTCTAAAAGTGAAGATTTGACAGGTCTCTGACGGTCTGACAACCTCCTTTAATAACTCCTTCTTGGGAGGAACAGCACTGCCGACATGGGTCTGTGTAGAGAAGGCCTGTTTAATATTAGCTTTCCATCAGTCCAGTTGTGTGACTGAGACTCTGAGCTACATTGCTTTAGGCCTGCTGGCAAGAGAAAACCTGTTTAATTACCTGCCCCAGCTGTACTTACTAAGTGAAATGATTATTAAATCTGTCTCTCTATTTCACAGTTTCAGTATACAATTCAAATCTGTGCCAAAAGGAATGGGGGACACAGATTCTGTAGGAGTAGGCAGGATTAAAACCCTCATCGCGACAGGTGTCTTAAGAGTATTGTTGCCTAGGGCTCAGCCGACCCTCTGTCGTCTAATATAAAAATGGAAGGTTCTTAGATGCTCTGCCAACTTTGAAACTGAATATAACCTCTCATCATTTACCCACATTATTGTCCAGTTCACGTTCAAAGGCATAATTCTTGGCCTTTTTCTACTTTTTTTACCTGCCGAAGGATAATTTGAGCCCTTTACTCTTAAGTCCTAAGACATGATAAAACCACAAACTTGTATTGTTCTCATTTGCAAATTCCCATCATCTGTTTCTCAGAGTTCGTTGCTCTCCTACCATTTGTGACAGAGGGAACAAACACCCACCCTTAGAGCAAACTAAGTGACCTGCTTCCATTGTAATTCCTGCTATGTTGAAAAAATCATGCAAGGTTTGACTCTACCCCATAATATATCCGTGTTCAGAATTTACAAAACTAATGGTTAAATCATTAAAATGCTTATTAAAATAGGGCCTCCAAGAAAATGAAATGTGTTTATTTTGTAGTCTAACCTATAACTTTAAAGAGCCTCTGCACACTTTGCAGAGGTAAGCACCAAAATTTGAGAGTGTATACTAATTTGTACTCACGCTTTTCTAAAAACAGCTCTTCATTCATAAAATCCTTCTGTTGTCTAATCTTGTAGCTTATCTTTCTTTCTTTGGTATTTACTTTGCTTTATAAATCAGTGGCAAATTAAATCTCATTTTTTGTCTGTAAACTTTAAGATAGTTTTTGCTAAATTCTGCAACCAGAAAGTAAACTAGCTTTTGCACTAACTCCACTTGTGTCATTGATGATGTATCTAAGTGCCAGTTTAAATAATACAGTCTCCCTTTTAGTGTTTCACAGTTAGAATTCATTTCTGTTTTGCAATTTTGTTTGGAACTTTAAATCAGGGTGTTGTTAGTGCCATGATTTAACAACGCGTAGGTTAAATGAATACAGTAGGCCATGAGAATTGGTCAGAGGAATACTGTATTTCCCTCTTGTCATTTATGCTAGACAGAAATTTGGTGTGACAAACAGTATCAAATATGAATGCAAATCATACAAATAAAGAGTTTATCGATAAGCATTTATGGAATTAGTAAGGGAAAAACGTCACCCTTTTCTCACTCCATCAAACCATAACATTTTTGGTATAAATAATGCATTGTCATTTGGGGTATCTATGCAACCTGTATGACCAGCCATGTCTTCTTGAGTAAGTCACAGAGATGATATCAATATCAAATAAAATTCAACAAGTTAAGCATCTCTTTATGCTCATTCTTTACGAGGATTACACCAATAATTTTGCCCAGCTGTATGAAATGTCACAGAGCCTTCGTGTAATCTTTGAGATCCAAATCATGGACATGAGGAATAATGTGGTGGAGGAAAAAACACTCTCAACTTTCCATTCTGAGTCCAAGCTGAGTTTGACTCTTAACCCTGCAACTCATTTTTTATGTTATCTGAGACTCATCATTTTTTCTCCTTTTTAACTTACTTATTTTTTTCCTTTTTTTGTATGAGTGTCTGTGATAAATAAAAATGCCTGGGTCTCCTGATCATAGGATGGTCATTTTTGTTTGCCAGTCTGTCAGCAATCTTTTGAGGTTTTTTTGAGGAGGAGGGGTCTTGTTGTTTACTTGTCTTTTATTAAGGTATAATCGACATATAACATTATATTTGTTTCAGGTGTACAACATACTGATGCGATCTTTGTATATATTGCAAAATGATCACCATGATAAATCTAGTTAACCTTGAGTTACAAATTTTTTTTTCCTTGTGACGAGAATTTCTCAGATCTACTCTCTCAGCAGCTTTCAAATACGTAATGTGATATTATTAACTATGGTCACCATATTGTACATTATATCCCCACAAATTATTTATTTTATAACTGGAAGTTTTTACCTTTTCATTTCACTCTTCTTGATATCAGTTTTTCAGCTGCAAAATAAAGGCTTTGTTCTAACATGACCATTCGAAAGTTCTCTTCCAAGTTTGAAATTCAAAAGTTACTAAGTTTATTGTGTTATTGGATGGTTGTGAGTGTTAAATTACTGAATTATTTTAATATATGCAGTTTTAGCACAGGGTCTGGCACAGAGTGATCTAGTACAAAGTGAGTGTTCAAAATGTTTTCCTGTGGCCAAGCTTAGCCTGTCTTATGCTATGTAACTGCACATTCACATTAGAGCAGATTAGCATCACCTCAAGTTCCATCATGATTCACTAGTCATCATCAGTATTTGGTTCTCCTTCCCCCCTGGGCATACTGAAGGTTACATTTATCAGGTTTCTGTGTAAATTGTAAGTTGGATGAGAACGCATGACTCGTTCTGACCAAAGAAATGTAAGCAGAAAAAAAGTGTGTTACTCCTTGGCTGAGGTGAGAAATGCCTGTGTACATTTCTTCTGACTATCCCTCCTCTGCTGCTAGGATATGACTCCATCGCTACAGGTACAAAATGGTGGCACTGTGGCAGCCTGGTCCCTGAGTGTTTATATGGAGCAGATGTCCCTGACAGACTACACGGGATATATACCATGAGCAAGAAATAAACCTGCTGTTAATCAACAGAAAGTTTTTGTTCTTTTTGCTGCAGCATAACAGCCTATCCTGAGTAACATCCTTCATGCCATTAAAATGAATTTACACAGTTTCCGAGCGGTATATTTAGCTGTGCCTTCCTCAGTGCCATTCAGATACAGTTATTTATTTCCTTCCCCTCAACTTCATAATTAAACCACAAACCAATTTGCTTAATAATTAATATCTTTATCCTGTGGGGGAGGAAAAAATAAATTTCCCTTTACTTTTCTAAGTTCTTGGTCGGGATTTGCCCCCCTCCCCACTGTGATAACAGGAGAAAAACAAACAAGTTTAATATCATGTATATACATTATATATATATATATATATATATATATATATATATATATATACACACACACACACACACACACACACACACACACACACACACGGGAGAGACCCAGGAAAACTGAGTAACTCCCCCAAGTGGCACAGTCACCTCCTTAAATATCATCTCCATATAAAGACAAAAGAAAGATGTTGTGGGATAGGTGAGTTGGAGAAGAGCAGTTATGGGAAGTTATCAGTCAAAGCACATTAAACAAGGCTATGGTTGTTATGCAGATTTAAGTCTGTGCCTTCTCCTTCGGTAAGAGTTTCTAGGGAGTAGGTCATCTTTGTCTTCCTGGTACACAGAGGGAGACACCCTTACAAAGGGAGATTTCCCTTGTAAATGTAAATATCTATTACAAAAAGGTAACTTCTACTTGGTTTTCACAGCTTCTCCTAGGTCTGGAGTTTCTTATAAATAAACAGTCTAAAAGAATGTTTACTCCAAAGAGGGATATTTGGGGGCAATAAATTCTGCTCCCCTTCATCTCCTAAATCTCTCCCACAGGTAGCCCTTCCCTTCTAGTCCTACCATTACTCCCCCAGTCCAGGCCTTCAGCTGTTCTCACAAGGTTACATCTGTAGCCTCCTGACAGGGTCTCACTGCTTCCAGATTACCTCATTCAGATCTCTTTACCCTTGATTAAATTTAAAAAGCAATTTTGCCTTACTGGTCTCCTTTAAAAAAAAAAAAAAGTTTCCAATATCAGGAGTCCAAGCCTGGCAGTGTGACATAAAAAGCCCTTCCATGAATTTGCCTGTTAATCTCTCCATTTCCTACTTTTCTTTGCCTGGAAAACTAATATCTAGGAAATCATGAGTTGCCTATACTTCTAGATACACCATGGTGATTCACACCTTCTGACATTGCTCATGCTATTCTATCTAGAATGACCTCCCACTCTTTCTTCATTTGACTCATTTCTACTCATTCATCATGATTCAGTCAGTCTAGAATCCCAGATCCTGTTGTATTCTGCTGTGTGGCTACACCTACTCTGTGTGTACTTCTAGGCTTGTTATAATGTAACTGTTTGTGTCTTTTTTGCCTACTAGATCCAGAGCACCTAAGGCAAGGATATGCCTGTCATGTATCTTTGTATTACTCACCTGCCCTCTCTAATGCCTGCTAGTGCTCTGTAAATGTTGGTGAAACATTCTTACCCCTAAGGGTCACTGTTCTTAATGCCTGGAAAATCCCACGCTCTTGTCTCTGATTCAGCTTTTACTTGCCCCCATTTTGCCATCATATTGCCTCCTCACACAGCAGTCCTTCTGATTGACCTTCTGTTTCAGTTTTCCTGCTGAGACAGAAGCTATGCCATAGACCAACCCTCTTCAACGTGGACTAGCCCTGCTGTGCTGTTGTCATTTCCTTTTTTTTCAGAGCTAAAGTCTGTTTCACATGCACCTTGCTAAGAGTCGTTATCTTGCCAGGAACAAACTGATCACTTTGTGATTCATGATGTAGCCATCTTTTTGACGTCAAGTATCACCTCTTTTCTTAGAACCTTCCTCCCTGATTCTACCTATTGGAATAAACTGCTCATATAGAGCTGTAACCCAAGTCAGGCCCAAAGGACCACAGTTCTACCTTCCGCTTTTCAAAGATAATCACTCTCCTGCAATAGAAAGAACCATTTATGAACATCTGCCAGTGCCTCCATACTTTCCAGAAAACGTTAGAACGTGTCAGCCCAGTTCTAAAAGGTCTTTCCACTTTTTTTGGAGGAAGGAGCAAGTAGAGAAAAAAAAAATAGGTAGTTCATATTGAAGTGGTAGGTGACATGGTGATATGGTCCCGAAGAAAAGAAATGTAGTTTGAAGCAATAAAACACCAGTGCTTAGAGAAGCTGAGATCACCTGCATTAGCACCTGCATTGTACCTTTTCAATCTAAAGTCTTTTTAATCCGGACAATGCCACAATTTTCAGTTATTTCATGTTAAAACTATTACAAAGGGGAAATGGAATTTTATAATTAATATAATTGTATAATTCAAATACATGTATAATTCATTTTATAATTAGGTTCATTTCACAGACATCACACCAGGTAACAGTCACGGTTGCGTCTACCACAAAGGCCTGGCATGTTCTCGAGGATCACTGAGTGTGTTGTTGGTGATCAGTGAAAGTCCATGTTTTAGGGTTAACTTGGAACCCTTTTGAGAAACAAATCCATTCCTCATCTGCACTACATCGGCATCTCTTCACAAAAGAAGCAGCACAGATTAACCTCCTTGGAGACAAGGTAGGGATTGGAAGAGCAGGTGTACAAGCCCCATTATGTGACTGAGGAACTTGTGGCATTCAAAAGGGCCCCACTTTGTTGAACGCTTTATTGTCAATCTGTCAAACTCTCAGTATTTTTGAATAAGAGACCCACATTTTCACTGCCCACTTGGTCCCACAACTTAAGTAGCTGATCCTGGCTGAACCAGTAGATATGTGTTTCTCACAAAACCTTTCATTAAGGTGCCATTGACCATTCAGAGTCTGTAACATATGAATCAGGGGGTACATGTGAAAGTGAGAGTTAATTCTTCCTTAGCTATAGTCCTTATCATTTCTGAAAGTCCTAGAAAATGTATAAAAGCTAGATAAAAGAAAAAAACACATGACCCAGAAATACAGCTGTGATCATCAATATAATCTCTACCAAATATTTAGCTTTATGTGTTTGGGGAAGGAGAAAGAATTTTCCCTTTACTCTCCTAGGTTTTCGGCTGAGAATCCTTGTAATAAAAGACGGATTAACAGGAGAATGACAACAACAAAAACAACAAACCCAGAAATGTAATAATATATATACCTCTTGTATACAAGACAGATACCCAGGAAAACTGAGTAACACTCCAACATGGCCCAAGCTGCCACCTTGAATTCCATCTCCAGCTAACTACAAAAGGTGTTGAGGGAGGGGGCAGTTATAGGATGTTATCAGGTAAAATACTATAAACAAGACTATGGTTGTTATGACGCTTTAAGTCAATGCCTTCCCCACACATAAGATTTTCTAGGGTTTTAGTCCTCCTTCTCTTCCTGGGACAGAGAGAGCCACCCTTGCAAATGCAGACATCCCTTATGGGTATTAATGTCTCTTACCAAAGGGTAACTTTTACTCTGTTTTCAGAGCTTTTCCTATGTTGTGCTATTTATTAAAAATGATCAGCCTAGAATAATCCTTATGCCAAAGAGACATATTTTGGAGGCAAATTCTGCTTTCCTTCATGTGCCATTAACAGAAAATTTGGTTAGGAAAAAGGTCATTTTTAAGCTCAAAGTCTCCTGCGAGGAAAATGTATAGATAAAAGACTAAACAATTATCTTGACAACAGTTAATGTGCTCCTCTCCCTTTGTAATCCAAATTGTAAGAAGAGTCGTTAAAACTTCAGTTATTATATCAGTATAAAATTAAACTATTTTCTTTATAGTTCATCACACTGCAACCCAGTTAAGAGTTGTTGCATTGTAAAGAGCTGTACTTTGTTTACAATTAATTCATTGAGCTTTCCTTTTAGTAGTCTTGATCAGAACAATTTCATTTGTTATTCATGCTGATTTACATAAATACTCCACAGCGTTTTCCTATTAAAGGACACTTAAAATGAAGGGCAACATTTGCTTCTCTCCTCTTCTATGCAATTTATTTCATGTTTTCTTTGAAGAGGGTTGTTATGATCAGCAGACAGGAGCGAGTGAAAACATAATTTTAAGTCTTGAATGGTGATCATTTTCAGTCTTTTAAAGACTGCTAGCCTTAATTGATTTGTCTCCATGTGAACTGAACTGTTATGTCTGAAGAGAAGCTTCCTTTAATCTCTCGTATACTCTGAGGACCTAAGCATAACGAATAACTTGCTTTAAAAAATGATATTTCTAACTCATTCATTCATTCGTATAGTACTCAAAAAGTACTAGTTAGGTATCTGCTATGTGCAAAGCACTGTCCTTAGGCATAGGAGATATAAAAACAGGAAAAAAACAAACATGATCTGTAACCTAGAACATAAAGTCTAGTAGAAGAGATAACATTTAACAAGTAATCGTGAAAACAAAGGCAAATGGCCTCTGTGGCAAATATATGAAAGAGAAGTACTCAGAGCTAGGAGACATACGGAGGAAGTCAGATGGGTTCTAAAGCAACACATTTGAGTGAAGATCTGAAAAATAAGTAGTGTGCAAAGAGTAATTACAGTAATTATTTACATCAGAAACAAACATTTAGAAAATACATTTTAATACAATTTAATAACAATTGCAGTTAAAATTATGACATACTTGGAAATGTTTCTTTATAAAACATGTTCAAGAAATTCATGGAGAAAAAAAGTCGATTTGAAGATGTAAAACAAAACTTTTAAAATGTCTATGCACTAAAAACTCATTATCAAAATTATGTCACTTTTCAACAAATTAGTCTCTAAATTCAATGCACTTTTCACCAAAATTCAAATACAGTCTTTCATTGAGTTTGATAACCTAACTAAAGAGAATGCATGTGAAAGAATAAAGAGCTAAAAATAGCAAAACCGAGGGCACCTGGGTTATATCCAAATCCGGATTTCAGCTCAGGTCATGTTCTCACTGTTTGTGAGAGTAAGACCCCAATTGGGCTCCAGGCTATCAAGTGCAGAATCCTGCTTGGGATTCTCTCTCTCTCTCTCTCTCTCTCTCTCTCTCTCTGCCCCTCCCTCACTCTCTCTCTCAAAATAAATAAATGTAAAACAAAAAACAAAACAAAAAACAAAAAAAACGAATAGCAAAAACATTACTGAATAAAAACACTTACACTACAAAATATCAAAACTTCCTTTATACAGTAAGTTTTAGTATATTCATTATTGATACAAGAATTTTAAAAGTAAACCAAATGGAGAATTCATGATATAGGACAAATTTGATATTGTAAATCAGTGGGGGAAGTATGGACTACTTAGTACACGTAGGCATTTGGTTATATATGATCATAAAAACAAAATATGTCTCATATAACACACAATTGTAAATTTTAAGTCTAACTATAACATTAAAGCACAATAAATATGAACCGCTTTAAAACTCTAAGAGAATGTAAGATAGTACTCTTACAATCTTAGGATACAGAGATTTCTGGATATGAAGCACCAAAAGCAATTTGTAAGTAAAAAACTGAAAAATTTAATTACATTAAAATTTAAAATCTGTTCAATAAAAGACATCATAAACTAAGTTAAAAGAGAAGACACATAGGTGTGCCTGAATGGCTCAGTTGGTTGAGCGTCCGACTTTGGCTCAGGCCATGATCTCATGGTTTGTGAGTTCGAGCCCCACATCGGGCTCTGTGCTGACAGCTCAGTCTGGAGCCTACTTCGGATTCTGTGTCTCCCTCTCTCCCTCTGCCCCTCCCCACTCATGCTCTGTCTCTCTCTGCCTCTCAAACATAATAAGAAAAAAATTAATAAAAATTAAAAAAATAGAGGACACATATAAGGAGAAGCTATTTGAAACACATGTGATAAGAATATTTTAATGTCTAGATGTAAAACATTTTTATAAATCAATAAGAAAAAGACAATGACCCTATATAACATTGGATAAATTAGGTGAATAAGCAATTTATAAAGAAGGAAATTGCCAATAAAGTTATGAAAAATATTGAGCGTTATTAGTAATCAGGAAAATGGAAATGAAAACAGCATAGTTGACATGACCAAATTTTAGGAAGCAAGTCAAGAAATGGATGTTTCGATATGAGGATGAATTGGTAAATCTGTATTAGAGAACAATTTAACGACATTTTATAAAATTGAAAATGTCCAAGCCTTAACCCAGCAATTGTACTCATAAGTATATATATATTAGAAAAACTCTTACATTTAGGCATAAGTAAAATGTGGAAAAATATTCATTGAACCATTACTTATAATAAATAAGATAATAAGAGGAGGCATAAATTACCACATGATTACACAGTTAAATATAACCATTAAAGTGAATAAATTAAGTCAACATGGATACATTTACAAAAAGCAGTATTGCTTAGGTAGCAGGAACTGTGTAAACCATGTGAATCCATTATATGCATTTTTTAAGATGCAAAAAAACTATACATACACACACGTTCAGAGATCCCTATCCGAACTCTTGCTCTTCAAACATAGGAATCGATAGATTCAGGTAAATTTTCATATAAATCTCCTCCTCCCCCTCCATCTAAATTCTCATTACTTGCTATTTGAAATTCCAGAAACTAAGAGATTCAGATAATTTGCTATTCTTTGCTCCCTAATCCTGTACCCAAACTCTTATTATCCAAATTCAGATAAAGATTATAACTGTACAGAGAGGGTAACTTTGAGTATAAAATAATTACTGGGGATGCACCAGATTCCCAATAGTGTTGATTTAGGATTAGGAAGGAAGACAATGAAATAATAGCTACACAAGTTACTTTCAATGTTTCTGTAAAACATTTAGTGTTTAAAAAAATTCTGAAACAAATGTGAAAAAATATTTAACTCAATAAATAATGTGTAGACAATAATGTTTGCTGTTATTCTATGTATGTTTCCTAACATTCAAAATAATGCTGCAGACTTTGAAAACTGTAAAGAATTCATTAGGATATGAGGTGAGTTAATATTCCAGATAGAGTAGCATATGTGAAGATTTGTGGCAGGATGGAACATGATGCACTCAAGAAAGTTAACCAATTCTTGTGTTCTAGGGTAGAGAGGCCAAGAGAGGCAGGGATGTGAAGGGATAGTGTAGGCTCTCTAGGGACTGTTAGGATCCAATGACTTTATTCTGAGAGCAAAGAGAATTCATAGAAAATTTCAGATATTTGTGCAAGGGTAAGGAGGCTTTGGGTGGTAATAAGATTGATCTTTTAAAAAGGATTTAATTTAGTTGCAGTATGAGAAATGATTTGGAGTGAATCCAGTGGATGTGAGTGGGTATTAGGAAGGCATTTCAGTACTCCAGGTGATTAAGAAAAATTGTAGGAAATATTACAACTTTAGCAGAAAAAACCTGAGTTAGGTATAGACATCAAGGTTGACACTTAACACTAATATACTCATTGGAAGATGGAGAGGACTACACAAAAATAAGAATCTGATCCAACTTGATGATTCTTGCATCTAAAATTGAAAATTATTACCAAGAATGGCTTCTGAAGCACTCTTATGGTCCCTTAAGCCTAAATGAAAAGATAATAATAGGGGCGCCTGGGTGGCTCAGTCAGTGAAGCATCTGACTCTTGGTTTCGGCTCAGGTCATGATTTCACGGTTCTGTGAGTTTGAGCCCCATGTCGGGCTCTGTGCTAACACTGTGAAGTCTGCTTGGGACTCTCTCTCTCCCCCTCTCTCTCTCAGCCCCTCCCTTGCTCATGCTGTGTCTGTCTCTCTCAAAAATAAATAAATAGACATTTAAAAAAAATTTTTAAGATAATAATAATATAGGATAGTGCCTCCACATACAGAATTTAAGCCAAAAAGTGTCTAATAGTTACTACACTGTTTTATTTAGATCTCCATGGGCTCCAATATATATATGTATATATTTTTTAATATATATTTATAAATTAATATATATTTTAATATGATTTTTACAGGGACTAGATATCATCATTCAAGATTCAATTCAGGTATCACTTTCCCTAAGAGATCTTCTCTGATCACTACTCATATCACATTAACTTCATAGGATTTATTACTCCATGAAATCATATGTTATCTTGTTATTGTCTCTAGCAGAGTATAAGTTCCCTGAGAGCAGGAAAATTATCTGTTTTATTTTTATTTTTTAAATGTATTTATTTTGAGAGAAAGAGAGCACAAGCAGGGGAGGGGCAGAGAGAGAGAGGGAGAGAGAGAGAATCCCAAGCAGGCTCCACATGGTCAGTTCAGAGCCCAATGCGGGGCTGGGGCCCACAAACCGATCGTGACCTGAGTAGAAACCAAGAGTCAGTCGCTTCACTGACTGAGCCACCCAGGTGCCCATGTCTGTTTTTTAAATGTTCTGCTTCACCATCTACAGCAGCACTGACACAAAGTAGGTACTCAACAAATAGTTGTTAAATGTATAAGTGAATAATTTCATAGGCACACGGGAAGAGAGCACAATAGAAAGACGGTTTTATTTCTCGATCCCATCAAATTTTGAGCAAAAAAGGAAAATAAAACAGAAAAAAAAAAGCTAAGTAATGTCTTTCAATATATTTATAGATTCTTTCCTCAAAAGACCTTACAGTCATTTTCAGAGATGTCAGCCTTATTATCCATCACACATACACTGGCATTCAGTATGGAAATTCCATATGCGTGTAGTCCATCTCATAAATTCTGGTGTCATGCTTTACAATTAATAAATATTTACTACCACAATTGTCTACTTCAAATGCTGAGGAGCATATTTAAGGCTTCTCGGGAGACATAAATATTTCATGTTAAGCATTCTATGTGACAAGTACAAAATATAACAACAAAATCCAACGGGTGGAGCGCATTTCACATAATCAATCATGTCCTAAGACAAGTGTTACAAATAAAATGGATGAGTTCAACATTTCTGGGTCAAATATAATTGCCACAATGCACTTACATATTTGATAACAGTGAAGTGAATGGGAACATTAGATATGAAGCATATTTTACTTAAATATAATAATGCATATGAATATAAAATTGTTAAATTATATTATTTATATTGAGAAGGAATTGTTTTTAAGCAGACTGAATTTTAAAAGTATCTGAATAGTTCTAAGTGTAAGCTTACACTCATAAACTGCCCACTGGTAAATAAGAGACCCAAGTTGGCAGATTTCTTGATGTATTTGTCACAAGGGTCCAGGCTGCAATAACAAATACCCCAAATCTCAAGAGTTTAGGACGACAAAAATTTCTTCCTTATCCGTGCAAAGTCCACATGGTTCTAGGCCACTACCTAGGCCATCTGTCTACCATTCAGTGACTCGGGTAATCAGGCTGCTTTAATCATTTGGTTCTGACATCTCAGCTAATGAAGACTACAACCACCACAGACAAGGAAGGGAAGACACTAGCAGGTCACTAAGTGGCTTTTAATTTCATTACCCTAGTGTAGCACACATCATTTCAACACACATTTTATTTGCCTGGAACTAATTACATGGTCCCATGTAATTGCAAGGTGTTGGAAAGTGTAATTTTTTTGTGTGCCCAGGAAGAAGTGACAACCACACTTGATTTTTTTTAAACTCTAAAACTCTTCAAAATTAGCATGATAACATATCACAAATCCATCACAGATTAAGCAAAATAGATTCCCCATCTAAAAAATATATTCTGTATAATCATGGTAAATTATCATTCAAGAGTTTACAGAATACAGATGGCAAGAAATAGTCCTAACATCTAATTTGATGTATGATAGAATTTAGTTGGCAGATGTTGGAATTACTTTTCAAAAGAACATTTGGTCAGCATCAAATTGTAACCAAATAAGCAAGCTTTTACTTTGTGGTACAACTAAATCAATCTTTCAACAAAAATTTTTAACGTCACTCACTGGGACTAGAAGGAAATTACTAGTAAAATGTAGAAAGACAGTCAAGAAAAGGATCTTTTAGCTCAGAGATATAGTTTGAACAGTCATCTCATTATTCTAAAATACTAAAGATTAGGCATATTTCCATTTTCAATATTATTCTCCTTAAAACGTTATTCTCTCTTCAAATATGCCCTGAAATTTTTGGAAATTGGTAATAATTTGTCATTCCTTATCAGAAAAAAAAGAATCCTCAGCAAATATTTAACATAAATTTTGAGCCGAAAATTAAAATTGTAGAAATATACCTAGAAGATAATTCAAATTTTACATTTGAATTTGGACTTTTGAGTTTAATGAATTCCCCAAAATACATACCATTTTAACAATCCACTAACAAACAAATTATTTTTTATGGCAGAGGAAAATGTTATTGTGTTATTTTTCACTTTTATATGCTCTTTTATCTTTATAATTCTTTCAAAATACTATCTTTTTCTGAACATTTTTACTAATTGAATTTATCTCACTCACATTTTAAAGTTGATGGTGTTAATTACAATTTATCATGGCTTCCCTACCTTTTCCAACAATTATTGTCTGAGCTTTGTTGTATATGACATTCCCAATAGACATATGAGAATAATCTATTCTCTTAGAAGTAGGTGGTTTGAATACTATTACTTAAAAGGAACTACATAAGAAAAAAAAGCAGGAAAAAAGCAATTATAGTGCTTTTTAAACCCACATAATTAGTCAAATAAAGAAGGCAAAATATGTAAAAAAAAATACAAAAAATCAAATGAAATAATATAGACAGTAAAGTTTAATTGATAATACATGCATGTATACATCCTATAAATAGAGACTACACAATTTTTTAGTAACATGAAACAATTTTTAGGATTTATGACTTATTGATCATAAAGAATAAAGTCAGTGAATCCAAAGAATGCAAAACATGTGACTACATTTTTATACCATGATACACTAAGTCAAGATGTTAATAACTATAAGTGAACAATAAGAAAATAAAACTATAAAATTATTTAAACAACTTAATATAAGCAACTAATTAGTAATATAAATGAAGGTGTTTTATAAATGAAAATAAAACATATTTTAAAGTGTTTTCTTAAAATAAGAAATGGTAAAGAACAATTGGAGAAGACTTTGAAAGTTATGAGATGTTGTGTTATGGTAATATATTTTATATCTTACTCTAGTGGATTTTCTGACAAAATTAGAATCCCCACAATTATCATACATAAAAATGCCAAATAAAACACCAAAATTGAATTTAATAATTTATTAAAAATTAGTTCACCACATCCAAATAAGGTTTTTCCCTAAACAAATTTTTCCCTATACAAATGTTTTTGTATAATTTATAACACCAATAAAATTTAGATGAAAAGCTATATGATCATCTCAAAAGATACTCAAAAGATATTTGATGAAACTTGACCATAATCCCAAGAAATATTCTTAGTAAAATAGGAATAGATGAGCACTCCCTAAAAAAATGCTATAGAATATCTATCTTAAATGAGCAAACAACACATTAATGAACAAACATTAGAGGCTTTTCTAATAATATTTTAAGTTTCATAATAAGGATGCCTGTCATGCTAATTACTATTTAACCCCCTTCTATCCAACGAATAAGAAAAGAAATAGAAATAATAGATGCAAACTTTATAAAGTCAAATTTGTTATTATGTTTAAGATTTATGGTCTATCAAGAAAGCCTAAAATAAAATACTAAGCTACAATTAGATTTAAAAAGCAAGTTTATTGAGATAATAGACCAAAAAAACCCTAATATTACAAATCTAAAATATATCTAATAAATTTGCAATAACAATTCACAAAGTACCCTTAAGAAGATAACTTAAAAATATAAAATAAATAAAAATATGTGAATAATGTATAGAGAAAAGTATCAAATTTTGCTAAAAAATATAAAACAGGTTTGACTATATAAGAGATACAGAAAGTTCTTGACGGGAATAATGAGTGTTATGAATATGGTAATTTCCTCCAATTTAACATAATTCCAATTAACATCCTCATTAAATCAGTTTGAATTTGATAAAATTACATTTTAAAAAAATGATTATGTAAAACAGAAGAATTTTGAAAAAGAAAGTCGTAAAGGGAAATAAGAACCAAATTAGATTCCCATGAATTCATCCACATATCTCCTAAAAAGAATGTTGTTAAAGCTTTTAATTAAAATGGGTCTGGCAAGAAAACCAAAAAATGTTCTAGGTCTTCTCTCAATTCATCCATTTTGCAGCAACTTGGTTTACTTCAGGGAAATGTAAGTTGCTTAAAAAGAAGCATTGACAAAATAGCACGCACTGACTAGAAACAGGTCCAGAATTTCATTAATGTCTACAGGGATTTTAAGAGACTGCCCACAGAAATAAAAATTTAAAACAAACATAAACAGCAGTTTTAAAATAAAAGAAATTGTGTGTCCTTTTATCAAGAGAATATTTTTCCTCTTGAAATGAGATTCTTTCTAAAGACAATTACTCACCAATTTGTCATAAATCTAATGATTTTAAGCTTTTATTTCTCATTTGAAGTAAGCTTAACACAAATTTGTATGAAATGTTCATAATCTTAATTATTTTTTGTGAAATCTATATGTTTATTTGCAAGTAAGAGTGAATGAAGAAAAAGTTAATAAGTTAATCTACTCAGAGGGAAACAAATTAACATACTCACTTTCCAGAAAATATACAGCATTATCATAGGCAATAGCCTCCTATATTTCTCCCTTCATTCAGAGAAATGAATATTCCACAGACATGGATTTAAATTAATATTTAGGTATATCACGGGCACCTGGGTGGCTCAGTTGGTTAAGCATCTAACTTTGATTCAGGTCAGGATCTCATGGTTCATGGGTTCGAGCCCTGCGTCGGATTCTGTATTTTCAGATCCTCTGATCTCCCTCTCTCTCTGCCCCTCCCCTGACTGCTCACTCACTCTCTTTCAAAAATAAATAAACACTGAAAAAAACAGAATTAAAAATTAAGTTTATCAAATATATTACTATAATTTGAAAAAATAAAATGGTACTTAAAAGCTACATAATTGAAAAGCTACATAATTGAAGTTCCCTGCAGTTTTTGCATATATCCCACTACTTCTTAGGAGTTTTAATGTAAAATTCTTCTTCTTCTTACCCTTCTAAATCTTCTTTAATGATTTTAATTGTAAATTCCAACTTGTAAAATAACTTTACCATTTTTAAATTTCTTTTGCTTTCAAATACCTTGTACCTCTTTGTCCATCTCTCTGCTTTTTCTTTCCTCACCTCCTCCTCCTCTTCTTCCTGATATTGATGATGATGATGATGATGATGATTCTTCTTCTTATCAATTATATCATTATTATTATTATTATTATTATTATTATTATTATTATTATTGTTTTAAGCATTTTCCTTGCAAACACACACATCTAGATTTTGCTTTGAGTTGTAATCTATGTCTGTTTTTTTAATGGATAGTTTCAGTCTATTCATATTTAGTGTAATTAATAATATATTTGACTTTATTTTAATTTACTCTATTAATTATTTTAGATTTTATTTTATTTCATTCTTGGCCTACTTTTTGCTGGCTGTTTTACTGATTTCTATTCTAGGTTTCTCCTCCCAATTAGTTTGAAGATTTTTTTCCTTTCTACAGCAATGTTTTGTATCATTACTTTCTTAAACACACATGATTCTACTATTATTCATTCTATTACTATTACATTAACCAATTTTCCTCATGTATACTCACTGCCTCTTTCACAATGATGTTTCAATTCCCATCTTGCTTTGCTTTATTTCTTCCTTCCATAGAATAAAACCTTTAAAGTAGGGTTTCTTCTCTTTTTTCCCCATTTTATTTATTTATTTTGAGAGACAGAGTGTGCATGTGTGCAAGCAGGGAGAGAGGCAGAGAGGGAGAGGGGGAGAGAGAATCCCAAGCAGGCTCCATACTATCAGCATGGAGCATGACGCAGGGCTCGATCTCATAACCATGAGATCATGACCTGAGCCAAAATCAAGAGTGGAAAGCTTGACTGAGTGAGCCACCCAGGTGCCCCTTTATTTTCCTCCTCATGATGAATGAAACATTTGGCATGTTTTTATCTCCTTCCTGCCAAACTTCAAGTGGTAGTGTTCACAGTTAGTTTGGATTAGAATTTCTCTCACAGAATGTCTTGTCTGTTTCAAACAATCTTATTGTGTTACATATTTCCAGGAAGTCTATCCTTAATCGTTATATTTCTGTCTCTATATTGCTATGTACATCTATATCTTATGTCATTATTATTTCACTAATATTTCCTTTATGGGGGGGGGGGTTGTTCATGTTCATTTCAGTTAGAATCTTTCCTCTGACCACAGGTGCATTGGCCACTCTCATTGTTCACTCATGGGATCTTTACCCTTCTCTCCAGGCACTTGACAGGATCTACACTTTCCATCCCTTGCAGTGGGACCCTGACACTGGTCTAGTCAATGTTGAGAAGCAGAAATAGTGTTTGTCACTTGTTTCTGTGTGAGAAATTCCAGAGCTCTCTTATCAAGGACATTAATTTGAGTCTTAGTAATGATCAAAAACTGATTGGACTGAGACTAATATTTTTAAATTACATATCTTGTTTATAAGTTCCAGAAAGTTTTACTTTTGGTATGTTTGGCCTTTTCCAAATTACCGTATTCATTCAGGTATCCAGATATCTCCTCAGGCATTTTATTTCGCTGGGCTTGTAGCTGGGTGTTTCAACCTGATTGTTCTCTCTTTGCTAGACCTCTCAGATGGTGGCTTCTTTGGGTTGGGTGGCAGCTCAGTGGGGGTACAACTCATTGTTATGATATCCTAAATGGTGGGACTCCTATAGGTGTATAGTATGAAAGGTAAAATGTCATTCATCACTTTATCCCATTTCAAAGCCACAGACAGATATAAGTAATCATCGGTTTGGCAGTCTTTCTACACTCTTAGAGCTTCATGAGTAGTGGAGGCTCAGCTCACTGACTCAACTCTCTACCAGTTATCTGGGAATCTGCGATACCCATACACTAATATATCTCAACATCCAACTGTCCCTTGGGTCCACAGTTGGCTTGAAAAAGCTTTTCTTATAATCAGCTGCCCTCAGGGCCTCATCCCTGGTTTCTAGCGCAGAAAGTCCAAGGTACCGTTTGGCTCAAAGACAATAGAGTGCACGACATTTCAAGACCTCAGGAAAGTCAGAGACCTCACACATACGGAGTTCCCTACTGGTCCCAGGAAGGCAACTAACTTGGAACTGGGGAGCAGGGGAAGAGAAGGAGGGATGGAAAAAGCCAGTCCCAGGATTCTCTCACCTAAAGGCTCTCAACTCTTTTGTTTCTTTTAGTGTTCATCACCATTGTCCTAAGTAAGATATTTAATACTTGTAGGTCTTTATTTGGCTTTGGCAGCAACTATTGACTTCCTGTTGATGTTTAAATTCTCTTATTCCACCATCACCACTCCCAATTTCTCTCCCACAACACTCCAATATTGTAATATCATAATGTTTGGTGAAATCATTAGTCAATTTTTATATAATTATAGTTTTATAAAGGCCTTATTTACTGCTATGTCAAGTGATTTGTTTTCTTCTCAATACAAGCTTTTTTTCTTAGAGTACATTACTGCCTTTTAAGATTTTCTTTGTTTTCTGTGTATCTATTGCTGATATTTGTCCAAAAGTTCCATCAAAGCTGTCAAATGCCTAGTAATAATTTTCCATAATACCCAAATACTTCAGAAAACTTGAACTTCTTCCACGCAGCCCTCTAACCACCTGCTCTAATATGAAGGATTACTTCTCCCTGTGTCTGAAACACAGCTGTCACTCTGGAATTTCAATTCCTCATTGTATTAGGGAGCCTTTTTCCTAGATAGCACGTTTTTTTTTAACATCTGTGGGTTTATCATTTATATTTCTTAGATACATTCTCTAGAACCTTTCTAAGGCAGATTGCATGAGGACTAAATTATTAAGTCCATACATTTTTAAGATTATGTTTTTTCTTCTCTCACAGCTGATTGATAGCCTGACTTTAGTATTACAGGATGAAAACCATCTTTTCTTAGAATATTAGACACATTATTTCAAGAACTTCTTGGAAACAGGTTAGCATTGAGAGAAAAATGAATGACATTTTGATATCCTATCATTTGTATTAGACCAGTTTCACACAACATTTTGAATCTTTTGGAAATGCCTCTTTACTCTTAGTGGTTCAAATTACACAATGATATGTATGCATTGGTATGAGTTTGTTTTTTGTTTTCTTCATTTTATTGGACACTCAATGGAAAGTTGATCTGAGAACTGGTATCTTTAAGATATGAGGAATTTCTGGCATTATTTATTTGATACCATTTCCTTATTTTTATAGTTCTCCTTTCAATTTAACTTCTATTATTTGCAAGTATATAAAGTTTCTTTTCCACCTCCCAGAATGTTAAATGCCCAATTCAATGAATGTCGAAAAGGATTTAAACTGTAAATTAAAACTTTGATTATAGGAAATGATTCATGTTATAAAGTCTAAGAAAATAATCAAAGCATAAAATTATTGGGCTATGAATGAAATGTAAGATAGTTGTACCAATGCTAATTAATTAACTTTAGAATTTAGAAAAATAAGTATATTATGCATACATATTATCATAATTAGTCCTTAAGGAAACATGAAATGGGAAGAATGATTAATAATAAGAGGTAGCTCTGACATAATAAGAAATATGCATTTGTTCTCTGTCCCAAGTTCCTGAAACAGTGCTCTTAAAACCCTTAAAATTTCCTGAGTGATGGAAGTGATAGGAGTGTCTCACACAGAGTTCCTAAATGCTTTGGATTTTTCTGGGTGTTAGGAACATCTTTTGTTCTAATGAGGCAATTCTTGCTAGGCTCCTGGATGGGGGCTGGTAACCAGAAAGGCCAAGCATGATTAGAAGCTTGGAACTTTCACCTGCAAACTTCATCCTCGAGAGAGAGGAGAGGCATTGGAAATTGGAAGTTGATCATGCTTACATGATGAAGCCTCCATAAAAATTTTCTATGCTACAGTGGGCAGAGAGCTTCCAAGTTGGTGAACATATCCATACACTGTGAGGCTGGTGCACCCCAAATCCGTAAGGACAGAAGTTCCTGAATTCAGGACCCTTGCACATCTCATCCTATGTACCTCTTCTTCTGACTGCTCATCTGTATCCTTCATTATATTTTTTTATAATAAACCATTAAACATAAATAAATATTCCTTTGAAGTATCTGAGCCATTATAGCATATCATTAAAACCAAGGGCAAGGTTAAGGGAACTCTCGATTTATAGCCTATTGGTCAGAAGTACGATTGACAACCTTTGACTTATGACTGGCATCTGAAATGCAAGGCAGTCATGTGGTACTGACCCCTTACCCTGTGAAGTCTGCACTAACTCCTAGTAGTTAATGTCATAACTAAATCAGAGGACACCCAGGTTATGTCAAGGGAGTTGGAGAATTCATTGCTGTGGGGGAAAAAAACCCACACATTTGGTGTCAGAAGTGTTGTGAGTAGAGGAAAACAAGATTTCCCATTCGTAGCAAATAAGACATTTATTACGTCCAGGGACCATGCTAAGTTTCTTACATTTATCACTTATTTGAATGCATATAGCCATTTTATTTATTTTTTATTTTTTATTTTTTTTAAATTTTTTTTTTCAACGTTTATTTATTTTTGGGACAGAGAGACAGAGCATGAACGGGGGAGGGGCAGAGAGAGAGGGAGACACAGAATCGGAAACAGGCTCCAGGCTCTGAGCCATCAGCCCAGAGCCTGACGCGGGGCTCGAACTCCTGGACCGCGAGATCGTGACCTGGTTGAAGTCGGACGCTTAACCGACTGCGCCACCCAGGCGCCCCGCATATAGCCATTTTAAAGATGAGAACATTAAAGGGGAAAGCGTTCAGAGAACAGTTGCACGTGCAAACTTAGTAAGCAATGGAGCAGGGACTGTCACCTAGGTCTGATGGCATAAAATGTCCATGCCCCATGCGTTGCTGCCTCTCAAGTTTCTGTGTTTGCTGTAGTTCAGTAGTTTCTGTCATCTGGGGATAGCCTTATGAATAAAGTAATATTTCACATGTCACTACATGACAGAAAGACAGAAACCTAGTGATACTTTAAGCTTGCTCTAGTCATGAAATATAGCGTAAAAAGAAGTACACCTTCAAAATGAGATGATTAAAGGAATTAATTTGAATAGCTTGGTGACTCCCCATCAACCTGAACCTTCAGACAGGAAAGGTGAAAACCTATTTCTTTGCTCACACAGTTGCTATTTCTTCTCTCCTTTCTTACTTTCTACTAACACGTCTTCTTGGAATCCACATCCTATGCATTATGGGGGATGTAAAATGAATCGGATAATGAATTCTGCCCTCAAAGAACTTAAAAGGCTATAAAGTATCAACTCTCATTATGAGAGTTCAGGGAAGGTGAAATGACTCCTGGCTGAGATTAGTTTGAGAAAGTGTGTAGAGCTGGGCACGGAGAAGAGTGAGCAGCTCCTTCAGAGTAGCAAAAGCACACAGAGCATGAAGGAAGAATAAAGGAAAATTATGACTGAAAAGCAGATTGGGCTCAGATGCCAGAAATCCTAGTATGAAAAGCAAGGTTTTTTGACCTCATTCTGAATCAACAGCCTATATACTTCTTTTTTTAATTAAATACCTTCTATCAGTTAAAAACAAGAATAAAATCAGTAGCAAAATAAAACTTTAGAAATCGGTAAAAAATAAAACAGTAGTGGTGTGTGGTGTGGATAATAAACATAGTTCCAGATAGGGCTATAGCTGTCGTTAGCTACCATCTCTGGGCAAATATCCACTTAGAGTGAGGGTTAGCACTAAAAATAGTATGCGTAAATCTTCCTGATTATTTTAAATACTATTTGGCAACTTCCCATAGTGTCATTTTAGAACACACTTGTTTTCTCTTCTAACAAGGCTGGCAAAATGCCCACGAACCAAGTGGATAGCAGCAACACCACTATTTTCACCTGTATCTACATTATTTATGATTGCTTCAACCTGCAATTTCTTTATAGGAGTATCTTAAATCCCTTATTTTGTGAAAGTTTGTGTAGTTAAAACTAGATAATACAGCCTATAACTCCACTTAGTCTGGCACAAAAAAATTGAATAACAACACACGGACAAAACAAGGAAGAAAAAGAGGCTCTGCTGTCCCCTTCTGTCTACTGTGTCACTTTTATGAGACAAATAATAATATAAATCAACTTTGTATCTGAAGGTCATGATAATTCTCCAGATGGATGTTATGAGCGAAGTGATAAGACCTTAAACTATTTGTGTTCACTAAATACTAAGTTATTTCTAATTGCAGGAATAGGGTGTTGCCAAAATATAACTTTAAAAGAAAATATGATCTTTTAAAAGTCATATTTTAAAGTGTCCCAATCTTGGGGCGCCTGGGTGGCTCAGTAGGTTGAACGTCCGACTGCAGCTCAGGTCATGATCTCACCATTCGTGGGTTCAAGCCCCACATTGGGCTCTGTGCTGACATCTCAGAACCTGGAGCCTACTTCAGATTCTGTGTCTCCCTCTCTCTCTGTCCCTCCCCCCTTCACACTCTGTCCCTGTCTCTCAAAAATAAGTAAACATGTAAAAACAATTTTTAAATAAGTAAATAAAGTGTCCCAGTTTCTTATAATATAGTTGAGATTGTTTGAATTACGATGAAGAGAATAGCTGACAAAATGCAACTTAACGCAGTAGTTCTTAAACTTGAGTATGCATCAGAATGACCAAGAGTGTTTGTTATAACACAGAATGCTTGGTCTCATCCCCAGTGTTTCTGTTTCAGTCATCTGAGGCAGAACCCAAGAATTCTCTTTCCTAACAAATTTCTCGGCAATGCCAACATTGCTGATCCAGGGACCACGCTTTGAGAACCACCTGCTTAAGTTTACAAATATTCTGAAGAGGTAGGTTGTTTCAGCCTTGCTTAATTCAGCAACAAAGTGGCTTCATCGATGTCCCATGTGCTTTCCACCTCTCCTCTTTTCCATTTTCATGGCTTTTCCCACATAATCACAAGATTCTGCTGTAGCTCCATGCATCATGTGGTCATACAACCATATCTAAAGACAAGCAATGTGGATAAGTTTCTCCTATCATCAAAAAAAAAAAAAACCCTTCCTCAAAGCCTCCAAAAGCCCTTTTCCCTCAGCTTCCATTAGCCAAGATTTGATAAATGTTATTGCCTAGCTTTAAGAGACGTTAGTGAAGGGAGTATCTGGCATTTGGGACCTTGAAGACTGACTTTTGCAGCCCAGAAGGCAGAGAGATGGGTAAGAGCAGCTACCTTCCATGAGATTACTGCAGCCTTGCCTCCTCAAGCCTCATCAGACTGACCGCAAAAAGCGTTCAGATTTGTAAAAAGAAATTTAAAAAATACGACTCAGGTTTAAGGTAGTCTATATGAAGTAAAACCATGTCCTAGCAGCCCTCATTATGAAAACCAGCTTCCTAGAAAAACACACAGGACAAACTCATAAGGGTTGGGGGAGGGGTGAGAAGTAGAAGTCTCAGTCTAATTAAACACATGCTAATTCTATAAATTAACCCCAATCTACGAAATGAACCATCCCTAGTGTCTGAAAAACAGAGCGATAGGACATAAGAGTCATTACTGCTACTAAGTGGCTTCACATAATATTTGCTACGTTACTTCACCCCTGGAAATAGGCGTAAGACCTTGGATTGGCAATACTTCACTGTATTTAACTCAAAATCTGGGCTAAATTAAAGAAAATGGAGTGTTTCTATCCAAAACTGGCTACATAATTTGCAGGTCCAGTGCTATATAAAAATGCAGTTCTGTTGTTCAAAAACTATTAAGAATTTCAAGATAGTGACAGCAGAACGTTAAGCCAAGCGTGGAGCCCTTCTGGACACAGGGCCCTGGGTGGCTGCACAAGTCACTCACCTGGGAAGTGGCATTGCTGGTACCCCGTTCTTAGTTCCTGCAATGCCTTTGAGCTCCAGATTCTTCTCATTCTCTTATGCATTTTCTTCTTATTTGCCTCACTCAGGTATGGGGAGGAGGGACTACAGTACTTTTGTAAACAAAAAAAATCTTCTCTCGGTTATAAATCATCCCACTCTCTAGTGGGTGGGAGCAAACGCAGGTGACTTTGGTTTAAATAGCAATATGTTTCCATTCCATTGCATAAGGACAGATAGATGAATAAGTAGCTGGATGGACTGAGTGACTCAGCAAGTAGGAAGATTTTGTCAATTTGAGATAACAGGGTGTGCATGTGTAGAAGGTGAAAATTTTAGACCTCGAATCGAAGAAAGAAATAACAGAGAAGATTTATCTGCATTTGAAATGTGAATATCAATGAGGGTCATCAGTTATTCTGAGAGTTACAGAGCAGACTTTTAAAAGTTAAAGCACTCCACCTCCATGTCAAGTTCAATGCAGGAGCAAATTTTATCAGTCTGGTGTCCTTGCAGCATCAAAGGAACATTTGTCTGTTCCCCGTTGTAGCACCCAGGAACAGGGCACGTTTTGCCTTTATAGGTAAGATGAAATGCTGGCCTGATAAATCACCTGCCAATTGAATCGATGTGGAAGGCTAATGTAGCTAAGTTGAGAGGGGAGAAGGGCTTGAAAGGGAGGGCTATGGAAGAGAGATTTTGCAACTGCGCAAACAATGCTATTTTAGTAAATTACTTTTTGCTTTAGAGAAAGGATATAGCAGTGAGCTCTCTGAAGTGGGTTTTCTCTTCCTTCTGCCTCTTCAGGGAACTACCTCCCTTTTGGTATCTTTTGTATAAGTTACAATTTGCATATGTATTGGGCTTACTTGATGAGGTAGTTCCTCTACACCACAGGAGCTTTCCATTATGTGTCTCCTTTTGAAGAACCAGTGAGACTACCCTATTTTAGTAACAACCTTATAGTACCCAACGAAACATTTACTTTGCCATCTGAATAGTTATGATGTCCCTGAAGTGAATTATGATGCAATTAATTAAATAACTTGTAGAATCTAACTTCATGTAAAAAAATGGATTTCCAATCATTCTGACTGAGTGAATGTTCTTATATTTCAAATATGGCTAATTATATCTGTTAAAATTTCTCTGGAGGACTGGTGTTATTGTATATGGCTCCAGATTGGTGGCAGTTGAATTAAAACAGAAGTCATTGTATCTGCCATATAGGAAAGTCAACGCTCCCCAGACAACCAGTGAAACTGGAGAGGCTGTCATTTGATCAATCTGACCAGGATTAACATCCACAAACAATTGTTTGGATTTGCTGTTTCTGTCACTGGTGACAAGGAAACATGAGTTTAAAAATTGATTATCTTTTCCTGTACGAGCTTGTGACAATATTCTAGAATTGTGGATATGTACCAATGACACTGTTTCTAAAACTTATTTTAATGTTTGACACTAAAGTTTTAGAATACACCAAAATATTCAAGGGGGGTGGGAATCCAGGGTATTTTAAAGAAGGGCTGAGATTTTACAAATTAAAAAACTAAAAAGATATAAGGTAGATGATGATTTAAAATATTTTTTTAAGGAAACAGTTCCATTCAAATACATAATGTGTTCTTTGGGATTAATGCTATACCATTTTATGTGAGGAATACATGTGTTATTTTGCATCATGAAAACCCATTTTTCCCCATGTTTCCCTAGAAAATTCCTTCAAGCCCGAGATCAATCACTGCCTTCACTTGGAGGCTTTCCCAACTCCCAGAGACCAATAGGTGATCCTTCATTATGTTACCATAACACTAGTACCACTCCTAAGAGGTAATGGTGTGTGAATTTTTGAGATAATATTGGAGATTGGGTTTGGAAAACTAGATTGATCATATTGTTGAGTTTAGTTTTTATCTTGTAACCAATAGCATGAGAGGGAGGAGAGTTATGTTTTATTTTTTTGTTGTTGAAAATGGAGATTTTGGAAGATGTAATTTAGTGGTTTGAATAATTTGTTTTTTAGGAGATATCATTCAAGCAACATTGATTAAATGGCTATGAAATGCAACAAAATCATATTGATTGTGTGGAAATGGAAAAAGTAGTTCTTATTCTTAAAAAAAAAGCTTATGATCTAGCAAGCAGGGAATAGAAACACAGAAAAAAGTAACCATAATGCAAGAAAAAGAATGGGAAGTACATCAACTTTGAAATTAACTAAATTTTACAATTTGAGAGATGGTTCTAGTCTAGGACTAAATAGCAAAAATTATGAAGAATGTGCCAAAATTCTCTTTAGCTATAGAACACATATCAAAATTAGGGAAAAAATAGAGAAAAAAAATGCTCTTTGGAATAAAAAAAAAGACCAAAGATAATTTATAAATGTATAAACTATAGATTGGAGAATGTTTTATTATAGTTAAAATAGGATCCCATAAGTTTAAGCTATTCACTGTCAAGTAAAGAAACATTAGTTAACCAGTTTATAAATGGGTTCAAAATTTCCAAATCAAAGAAAGGAAAATATATGTATATAGTAGGCATTTAAGGCATAAAATAACTATGAGCCAAATTAAAAAACAAAAATTTGAGAAACTTATTTCTACAAGCGCTCTTAAGAAACATGCCATCTAGAATCTTAGAGGCTTTTCTGTATACTAACCCTCTTGACTTCTCTAAACTTTATGAAAGGGCCAATGTGACTGTTGAGAGAATTACTTGTTTCTTATTCTGTAGAATTAAACTGGATTTAATCATCACCTCATATATAGCACATCCCTTTTCCTTTCACCCCCCCCACCACCACACACACTCTAAATTTAATTAAAATAACTGAAATGAAACTAGAGATAATTTGTTTTTTAAATAGACTGCCACATGCTCCATTTACATAAAACCCATTAGTTTGCATTAAATACAAATTAGCTGCTGATATGAATTAAATCACGTATAAATAGTTCAGAATAGCCGCAGAACCAGGCATTTTAATTAATATAACTGTTAACCAGATTTATTTGTAAGGTAATCAAGACTCTTACTCATTTATTCTTCAGTACAATAGGCCAAGCGACACTGGCTGTCCTAGAACAGGCCGTCATTTCTATAGGAATACAAATCCAGGAGGAAGATTGATTAGGTTCTTCAACTACAAAGTGTACAAATGATGAAAGCATGCCAGTTTAGAAATTATGGCATCTGGAGGATAAATGCAGAATCTCTTCAAGTAATTAACACATACAATTTCTTGATCACCTGAAATATCCAGCTTTTTTTTTCCCCCTCTTTCCATAGCTTAGTCATGGTTTAATTTAAAACAAGATTTTTAAGACCTAGGAAATAATTTTCCTTTGCTGCTATTCTTATTTGGACTAATTTATGCATCACTAATAAGTATTTCATAGTTAATAATAACTTCCCAAACTAATTAGAATTTAGAGTTTAGCAAGAGTGTCTGTTAGTCCACACTCATTTTGTTCCAGGTAACTGAACCTTAAAGTGACTTAATATACTTAGATTCACGTGGTTAGGAGCACAGAAATGAAAACCCACATGCTGACTTCAGGCACAGCTAGATCCAACACTCTAATTAGGTCTCAAGAATGAAAATGGCTCTTACCCTGTCTGAGGAATGCTTTTCTCTGTAACTTCATTTCTTTGGCAGGCTCTGCTATCATGGTGGAAAGATGGCTGCCAACAGCTCCAGGCTTCATATAATCTCTCAACAACACCAATTTTTTTCTCAATAGTTCCAATGAATGTCTCTCAAAATGAGCCTTATTTGCTTCGATAATTTATGCCTCTCCCTGTGACAACACAATGGAAAAGAGAACAGAATGCTCTGATTCACCTCAGTTATGTACTCACCACTCCTGAAACTGGGGAAGGGGCCAGCCCCAACTGAATCATAGGAATTAAAAGGGGGAGGATGTTTTAATAAAATAAAAGGTTGGTTGCTTTCCTAAAAAACTGATGGGGGAGGGGCACCTAGGTGGCTCAGTTGTTGAGCATCTGATTTCGGCTCAGGTCATGATCTCAGGGCTTGTAAATTCCATCCCCAAGTTGGGCTCTGTGCTGACAGCCTGGAGCCTGCTTTGGACTCTGTGTCTCCCTCTCTCTCTGCCCCTCATCCACTCTCTCTCTGTCTGTCTCTCTCTCAAAAATAATAAACATTCAAAATTTTTTTTTCTTAATTGATGGGGAAGGGGAATTGACACGGAGAATACAAAGAGGAACAGATATCCATTAGAGTATTATAGTCCTGTTTTGATGTTAAATTGTCAGTCTTCTTCAGTCACCTCATTTAGGCCCTGATTTATCAATCCGTAAAAAATCAAAGGTCCACAATCAATATTTACCTACAAAAATCCCTGAGGCTAGCAACCACAGGACTTGTAAATGGCATCCATGGGTATTCAGCAAACAAAGTACCCATACAGAAAAGCCTTCATCAGCCTTAAATCATGCTGTTGGACACCCAGTGTTAAAATATGAATGCTACATTATGTGCGGATTCTGACTGAAGGTTAGAGAGGATAAATGAGACAGGTTTAATTGACTGTAACAAAAGTCCTGGGCATTTGTAAAAGAAAAATACCACTTAAGTCATAATATTTAAGATTTTGACATAAAAAAGCAGCATCTCATAGTAGCTGATGAGCCTAAGTAATTGCTTATATTTTCTTTCCATTTCAGTAACAATATTTCATTCTATTGTATCCCATCCTCCTTAGTCTTAAGTGTTATATTTTGAATGGCAAATATTGAGACACCAAGGAACAGACATTCTTAACCTTTTATATGCTATGAATCCCTTTCGTAACTTAATAAAGCCTAGGAACACAATAGGATCTTTCTAAAAATATTCTAAATTAAAAAAATAGAATACAAAGGAAACTAATTGTATTGAAATACAGTTATCTAAAAAATGAAATTGTAATATACATTCTTCTGTAATAACTTTTAATAAAAAGTGATACCATTGGAGCATAATAGATGATATGTGAAATATTGTAACTCTAATATGATATGAAAATATCCAATATTTCAATTGGGTAAAATGTCACAAGAACTACTAATACTAATGTGGTTTGTGGCCTATATTCACAATTGAAGGAAATGTAAATTTCAGTTCAAGGTTACTGAAAATAAAGATGTAAATTTTCCCATCCTCAAACATGGACTTCTGCCAAAGGACATTTGGTCATGACTTGAAGGGAAAAAATGTGCAAATCACTGTAATAAGGCATGCTATCCATCAGCTCTTGGACCCTTATTGCAATTTTCTTATTCATCTCTAGTTGATTCCCTGCCATATTTTCACAGTAGCAATTCCCAGTTTTATTACCCATTCCTATCCCAACCTTTCTCTGTGTGGTTAACTTTGCCTCCTACATTACTTACAGAAGGAAAGCAAACTGTCATTAGTTTCCTTTCTCTATACCCTAAAATGTGTTGAATCTTCATTTTCACTATTTCTCTTGAGTATAAGAGATTATAGAAAACCTATGCCTGCCTATTAATTGATGCTTAATGAGAAATCAAGGAATATAAAGAAAGGAAGAAACCATTCTAGCAATCCTATAGCCAAGTCTCATAAAGAAAGGTAGATGCTATCAAGGATAAAATAGGAGCTCTGGTGCTCTATTCCTTGCTTGTGAGTATTCAGGGCCTCACTTTCTCCCATTAAAGATAGTGAGGGTTAGGCTTGGGTGTGAAACTGTGACAATTCATTTATTGGAAGAGAGAAAGTGAGAAATATGGCATAACCCAACTCTATTAGATGCCATACAAGCTGAAAAGGAGAAAAGCATTTGGATGGTGTACAGTGGGATCTCACAAAGGAAATCGGCCTCACCCTTTCAACATCCTGCTTCTCTTGTACACCCTTCAACAGAGTATACCCTAGGTGTATCTCTTCCCTCCTGATGTTGTCTTTAAGGAACATCGTTCCATAGTCAAGAAGTTTATTTCCATTTTTTTTAACAGAATATTGATTTTATCATGAAAGAGAATGGATTTGCTTTATAGATGTTTTCACTGAAATACATGCACTCACAAAGCAAAATGCCTAGAGACCTTTGGAGCCTTTCTTTCCCCTGTGGGGAAAAGGAGTTGAATGAAATGATTCCGCATTCAGAGTTATGATTACCACATGACCACATGGGTCTTCCATTACCCAATTTGTTTGCTTCTAAAGACAGGGACATTTAAGGAATCCTGACAACTTGTCAAAATTCTGGCCAGATTAATTTTACAAATAGACGTTTTGCGGATGTAATTTATCATGGAGAAAAGTTTTACTCTTTAGGGGACCCATTTTCCCATGTGATTTATTCAAAGATCTGTTTCTCTTAGGTGTTTGGGCTTACTGTGGGAGAAAGACTATCTGACGCTTTTATTTCTGTGGAAAGAGTGTGGTAATCATAGCTCATGCTTACTTCTTAATTAAAGTTTGCCCCCCTGGCTAGCCGAAGGACCCATGAGGCTCATCTTCAAAGCAGGCATTCATTGCTCACTACTCCAGAGTCCTGCAGTTAAGATGACTCAGCTATTTTCTGTCTCCACGTTAGCATGCCTGCCTCTGCCCAATAACACTAGTCTAATCTCCTTTTCTCTATTTCAGTTCTCTTGCTTGCTTATTATTCTACCACCTCCCCCATTTTATTCCCGTCTGTCTTCAAATCACATGGATTCCATAGGCTGGTGACTTGCCCATAATGCCTTCTTTCAGTGTAACTCTCAACTTCTTTCTATAGCCCTCTACTGTTGCCAGCTGCTGCCTGTATTTTTATACCTCCAATTCAAACCCTCCAAGAGAAAAGGGGTTTTGGGTCAGTCAATCACCTTCAGTTTAGGGAGCAAGATGCCTAGGGACTTTTGGAGGCTTAACATGCTTGTTAGGGCTCTAGGGACAGGCTCCCTTGCAATCTTCCATCTAAAATGGTTTTAGAGTCAAATTGCTGATCCAGTCATCAGTTGCCAGAGCGGTGGCATTATGTGGCAGAAATCATACCAACAAGAGCCCAAGAAGCTGCCAGGAATAGATAAGGGGTTAAGACAGACACTAGATATGTGTCCTTTCTTGCGATTTCAGGGGACAAACTATGCTCTATCCTCCAGAGTTCTCAGTTTTCCATGCCCTCACCCTGATAAGAAAATATAGGAGCTTTGGGAACTAATCAGATTTAGTACTAAACTGGCAGTTTGTTTTGATTGTTTGTTTATATTTGTTTTTAATGTCAGAACAGTTATTCCTATCTCCCATTTAAGTTCCCTAAACATTTCATCCTGGTGCTGTGCTGCTCTGTGTTTAGAACACGTGAAAAGGCTGAAGCCCATTAGAACCACAGACTATCTATTATTCATCATTTTTATCTCCAGTGTCTAGTATCATGCCTGATACAGAGAACATTCACAATAAATATTCCATGAATGAAAATAAGCCTATGCAACATGAATTACAACCAAAATCTGTTAGCAGAAAAATACAAATAACTTGATTGCCTGCAGTTTGGGATTATCCAACTAAGTAGGATACATCCACTTAGTTGCATATTCTCTGTCTTGCCAGAGATAGAATTGCAAATTCACCTGTGCAGACGTGTATGTTTGTATATATGTTGGTGCATCTGTCATCAGTCCTTGAACATATACTTTCTCTATCTCTACTTACATGCAAGGTACATTGGAAATATATTTGGTGTAAAACAGATGCATTCTTTTTTAACTGGCTGAAATAAATTATAACTGTGTATTTTTTTAGATACAGATAAGAAACATTTAAGTGTGTGTGTGTGTATGTGTGTGTACAGAGGCATGCATATATCAAAAAGGGAAAAGATTGGAAATACTAAAAAGCATGAAGGTAAGATTGGTTCAGGAAAATAAATTAGTTTATTCTCTTTAATGCTTACACAATATGCTATATAATGCTAGAATAACATATTTTCCACTGTGTATGAGTAATAGGTAGCAGGTAGTGTATCCATAAGGAGATAGACACAGGCAGTAGTGCCTAGAAAACTCAATCCCTTCACAGGCAGCTGACCTTATGAGTCGGAAGGAAATCAGTCCAGTTACATAAAACATTGGCAGAGCATGTAATAACTGAAGTGGCACTAATAGTGAAATACAGCAAATGCTCCAAGTCCTTTTCATATAAAAAAGAGGTCAAGCTTCCAGATGTTTCCACTGATTCATAAATAATTGGCTACTGTTACAGTTACACTGCATTTTAATGGAGTTAGGCCATGTGGCTAACATTAGTTTGAGTCGTGTAAATAGTTCAACCGATATTTAAGAAAAACTTAAAATCGGCTTAAATATCATTTATTGATAAGGATGGCCATAACATCCTTTTTATACCAACTTGTCTTTCTGTCCAATGTAGTATTTAGATCGTAAAGCCTGCCAAGTAATAAAGTTATTAAATAGGTACAAAACTACAAAGTCATTCTTGATCCCAGAGACTGTCTCTGAACATTGCAATGCATGTTGAAAAGGTTTATTCTTTTAGCAGTACTTAAAATCCCACATGTAATATCTGCTGCCCTCCCTGAGGCTCACATTATTTACTTCATGTCTCTTTTTTTTTAACCTGATTGTCCAAAGGTCTCTGGAGACAACTTTTTTTTTCAAGAAACTAACTTATGTTGAGTTGTTATTGTTTTTTTTTTTAAATCTGTACTCCACTGAACATTCCTGCCCTAAAATTTATCTGTCACACCTCTGACCACATCCTTCTTCAGTCAAGCCTTAATTAGCATTTTGATACTTTCTCCACAAAGACTCAGTAAAGATTGATAGCAGGTGCCTGCATAGCTATTTTATATTGAGTAGTCAAGAAAGCCTGCATTAAGGTGGAAACATTTAAGCTGATATTTGCATGATTAGAAGTCATGTAAGAGCAAGGAAGAAGTGATTAGAGGGCCTTAAGGCAAGAATAAGTTGGGCATGGTCAAGAACAGATAGAAAAGCAGTGTGGCTGAAGAGTGCTGAGCAAGTATCACAGTGGAGAGAAATTGGGACAGGGCATGCGCTGGCCAACCATGAGAGCTTGGGAAGCCAGGGTAAGGCATTTGAAATATACTTTCCACATGATGGTAAAGCACTGTGAATTTTACATAGGGGAAGAACATGTAATGATTTATATTTTTAAAAGAACACTATACTGCTGAATGGAGAATGGATTGATTGAAGAACAGAAGTAAGGGCAACTAGGTAGAAGACTCCTATGGAAATTCAGCTCAAAGATGAAGGTAGCTTGAACTAGAAAGATTTGAAAATAGAAATAGATGGATTCAGGAATATTTTAGAGATAGAATCAACCAGTCTTGCTGATAAACTACATGTGGGTATGAGGGAAAGAGAGAACCAAGGATGGCCATATGCAATATTTGACATGAGCAACTAAGAGGATGATGGTGTCTTAGTCAATGTTCCATTTGCGTCCAAAAGGAGGGAAAAAAACCAATGACCCAGATCAAGGTAGTTAGGAAGGAGTTAATTTCCTCTTACTCAAGAGGATGTCAGCCTTTTTGTTCTATTCAGGCCTCCCGGGTGATTGGATAGGACCCACCCACATTAGAGAGAGTAATCTGCTTTACTCAGTTTAATTTCATCCAGAAATATTGTCACATACACACCCAAAATAATGTTTGACCAAATGTCAGAGCACCCCGTGGCCCAGTCAAGTTGACATATAAAATTAACCATCACAATCTGTTTTGTATTCATTTCTCATGCCTTTCATCCTGTTGATGTGGATTCAAGGCAGATGCTTCTTTCTAAACGCATACATTGCATAGATGCACTGGATGCATCCTGGTCACCTATTCAAGGACAGCTCTCCTATAAATAAACAGTAAAGATTTCACAAATCCTTTCCCAATTTTGGTTATCTGCACAGTTGCTATATGCACAGGGGAGGTGAATATAGCCAAAAGTTTGAGGACGATGAGATACAAGGTTTGAGACGACACCAATACTAGAGGACCTAAAACTCCATCAATTTCTTCTAATTAGATGGAAGATTATATTATGGAGATGGAGTCATAAATGCAATTTGGACCCAAGTCTATTTATAGGAATTCCACACTATGGATAGTTACACTGGTGCCAATCTGTGATTATTCATTGTTGTTCAACCCTGAAACTAATTACCTGGTCCCTTGAGTATACAATCAGCATAAATATATATTGTATCTCCAGAACTTCACATTGCCTGTCTGATTGGTACAGTAAGAATCATCATTATGGAGGAAAGGCCAAGTGAGAGCTTCTGAAATTGCCTACTATACACACTTTCCCTTGGTCAAAATAGTAAATAGGAAACAATAGAACATCTCAGAAGGAATAGTGTCGCAAAGATTAGTACCACTATCAAACCTTCATTGGATTCATGGATGATATTTTCCTTCATCTGGCTCTTAAAAAAATGGATGGAATGTGGCAAATGACAGTAGACTAATGTAAATTTCTCCAGATAGTCACAGCTGTCATGCTAAATGCATCCTTACTGGAGCAGATCCACAGCCTCTCTATTTTGGTATAAGGCTATTGATCAGATGGCAAATGTTTTCTTCTTTAACCCAAACAAGAGGCAAGGAAAAAGCAGTTTGCATTCACGTAGCAATTGTAGCAGTTCAGATTCAATGTATTGTCCCAGAGTTATTTTATCTTCTCCGGTTTTTTATAGAAATATGGTTATAGGGACAAGATCATCTTCACATTCTACAGAATATCAGGTAGTCTACTGTATTTATAACATCAAACAAATTAGATCTGGTAAGAAGTGGACATCACTCTGGGCACCCTAATAAAATACTTCTGTGTCAATGAGAGGGAAATAAAGCTTCAAAAGGCCCAGGTGCCTCCCATGTTCAAGAAGGTTTTAGGGCCCGGTATCTGGGGGCACGCTGAGTTATGTCCTCTAAAACAAAAGACAATTATTTCACTTTGCGACTCCTACTACTAAGAAAGAGACACAGTGATTGGTGGGCTGCTTTAGATTTTGAAAGCAAAACATACTGTATTATAAGGCATAATCAAGGGCTAGATTTAAGGAATGAAATCAGCAGATTATTATGACTAGATCCTTGTCAGAATGTTTAATCCCAAATTGTGGATCAGTGCTCCAGGGTCAATAAATTCTCCACTCTCCAGCTTTATAGTCTGTATTCTTCTGGTGAACATTCTCATTTCTATTCTAACATGTTCCCTGTTCCCTCAGTACCTGCTGGTATATATTAGCCAATTTCTAAAACTCCTCAAGCAAATAGGCTTGAACAACAATAGTTGTATTTCTCAGAATGGCTGTGCTAAGAGATCGACCCTGGTTATTGTCCTGAAGTCAATGAGAAGCAGTGGGTGCAAATGCTGAGGGGAACAAGCATCATCTTGTAAGGCAACTTCCTCAGATGTGGCTATTGCATCGTTTCCATGGGAAAGGAGTCTGCTTCTGCAAAGAAGAGGAAAGGAGTTGCTTCCACCATCCTACAGTTTTAAGGGAATCTAGAGAATGAAGAATCTCAGCCTTCCCCAAACAAATGGCCTCATGATAAGTCTTAGAGTCCCTATATTTTTCTGTTAAAGACCTGATTTGATATGGGAGAGGTGTTTCAGATATGTATTCAGCACAGTCTGATTTCTGATTATAGGGCAACAGAGTTTCTTAAAAGATTCAGTAGAGGTCCCTGGACTTCCGTAGGCATTTGATTTTCTTTTTTTTTTTTTCCAACGTTTTTTATTTATTTTTGGGACAGAGAGAGACAGAGCATGAACGGGGGAGGGGCAGAGAGAGAGGGAGACACAGAATCGGAAACAGGCTCCAGGCTCCGAGCCATCAGCCCAGAGCCTGACGCGGGGCTCGAACTCACGGACCGCGAGATCGTGACCTGGCTGAAGTCGGACGCTTAACCGACTGCGCCACCCAGGCGCCCCGGCATTTAATTTTCTTTAGTCTATTATTTTCTTCTGCAAAAGATTCCACTGCCATTAACAAAAGCCAGCCACTCCACAATTCTTATAATTATCTTTCCCCCATAACATTAAAAAGCAACTGCCATTGTAAAAAGTAACACCTTACCTTCTATCTGAACCTTATCCTATTTTAACTGTAGATCAAATCTTTAGTAATTGTGAAGCTACTATACACCATGAGATATCAACCTGCATATTATTAACAAATGAATTCTTAGACGTGCATGAGTTTTGTCTTCGAGGGTTGTTTCTGATCCTAGTTTTAATCTGAGTTCCCCAGAAAGCAGAGACTAAAGTCTTGAACTTTTACTAGAGAGGGACTGAGGAGAAATGAGAAGTGAGACAGAAAGAAGGAAGTATCAGTAAAATGATGTACTATTTAACTGGCCACCGCATTGTATCAAGTGCAACCAATTGATTGGTTGATTTCACTTACACCCTCTTCCAAGAGGCCATGTAAACAACTACTTCTCAGTTCTGTCCATACTCAAAAGGAGAAGGAAAATATATTAATCTGTTCCTGTACCCTATAGATCACTCCACAGGCCTCCTGTCTTCCATTGGTTTGACCCACAGTTTTAACTCACACACACCTAGCTTGTACATGTGTGGACACTGAGGGGGCCCTGAGAAGTCTCAGGCTTTAGTGTGAACCAAGAAGCTACAGGCATAAAACTAAGGGTATACAGCCCAAACTTGCAATGAGGCTATCTTAGGTTGTACCATTGTGAAGTTGATGGAAGCCCATGTAGAACTGGGTTGTCTCAGCAACAACTAAAACAAGAGATGGGAGAGACTAGGAGAATAAAAAATATATATAAGAAGTGTCTGATAGATAGACCAAAATTATGGGCTGGAAAACCTACTGGGAGCTAACAATAAGACTACCCAGTACAGTTTGAATGTTTTTATTTGTGTAGATATATCTTACTTATATCTACCCTGTCATTTTTATTTGGAATATCCATTTGCATAGTAGGATTATAATACAAAAACAAGGATTTTTCTCTCTATATATGAATATCTTCACCTTGGTGCAAATTTTTCTATTTTAACATATATGAATTGTCAGTAAGAAAACTAAAGAAAAATAAAGCTGTGTTTTGCTGTCTATGATCATCCACATGCACACGCACACACATGCACACACACACACACACACACACACACACACACGTTGCAGAAAGGCAGAGAACTGCTATCTTCACTAATAAATGGAAAAGTGTGAGTATTTAAAAAAATTAGAGGCATGAGCCATTTATATTTTTCTGTAGACCTTATCCTGGTTATTGAGGTTGCATAGACAGAGTAAAATAAATTACTGTCCTTTTTAACTTTAGAAACACCCAAAAATACATAGATACATGGATATTCAGTCAGAATATACTCAAAGGTGTATATGTGACTGTGTGTTTTTGTGTGTGTGTTTGTGCATGCATATGTGTGTATGGAAAAATCTCTTTCTTTGAAAGACCTTAGTTTATCTCCCACCTCCATGTTTCAAACAACTCTAACCACACAGATGCAGGTCCAGATTAATTCTGATAATCTACAGCAATGGTCAATGGTATCTATAAATAAAGATAATTATTGATTTTTGCATAAATAAAAATTAATGGCATAAATACATTCATGAGTATAAAATAAATAATTTTCGAAGTAAAATACATGTTAAAAAGTATTTGTGAGTTGGATTTGTATTGGATTGAATAGTAAAATACTGTCTACTTCTTTTTTTTTACAAATAAACAAATTCAGTTCACAGGTGAACAAAGCAAGGGTTAGGGATGCTGACCCCACAATGTAGGAGAAAATCTCCACTTTTGACTCCCCCAAAATTTAATTACTGATAGCCTGCTATTGAAGAGAAGTCTTACCGATGACATAAATAACACATATTTTGTATGTTAGATGTATTATATACTGTATTCTTGCAATAAAGTAAGCTAGGGAAAAGAAAATGTTATTAAGAGAGTCTTAAGGAAGAGAAAATACATTTACAGCACTATCCTATAAAAAATCCAAGTGTAAGTGGATCCACACAGTCCAAACCCAGGTTGTTAAAGGGTCAACTGTATTTCCAGAAAGGAATGGATGGTGTGTATATGGGAAAACAGTTGAAAAAGTCGACTGCCAGTTACAAATGAGGTAAAGGTCTGGGAAATTTTTTCAACTTTCTTTTTAGATAATGTTTTTAAATGTTTAAATGGTCTTTTAGACTTTTAGACTACACCCTATGGGAATATATTGAGAACTAAAGAGAAGCTTTATCACAAACTCCCAGTAAAGTAGAATTCTGCCACAAGAGCTATACAAATGATGTGATAAAGACGGAGAAGTGAAAGTGAGCAAGTGTCAAGATGAACAAAATTTTGTTGGAGTCCTAACTTCAATCTGGAGAATTAGCAAAGCCTTCACTATTAGATACAGGACATTTAGAATGCACATGGATTTTACAATAAAATTTCAAATGATTAGCCTTAGGGATTCCTAGTTACTAGTTATAGGAAATTTTAAGCAAGTAAAATAATATTAGATTGTAAATGGTATTATTCAAAAGAGATAATTTAACCTGACCATGCAAATAATTCAGAGACAATCTAAAATAAAGTATATTTATGACTCTGGGAAGTTCTTAAGCACTGACATTCTCAAGTTGATATAAAATAAGTCCTCTTTACATGTTCCTTGGTGCTGCCACCAAAAGGTCATGCTGGTGAGGCAAACAATTGACCCTATAAAAGTTTCAGTCTTGCTACTGGGGAAGAAATTTGCCATTTAGTTTTCATGCAGTTACTAATGACACAAAACCATATTTTCATATTTTTTTTCAGAGTTGGAGAGTAATGAACAACTCTATTTTTAGAAATTTTGGGTAACTTGTGTTTACAGGTACCCAAGATAATATTTGATTGTGTCATGCTATCAGATGTATCCAAATCTGAAACTGGTAGATCATACCAGTGTTTAACAAAATCCAAATGCATTTAACAACAGATAAACCTCTACACAAGAAAAAGGCTGTGTTTTCAATGTTAAATGATCTTTATATAGCTATCCAATACCAAACATGTAGGGTTTTCATAGAATCCTTACTAACTATAATTAAATATTTATTCCTTTAGATCGTACAGAGCATACATTAGGCTGATTATAACCAGTGGACAAAGTAACCATCATCTAATTAATTTATGCTATACTCTGAATTGATAAGCCTCTCTTCTTTGTGTTCTGTTCCATTCATTGTTTTATATTGGGTCTGCTGCCAAATCACTCTCAATAGAAACTCTACAGGCATCAGTTTTTCCAATAACAAGTCATATTTTTATGGTGAATTCAGTATTTTAAATACATTTACATAAACCCATTTTTCAGTTAGTTAACATGAGTGAAGAAGTTTATTATTTTTAAGTTTTCTTTACAATTTCTGTTAATGAATTATTTGGAAAGAAATATCAGAAGCTAAAAAGGTGATATTTATAGTAATATGTAACCCACATAATTCTGTGAATTAATATATACCTATATAAATGGGTACTAACATTTTTTAAACAGTCACAATTCTGTACAATATCATCTTTTAATATATACCTATTTAAACAGTATTTTTAAACAGTCACAATTCTGTACAATATCACCTTTTAATATATACCTATATAAATGGGTACTAACATTTTTTAAACAGTATTTTTAAACAGTCACAATTCTGTACAATATCATCTTTTAATATATTTACAGAAAACAAAATAGAATAGTGATTAAATATTCCACATGAATATCAGTGTTTCAAGAACATCTTTGGCTGGAGCTGGTTTTGAGTCTTCTTCCTCCCATATATTGGGTGTTTTGCCTCCTTGTTCAGTTGGTGGTTTTGCCCATTGTTGGTGTGACTGTTTCCCATCAAATATCAATGTTATGGGAACCTATAATTTCCTCACAGTTCTGTATTTTTAGATAAATGGAAGTTCACAAAATTCTTCTTTGAAGGGAAATATGAAAACTCTTTCAACAAGTTTAAGCAAAAGTTGAGAGTTTATTACAACCCAGAAAAATCAGAGCCAAATATTTAATTACTGATGCTTACCAGCTATTAATCAGCAATGCCAGCATTCAGAAAGAGCCCCTCCCTGTCAGTAAGCTAACCAACCTTTAAGGTTTTTCATTACACCCAAGTCTCCTTGCCTCTTGGCATTAACTCAATAGATCCTAGTCTTTCAAATGTGTGTGTCATAAAGCCTTATTTCCGAATTATTGCATGATGTAGTCGGGCACTAGCAATAAGTCATGTGATTAGAAACTGAGATGAAAGGGCACATTGTTTAAAAGAGAAATATCATTTCAGATTTCTTTTTTCTTTTCTTTCTTTCTCTCTTTTCATTCTTCTACTATTCTAATAACCCAGAACTACAAAGGCATGATTGTATGTAAATGATTTCTCTCCATGCTTCTTATACATTTCTCTTTACATCAAACCCCAGATATATGAGCTAATTTTTAGAGGCAATTTTAAAAATTATCTTCAAATTCCTTTGTATTTTTTAGAGTTTCATTGATAAATACTTGAAATACATTACTGTATAAATTTAAGTCATACATCATGATGGCTTGATTCACATGTACTGGGAAATGATTATCACGATATGTTCAGCTAAAATACATCATACATATAGGTACAATAAAAAGAAAAGAAAGAAGAAAAAAAATTCTCCTTGTGATAAGAATTCAGTATCTACTCTCTTGACAACTTTCTTATATATCACACAGCAGTGTTAGCTATAGTCATACTTTTGTACATTACATCCCTACTCCTTATTTAACTTATAACTCAAAGTCTATACCTTTTAAGTGTATAAAGTGATTTTCAAAAGTAAAAAACCAGAGGTGCTCGAATGAAGGAAATAATCAGAAGACACATCAGAATATAAAGATATTTTGATCTTTCTCTGATCATCTGACCTTATGTCTACCAAATATTTGTGATTCCCTACATGAATTCTAATTCAGTTGGCCTGTCACCACTCACTATTAAATACATTATCTGCAAACCATACTGCTACAGACACTGGAACACTGCCCATTCTCTGTGGTTTCTCTTCAAAAGAAAAAAAAATCCTATCTCCCATTCTGAGAAGTGCAATAATTTATTCTATTTTTTTTTCTTCAGCAACATTTTTAGAGCAAAAACAAAAGCCAATGATCAGCAGAAGAACCAGAAATAGTACAGACAAACTCAACCACTCTTAAATAATATGCGTTCATTCTTTTCTACAATTTTTCCTAATTTGCTCCATTATTTCTAATATTTTTTTCATCCCTAAGACCTGATGAAATTTTTGACCTCAGCCCTACTAAATATGGAATACCCTCTTTACATAATAGCTTGTGAATCAAATTAAGACTCTCCCCCTGCTTCCTATAGTTTTTTTTTTCAGTTTCATAATACAATGATGATTAATTTGCATTATTTCCTATTAGAGTCTCACACCTTTCCTCCCTGTTATATACAGATTTTTAAGGAATTTGTATTTATTTAATCTTAATTCAAGTAGAAGTCTTACTGAGAGGGCAAGGGTCCATTCCCTACTGCTGCATGATGGAAAGAATGAGGTCAACTTGCCTTTATGAAAGATTTGAATCACCTTTGCTATAGACCAGGCACTAAACTAGGCATCTTTACAGACAGTATCTGACATTTAATCTTAATGTCACAAATACAGGAGTAGGCATCTTTATAATATAATTTCAAGGATGTTAAATACTTTGTTTAGGATCAGAGAAATAAATTGGTGGACTGAAGATTTAAGCCCAGTTTCTGATCAAATCCTATGCTCTTATATCAATAACTGGGCTTCTTAATAGTGGGCCATGCTGATAGTACTTGTTCAAAGACCTTTGCTAAGTCCATATCAAAAGCTTCTCCTACCAATAAGAACGTCAGAATGCCATGATTTCCTGTCTCTAGGATTTAAAGTAACAGTAACTTTGTCCCCAGACTTTCAGTTACTTAACTCCCACATTAGCATTATCAAAGTAGCCTTCTGAGCAAATCTGGCTCCATAAAAATGACATTGTAGTTACACTTGCTTGGTTGTTGAACAGCAGTTACAGTGTAATTAGTGCCACTTAATGGAAAGCGTTAGTGAAGTGCATATCGTTATTAATCAAACTCCAATATAAAGCTGGCTACAGTAATAATGAGTGCAATTATGGGCTGATGAACTGTTAAACTTGAAAACTGACCCTAACCAAATTTTCTTTCTTCAGAAAGTAATAAAACTCAAAGGGCTGAAAATCACTTTATTTCTCTGGGCTCTCTTGCCACAAAAACAACTTGGGAGATATTTTCTCATGCTCCACGTTTTATAATTTCATGCACACTGAAGCTTGTAAAGTGGTGTGAGTATTGGAAAATGTGACCCTAAAGATAAGGTCAACTCTAATCTGAACCTGACAAGAGTTGATCCAGCCCAGACTCGTTACCTACCAGACAATGTAGAATTTTATCCGGCTACTTTACAGAGTTTCACACACACCAAAATCAAACATAAAAACTGTCCATTGAACCTGAATTAGCCAGCAGGCAAATTCAAGTTCAGAGTAAAATACTTGTTCCCTTAAAAAGTGTTTGACAAAATCCCTAGAGACTTGTGTAAGATGAGAGTCCCACACTCGTCTTCTCTAAATCTTGCAATGACTATTTGACAAATCTTTAATGGCATCTGCAATTCTTTGTATTAGAAAGTGTGTTTAGCGTTTATATGATGCCCGATGTGTTTAAAGCATGGTTTATTGCCTTGCCTTGTTTTAGCTCCACATATCTTTCTATGTAAGCTCCTTTCCAAATGAAATATCCTTGCTTTTCCCCAGTAATGATTAGAATGTCTTCTCACCCTTAAGCGTTCCTAAACATTTTTTGCAGCTGGATAAGCTAGCTGTCTCATATCATCTGATCACTGAAGAGGAAAGTTCTTGCTCTGAACCAGGGACTTGCATTTTATATGTATTGTCAGGATTGAAATTTTATCAAATTAGTAAATACCAATAAAGAGAATTGGAACAAACTTGCTAAATTCACTACATCAGGCATCCCAGAGCAATGTCCGGTAATTGACAGATGGGAACTGGATTCACGACACACGAAAAACACAAGAGGAAGAAACAAAAAGAAAAGAGAGCTAAAGCCTAAAAATAATTGCACAATCTATTAAAGATGGATATGAAAACAACCCCCTAAAATGGAAGCAGAAGTGTAGAAGAGGAGCCTTGAGAGTTCTGTTATTTTTACTCCCACTGCTAGCTAAAGAATGAAGCCAACCTCTTTAACATGCACTCACAGCCTTCTGTGATTTGGCTCCAACTTCAAGTTCCAATCCTTTTTTCTCCCACATCCATGCAAGTGCATACTATTGGATTGATAAATATGCCTTGTGTTATGTTTTCCTTGCCTCATTATCACACAATATTATAAATGTCTTTTCAGCAACATTTTTGAATTCAGTGCATACCTGTGATCTTGAAGATTGCTCAAGGAGAGGGGAGATGTTTAGGGAAGAAAAGTGAAGAAAGACCAAGAGAGAGAATTCAGCTCAATTCCCCTGATTCAGCCTCCTTTTAACAACTCCTGCAATGCCCAAGCATAATCGATAATTCCAGGTGCATTCACCAATAATTTTCTCAATCCAGCCTGCTCAAATGGCAGCATTTCCTTACTCGATAAAAAATAGCTGAAAAGCCTTTTAAAGACAAAAATGTTAGCCAAATTACCACTATCACAATGTAGTTATTTTTTCTGTCATGTTTCAAAATATGATGCTTTCCACTTTATGTATTGAGTTTGTTTGACTCTGAAGTTATTCCTGGACAAACACCTTCCATTAATTTTAGGCACATTCATTTCATTTACTCAGTAATCATATGTAAGTGGTGTACTTAGGAGAATAAACTTTAAAAACAAAAGGAGCTATAACAGTTTTACATCTGACCTTTCAGCTCCCGAAGACTCTAAAAACTACCTGTATGTTCTTTATTATCAAATCTTAAACAATAACAATAGTATTATCACTTTCCAATTGTGCGTTTACTATTTTTACACATTTTAAATACTTTTAATGCACTTTGAAAATTTGGAGTGCTTTTTATTTCTACTATAAGTTTATAAATAATTGTTCTTTTCAAGAAAATCGAGTTATCTGTGAATGCCATCAGAAAGCCCCCCTTTTTTGTATACCTCAATAAGTCTCCTTATTCCAGTGCCAGGATATCCTCCAAGTACTCAATGGAAGATCCATGCAGCTAGGGTTTTCTTGACCTGAAGTGACACACTGTGCCAAATAAACGCCACCTTCAAATATGTAGTTAATATTGATTATTGTCCCCCTGAATAACACATACTAATGCTTAAATTTCCCCAAACTTCATTAATTGGATGAAGTAGTCTGTGTCTCCATCACGTTAGAGCTGCAGCAGAATAAAACTGCTGTAGCTGACACAGAAAAAAATCAGATTGCCTAGAATGAAAAATAAAGCCAAAATAACAGTTCAGTTGATAGGGTTGTATTTGAGAAGCCCAGTCATGGGCAATTATTATATTTCATATAGTAACTTCACCTTTACGTAATTAACTTTTCCTGCTTAGTTTTAATTAGCTGTTCTAGCTTCCCAATTTTGAGGCTTGTCGAGTTAACAAAAAATTAACAACTTTTACAGCGCCCTCTTAAAAAAAGGACATTCCTAACTATAAAAATGGAAGCAAAATAGTAGGGATGTATCAAAAAGAAAGTGACAGGAAAACACTTGCCAAATTTTAAGTATCCCAAAAAACAACTGTACATAGTAAGAGAAAATAAACAGATCATTTGTACTTCATTGCATGAAGTAAATCCAAGACAGCTCATTCATTTTCCTTTCCACAAAAGGCCCTCTCCTTTGCTAAGACCGATAAGAAAGGAAGATGCCAACTGAGCTCAATCCTTCTCTAATGCATTAAGAACTCAGCACATGTTACCCAGATAAAATATAAAGTATGCTAAAAGATTTGTGTGTGCACTAAAAGATTAACCATTTCACCTACTCCAGAAATTAAAACAAGGAATGGACGTGTATGAGCACGTCTGTGTATTTGTGTGTCTTTGTTATATTCACTTTCCATCTATAAATAGGTAACACATTTAGCTGCTGCAATAACTTACCTCATATTCCATTGCAAGGCCAAGATATGATTCTCTATCAGGCATTTGAGAAGGTACATCTCAGAAACCCTTTGAAATGTGTGCCTTGCAAAAAATAATGGCTCGGGACAGAACCATTAAAATGTTCCCTCTTAAGGATTCCGGTTACGTAAACACTTTTTTTCAGGTAGAGGAGACGGGGTACTTGTAGGTCAAATTAAGCCACTAGTCCAAGGCCCAAACAGTTATTACAGGTCATTATAATTCCTAGTATGATCTTAATTGGAGTGTTAGAACTAGAAAGTGTATCAGAAATTATGTGATCCAACTTCTTTATTTGTACAGAATAAAGTACTGAGAGAGAGAAAAGTTACAGTGTCCTAACTCAGCTTCCGGTTATTGTCAAAATAGGGCCTGGAAACCATGTCTTCTGGAGGCTCCTTTAGAGTATTTTCCACCATTTTGGAAGAGTATTATTTATATCATACATACATTCTTCGCCTTTGAAGGATTCTTTGTGCGGTCCCTATAGGCAACAAAATTTTCTACTCCCTTTAAAATCCAGCTTGATATATATACACATTCTAATCTCACAAGAGCCTCTAACATGATCTGGGCAGTGTGGTCAAGGATAGTTGTTTGGGAATTGGAGAAATCAAGATTTCACCCTGACTTTACTAGTAAATGACTTGGACTTGATCTTTGATGTGCCTTTTCCTAGGATGCAAAATTAGGGATAGGTGTTAGATTGCATTCATATCCATTCCAGTATGATTTATGTCACTGTTTACCTAAACTTTTCAAAGTCACCATTTGTTAAAATTCTAAAGTTGAAAGTAGCTCAATCAAAAGGTAAAAGTGTACTTGAAATTTACATTGATTATTTTCACATAAAGAGCACAGTTAATCATTATATTTTTGTGTTTTTAGTCAAACAATTTTTAGAGCAATAAAACTCATCTTTTTCAAAAATTTTGATAACATTTATGTAAATTATGGGGATTTTCCCTCTAGTAAAATGTTGCACATCCAAGAAAACAAAATTATCCTTATATTTTCAGTCTTTACACCTTAGAAAGAATGCAAACACTGGACTATTGCAAAAATATCCTCAAATATGAGATTTGAATGCAATAATCTCAGTTTTTAAAAATGCCTTGCCTACCTTTAAAATATTTTAGATTGCTCACAGTTTAAGTCTAAGCTCGGTAGGCAAACAATACCACCTACATTTTCTATTTTCATGAAGATCATATGAAATACTTTTTTCAGTGGGTGGTTCAGTTCATTGAGCATCCAACTCTTGATTTCGGCTCAGGTCAGGATCCTAAGGTGGTGGAGCTTGAGCCCCAGTTCTCAGGCTCTGTGCTGAGGGTACAACCTGCTTAAGATCCTCTCTCTCTCCACCCTCCCTCCACCCCACCCGTCTCCACTATTGGCACTCTCGCACTCTCTCTCTCTAAAATTAAAAAAAAAAAAAAAAAAAAAGAAAAGAAAAAAAGAGGGGCACCTGGGTGGCTCAGTGGGTGAAGCATCTGAGTCTTGATTTTGGTTCAGGTCATGATTGGTTCCGTTTTTGAGTTTGAGCCCTGCATCAGGCTCTCTGTCAGCACAGAGCCCACTTTGGATCCTTGGATCCTCTGTCTCCTTCTCTCTCTGCTCCTCCCCCCCCCCCCCCCCGCTCTCCCTCACGTGCTCTATCAAAAATAAATAAACATTTTTAAAAAATCCTTTCTATTTTTAATAAGTTATATTCACTTTCCATCTATAAATATGTATCACATTTAACTGCTGCAACAAATTACGTCATATTCTACTGCAGGGCCAAGATGTGATTCTATGTCAGGAGTTTGAGAAGGCACATCTCAGTGGCTGAGGTGACTCTGTGTTTTAATTGTGTGGCATTATGGCATTTAGCACTCAGACAAAAAGACTCCTACCTCACTAATTTGAGTCACACAGGTAGATGTGATTCAGTTCCTTTTATGTCAGCGCATGTTAAAATGCAACACTCCTGCTATTACAGTTCTTTTAATCAAAGTCTTCCAACCACACTCATCTGTAGCAACAAAAATGATACGTTTTGAATTAAGAAATGAATAGATTTGTTTAATCTTTTTACCAAAAAATCATTACATCATTTTTGTATTTCTTAATGGAAATTTTTTAAAGAAAAATATATATAAGATAAAATATACATTAAAACAAAAATGTCTAGAACATTTTATTTTTTCCTGTCTCCTATGCAATTATGTCAACACAAGTAAAATTTCAAAGAAATACTCTGGTATTTCTATCAGTTGCCAGTCACTACTAAATAACCCACTATGCTTCCAGCATAGAAATTAGGGCTGGTAGTTATTGGTTAATTAACAGACCAATCTTCATCTTGAAAAAGTATTAATTAAATTACATTAGTTTTACAAAATGAAGATTATAATCACTTTTATTTACTCCAAAATAGGTTGCTTAGACTGGTTAAACTCATTAAAAAAAAAAAAAAAAGGCTTTTCACTTAAAGCTACAAGGAATAAGATAGGAGGAGGGAAACTCAGTAATTAATAGATGGAAATTTGTCATGAACTTTATAGCAAATAAATAGTACATTGCTTTATCAGAGAAAATAATTCTATAATAGGATGAAAACACTGAGCTTGGAATAGACCCAAATGAAATAAGTCCCCACGAAGTACTTCTTGGCTTCCTAGCACAGTTTCTAATGCACCATTTACACCGCGGGACCAGCAATGCCCTGGCAAGCCCTATTTCTGTTATATTGTAACATCAATAAGTCCAGCGTATTTTAGAGATTTTGAAGTAAGCAAAGACAAAGAACACCATTGTGTTCTATTTCCCATTTTGAGGTTTTCACACCAAGAATTATCATTTTCATTTTGCCTGTTTTCTCAACCGACCTCTGTGTTAAATTCAATCATTTCTAAAAAATCATATTAATAACAGCATGATTCAAGAAACCAATTTGTGTCCCTAGAACAAAGTGAGATCGTGTAAACATAATCAGCTGAAGAGGAAGGAAATATATTGTAAAATGAAGTTTCAAATTCTTGTTTCTGAAATTTATTCTGTTTGCACTATAAAAATTATCAGCAGAGAAGGTAACACTAGGCTAACTTTTCAGCCTGTTTGAAGGCTGCCAAAATGCAAAAATATTGACATCTAGAATTGTGTTTCATATCACATCACACTTGAGTGAGTTTTGGGAGTCAGCCTCCTCAAACCACCCACTCTCGTTCTTCTACGTCTCATCCTACATTAATTTTCCAGTTGGGCATTTATGGAGTCATTGGTGACTTGTGTACAAGGATAATAAACATGACATTGAAGTGCATTGTGGAAATAGCTAAAGGAGAAAAGGATAAATGAATTTAAAATTGGACTGAGGACCCTAATACATATTTATTTTTTATTTCCTCTTTGTTGATTACCACTGCTGCTCAAGTTGAATATTGTGGTTCTGTAAAAAGAAACCTGCTAACTAACCCCTTGCTTATTCTGCCAATTACTTTTTTGTGTATACTTGTAATTAAACCCATTCTGGGATTCATGTCAGCTTTCCTGCACAGCAATCAATACTAAATTGTAACAAAGGAAAAGAGACAATCTCTGTTGTTAGTAGATGTTGCCTGTACTTGTACAAATAAGATTAGAAGCAGCATGTAGAGTGAGCTGTGAGTACATGACATTTTCCCAATAACAGTTTTTCATTATTTTAAAGTGTGCATGAAATCCCTACCACCCTCGGTCTTCTTGGTCTCTCCCACATGTCACTGAGGATTCAGCTTTGGTTCATCTCCAGCTCTCTGACACAAAGCAAGGGCTTCTCGGCACCTGCTGTCCACGCCACCCACAAGATCAGTGTATTCCAAAAGCATACCACTTTCTGGGAATGAAATAACTTCCTTTTCAATAGAAATATTTAAAATTAGCATGGATTGACAGACATAACTTTAATTTTTAAAATCACGAAACAAGATACACGGCAACTTGCTTAAGACATGAATTCAAAAGTCAGTAAAAATAGATGTCCATAAAATAAAACATCATGTAATGCACTGAAAAATATCTCTTTCCTCTCTATTTTTTCCCCTGTAATTTTTCCTCTCTATTTTTGTTCTATGAAGACATTTCATGTCACTAAGTATTTATGTTATTTGGGGGTGAGGGGGAGAAGTATTCACTGAAGGTTTTCAAATGTCCTGAATTTTCAGAAGACAAAATGGCCGGCAGCATACTCAAGATAGATTTATTGCCCTTCACATTAAAAAAAAAAAAAGTGGAAAGTACAGTAAGGTAGTTTCACTTTTCAAATAACAGCTGAGTTAAAATACCAACAATGGTTATAGCATAATGCATGAGGTCAGTATTCACATTACAATTATTTTCACAATGCATAGCTTACAATTCAAAAACCTTTTACTATCTATATTACATTATCATGGGTTAAGAGCATAATGTCAGCTCCCTGAACTTTCCATTTCATTGCTTTTGTTGGTTTTCATAAGGCTGGCCCTTAGAGGTAGGGATACTTACATCTTGAATTATAAGGATTTACACTCTTTCCTCGGTGCCTGAGATTTATATTCATCAATGTTAAAAGATGTTAGATGTATAAATCTCTACGGATCAAGATAAGAACATACACCCACAGGGGATTCTAATGTACTCTTTATATTTACTATTAACGTCCTTGTTACCATGGCTGTGTAATTTGAGTTCATATGCATGCATATTAGAAAGGTAAGATATTAAATGGCACATTTCTTTCATTGCTCTTGAAGCGAGATAAAAGAAAAAAATTAAATATGAAATCTGTACTAGGCAAATGCTTCCATATTTGCCTTTTTATCCGTGTGCTAGCTTTTAATTATAGACACCATTGACTCGTATTCATGGCAAGAGTTGCACTTCTACCTCCGCAGACTTACCTGACAGAGAGAATAATGGAACAGTACATGCAAAAATTCTGAGTTCATTATTCGGTGAACAACGCTGCTGAACCTAAAACCTGCCCAGTAGTTTTCCAGCTAAGAGTAGCATGTTTTTCTTATTTGAAAAAATGTAAAACAATTGCTAAACCACTTCTTGGGGTCTATTTCTCTAAGAGGGACTTTCAAAATCCAAAATGCCTTTTATTGCGCCGCATTATTTTTCACTCTAGCAAAATATAATTCCATTTTCCAGCTGAAACAGTAGTCATTTTTCCCCCTTGTATTCTTTGTAAACTTCCAGTTTTGTAATCGTGGTTTTAAGACGTGATTGTCTCCCACAGAGCATAAACTGGCTTTAGTGGACATCATCACACACTTTTATAAGCAACTTACATGTCCTTGTGTTTTTAGTTATACAAAATAATATGAAATACCCATTCTTTCTTCATAGGGTTGCCAGATGAAATACAGCACATCTAGCTAAGTGAATTTCAGATAAACAAAGAGTAAGTTTTTAGTATGAGTATATTTCATTCAATATTTGGGCCATATGTGCACTGAAAATCTAAACATTTGTATGAAACTCGAGTTTAACTAAGTGTTTTGTGTTTTTATTTGCTAAATCTGGCATCCTTACTCATTCACCTATAATTCTTGACATGAAGCAAAATTCTGGGATGTTATCCTACAGTTTAGTTTGATTTAGTTTGATTTTGTCAATTTCTGTTGCAGTGGTATTCAGTCCAAGCTTAATAATGTCATGCAAAATAAAAAAAAAAAAAAAACTAAAAGGACAAACCTGTTTAAATTATCAGAATTTTTTGGTTATCTGAAACAAGGGCAGTTTTAAAAATAATGTCACTTTTCTACTTGAAAAGGACGTACCATGTGGGAGAATGAAGAGCTCAGGGGACCTATAATGAGATACAGGCCTTTCATTGGTTTGAATATAGCCCTAGGTGGTAGTGACTGAAAGTTTTTGCCATCTGGTACCTGATCAGTAGCTGATGTGAAGCTGTTGATTTCACTTAAAAAAAAAAAAAAAAAAAAAAAAAAAAAAAAAAAAAACAAGGCAAATAACAAGTATTCAAGAAGGATAATTTTACTGTGCACCACACCTCCATAACCTTGACCAAATCATTTCACTTCTCCCTCAAGTTTCTCCATCTCTGCAAAAGAAAATACACTAGTCATCTGTCTATCCGTCCTTAAATTTAAATAACAACTGGTATTGTAAAGCAATTTAAAGGTAAAACATACTTCAAGCAGTAATTCTTTCATTCCAAATAGCTACAGTTTTCTAATTTGTAGTAATTAGGAACAGACTATATGAATATTTTAAAAGAAGTAATGATTACAATTTTTCAAGAGCCCATAATACACCCCCCCAAGTTGAATGATAGAAATGATTCAATTTGTTATTTGGAGAAGCTCTTACGGAAGGCACCACATGAGAAATATGAAGTATTTATATCGGTAGGGTAAAGGCCCCTACCTTCCTATCACCTTCCAGTTCCCTCCCCTTTCCCCTTATTTTGATAGTACCTGCATTTCATGACAATGAAAAGGGGAGTGCTGGGTTGACAGAAGAAAACTGAAAGATCCAGACCTGCCACTCCCTGCTGGACAACCTTGAGAAAGTAACTTCAATTTCCAAATCCCTAAAATAAATAGTATGATTCTTGAATCTGTATGTGACAAGAATAACTTTTTTTTTCATACAAACAAACAAACAAAAAGAATGCCAATCCCATGCCTATCTTTTAAAGAGGTTGATTTGGTAAAATGTGACAAAAGCTTTAAGTTTCACTTCCCACCTTTCTCTTAGGAAAGAGGAAATGCTAAGGGAGAAAGATACAGAGGCATGAAGAGCCTGGTGTGTTTGAGGAGCTATGAACAGTAAGCAACAGAGTAGCTTGTTCAAATTTTTATCCTAGAGATTGTCGAAATTGAGGCAGCTAGATTGGAGTTGATCAAGAATAGAGGAAAAGGTAACTTGAAAACTTATGACAATAAACCAATTCAAAATAGATGAAATCTTGGGTAATGAAGCGAAGGGGGATAGGTTGGATATGAGAGCTATTAATGAGATAGACTCTGCCAGACAATGATAAGTTAGAGGTAGGAAATAAGAAAGTGATGTTCTTTAGGTTTGGACTTTGGTTTACCATGTACACAATGGTATTATTAACGAAGCTTGGGAGTGCAGAAACAGACATAGGTTTGCTGAGGAATGGCAGTGTGTTCAGTTTTCAATCTGTTGAATGGGCGCCATGCAGGTCACCAAGGTGAGTTACCTGGTAGTCAGTACTACTTAAGGTATATAGACTTTAAAGGAGAAGGCTGGGTGGCAGACCTGGTTTTGGGAGTTAAACTAGACAATGTTTTTTTTTTTAGTTAGGGTAATTAGAAGGAGATTTATTAAGTGATATGGAACACATACAGAACTAATGTAGACATGGAAAGCCTGTAGCATAATCTTTCCATAAACAACACCCTCAATGACACCAAAAACCTGGCCCACCAATGGAGTTACTACATCTGCTAAAATGAAGAAGCAATAGAATCATAAAGCTGCTGGCACATCTGCCAGAATCAGAACCAATGCCGAATATGATAAAATGCATGCTTTCAGAATAGATCCCATTGTCCTGACTCTGGACATGCAACAAATGAGGCACCAGATATCAGGGCCTCCGCGATGAAAATCAAGGCACAGCAACTTTGCCTAACAGAAGATCCAGGCAAGCTCTATGCCACAACTACTTTGCAACTTTCACATGGTGCGTTGTCTTCACAGAAGCTAGAATAGCAAGGGTTGCAAAGGTGTTTGGGAAATATAATTTTTAGCTTTCCAGTCTGTAAATAGAGCCTCAAGTAGGGAACTGGAATGGTGTTCAGTCAATCGATCTGACACATTTACCAAATTAAGCATGAAGTTAAAAAGGATGTTTAAAGGTATTATAGTAGATGTCAATAAAAGAGAACATATGGCATTAGAAGAGAAGCAAGTGAGCAGTGAAGAGAAATATGGCCAGGGACATAAACCAAGAAAATATCAATATCTAAAGGGTACGCACAGAGAGAGGGGATGAAAGATTCTGAGATGAATATGAAAAGTCGGAACGTAAAAAAGAAGCAGTTGGTGCTTTGAGTATCAAAAAAAAAAAGTGAGATTTTCATGATGGGAATTTTCAAGTTGTATGGCACATAGAAGTCATTACGTTTGTTGATTAACATGTCATTGGTGACTTTTGCTAGAAAACAGGTCAGAGCTGGAACCAGATAGCAGGGGATTGATCAATGAGTGAATTAGAAACAATGATGTAGAAACTGGTTGATTCTTCAGAGAAGAGAGATATAGCAATAAGTAGAAAAGAGAAGATAAAAGAAGAGACAAGGACTTTCGCAAGTGGAGACAGACCTGAGCATGTGTTTTTCTGCTTATGTGAGGCAAGCATATAAGAGGAAAAATTTAAAATAGAAGGTAATGATGGAATCAATGAATAAGTCAGGTCCTGAAGGAAACAGAGTGAACAAGAGTACGGTAAGGGAGGGGCGCCTGGGTGGGTCGGTCGGTTAAGTGTCCAACTCTTGATTTTGGCTCAGGTCATGATCTCACAGTTTGTGAGTTTGAGTCCCACATTGGGCTCTGTGCTGTGTCAGCACAGAGCCTGCTTGGAATTCTCTCTCTCTCTCTCTCTCTCTCTGCGCCTCTACCCCCACTCATGCTTTCTCTCTCTCTTTCTCTCAAAATAAATAAACTTAAGTAAAAAAAAAAAGAGTCACTTTTTCCTCAGTATCTCAAAGAAAAAAGGTTTGAATGAGTTACAGATTTACCTAGGTTTGGGAATAGGAGTGGGCAATGGAGGGATTTATCATGACATACTCAATGCTTACTGTTGGGGGATGAGGCATTGATGTAAATGGCTTGAGCAGGATGATAATGCCATGAAGTACTCTTGAGTGAGTGGAAAGGAGACCCAGGAACATGTAAAGATACTGACATGTAGTACAACTGCCCAAAATACTCAGTTGAGGCGGGGGACCACAGAGATCTGCCTGCCCAGTCTACATAATTATTTGATTTCCTCCACGTTTTGGGTACCACCATGAATGTAGATAGTTGAACTGACTCAAAGTTGAGTTGGCAGGAGCTAAGCCCCATTTTTTTTGTATTTTAGAGAAGTGTATTTGTTGGGATGTCATTTTGGCTAATGTAAATGAAATGACAAAATAAATAGGTAAAAGTTTATTTTTCTCTCTGATACAGATGGTGTATGTCAGTTCTCTTCCACAAATGCCAAAAAGCCAGCTGCCTTCTGTCTCGTTGCTCTATTGTCTTCAAAATATGCTTTCCAACTCATGGTGCAATATGGTTGCACCTGCTCTCACCATCATGACCTCATTCCAATTAGCCGGAGGAGAATAGAGGGAAGACAAGAACACAACCATATGGTTATACCTAACCAGGAGGCTGGAAAATCTAGTCTTTAGCAAGCTATCCTAATTTATATACAATTATATAAATATATAAATATGTAATTTTAGTTACAGTTATATATGTTACATATATATAACTATACCTAAAATTATATTACTAAAAAAGTAACCATTTGTTTACATAGGAGGATATTATTCTGAAAGCATTTTTGAGGAAAAGTAGGCTAGAATACAATATTGAATATTTTTATTTTTTCATCATTATTCTATGATTTTATAGAACTTACATAAGTATCAATGCCTCTTAAATTTTTTGAAGCCTCTGCAGAATAACATAAAAAAAAACAGTGAAAGAAAACTCAAATTTCTGCCACACCACATTGGGCCAGGCGCTTAATCTCCTGTTGTATCTTTTTACCTCTTGTTTGTTAAGTTACAATCCATGTAAACCCAAAATGTGAAAGGTCATCCATTTTTCCAACTTCATGGTAAATGTTTGTTACAACTCCTCTATCCCCCGCCCCCACCAAGGGGGTGTAAAGAGAGAGAAATAGAGAGATTCAATAGAGCTGAAAGAGAAAGAGAGAGAAGAAAGAAGGAGAGGGGAAAGGAGGAAGGAAGAGTGAGAGAAAGAGATATTGGGGTCTTAGTTTCAGCTATGACTTGATTTGTGTTCTGTTTGGGTCGAGGGGAGGATTCTTCCACTTTTAATTAGTCCATATCTTAAGTCTGTCCCCATTCCCTTAAGATTTCCAGCAGTAAATAGTTCTTTTGGTCGGGAAGCTGTTCTTGATAATCAGGCCACATTTGTTTTATTTCCAGTATTACCCTCAACCTTCAGCTAAATTATTCTGCTACAATATCAGTGTCAGATAGACAGCCTAGCCTATTTCCATGTTCCCTATTCCTCATTGCTTACAAAGTTAGATACAAATCTATCATCTATTTCTTTAATCAGCTTTAGCTGCACAGCTCTAGACTTGTTTATTTGTATCATTTGGATCCTAGATGGCCAAATGAATGGAATTTTTCTCATTAGTATCACAGGAGAAGAAATATTACCTTTCCTTCCACTGGCATTATTTTAGTCACTCCGTGGAAGCTTTTACTTCTGTTTATGATAACGAAATGAGCATTGATATCTACATAACTGATATGAGATTTGATACATCTTTATCATTTTTTTCTTGCTGTTATCTGACAGAATGCATCTATACCAGATAAAGGTATGTTCTTTATTACTTAGTTTTGATTTTACTCCATGGTTTCACTTAGCTACGTTATGGTCAGTGACAACTTAATAGAGCAAGTCATTGATTTTTTTTCGTTTTTCCCTTTTCATGCTCATCAGGAAAAAATACTGCCTCTCTTCTCAATCTAACACCCATGGTGTCAGGGCACCTGCCTGTCTGCCTGCCTGCCTGCCTGATGACACATTAAATTATGCTTTGCCAGGTCTAGGTTTGAAATAAACTTTCTGACACTTATCCTGATAGCATGACCCAATACCCACTTCGATAATAGCTTTTACCTAATTGAAAAAAAGAACTAGATGTTTAAAATATCACAATCCTAAAAAGAATTTTAATTCAATGAGAGGGCACCAACGTGCCTTTAATTTAAAACATCACTGAAGAAACTTGGTGCCCAGGAGAACCTCTCACTTAAAGGGTGGGGGGCGGTTTCAAAGCCAGAAGAGTCAGTATCTGTCACATTGTTTCTCTTTAGACACGAACTCTTGACAAATCTTGTTTGCTCGATCTCTGTAAGGCATACACTAATGAAAAAATTAGTAGTAGCTGCATTGGTAGCAAATACATGTAGTATTTCTATGTCTTCACTTATGTATTTTCACAGCATTAGACATTGTTCATATGAGGAAACTGAGGCACAGAGATATTAAGTAACCTAGCTCAGACTACATAACTAGTAGTGAAGCCATAAATCAAATATTTATATTTATCAATCAATATATCAGTCAAATATTTATGACTGACTCCAGAGTCGTATGTGTGCTATACATGCCTAAAAGCAAATATTTTTAATATGTTAATCCTTTAGTGGGTTGTTAAGACAAATGTAGTCAAGTGAGATGATAATAGGGCAGTTTGAGCTGAGCATCCATGCTATGTAGATGGCAAGGAAGACAGACAATGGTGCAAGGGTGAGTCACAATGAAAAACACTGAGTCCTCACCTTAGAAATATCAAACACCATCTGTCTCACAATTCATTGATCACTTTTTAGCATTTTGTATAATGCTGTATTTTTTAAATTATTTTCAACATATACATTTTACATTGATAATAATAAAATTGTTCATTTTCATGATGTCTTTGTTAGGTCAATTATATTTCTTAGTTTCTGTTGCTTACAACACCTCCAAGTTTAGCACAGGCTGTAAAGTTCCTCAATGTGCTATTCTCAGATTCTTTCTGAATCATTAATAAATGATAAATGTTAAAAGTGATCAGCCCTAACACCACATTTTGTTGCACCCCCCATAAACACCTCCCACACTTTTACTTCAATTGCCACTTTATTCTTATGCGTTATTTACGGTCTTGGAGATAGTTTTGAATCCATATGACTATTTTCACATCTACTCTAAATTTGAATCAATTTAGCAAATAACACTTTTAAAGTGTTGCATCAATTTTTTTCCTATAATCAAACCATTAAATGCCCATTGCATTTACATTAGCCTATATTTATTGGTATATCTTTTAAATTGGAATAGAAAGACATGAAAGTATGTGTACTTGTTAATAATATTTACTGAATTTTTACTATTTTTGTTCAAGCATAGACCTAGGGCCTAGCGGAAACAATATCCTTATGATAGCAGGAAAAGTATTGTAATATTTTATACTCATGTTCAACTAATAGGACATTTTGTTTCCCAAAACACTACAAACTTAATATTGGTCATGTATGGAGAAGGGAGACAAAGTATAAAAGCGGGAAAGCAATGATCCACAAGTATTTAATGCTTAAAATACTAATAATATATTAATAAGAATAGAAAGGCAAAAATATATGATTTATATGTGATCAAATTAACATGATTGTAAAAATGCTATTGTAATTCTAGCTACCTTAAATACCAACTAAAATTTCCATATGACCTTCTTCTTCATATATTATTGAGGTTATTGATTCATGTGAGTTGTGTCAATAGTTTTTTAAGACTACATTCTCTTCTCAACATCAGTTTTAGTAGGCTCAGATTGCTCTCCTTTTCACTATTGGTTTCGTTAAAACAAACCGTTAGGGATATTTTGGGAGCACAGTACTTTGCATAGATGATGAGGAAAGATTAGGGATAATTAATTGGAATCAAACATATTTAAATCTCAATTCTAACAAACTTCTATATATCTGAATCATTATAATAATTATACTAAATAAAGATGTCTATCTACACTTCCTACGTCTTCATAAAGCCATATTGCATAATATTAGAGATCAAAAACCAATATGCCAAGCAATCATGGGGGTTAAAGCTCAGAATCAATCCCACTATTCAATACTCTCATAATATCCTCTATTTCTCCTTCACAAAACATTACACTATCAGAGTGAATATTATTTGTTAAATTATTTGCTAAATATCTGCCAGCCTTAAGGAAAGTATAAGACATTTTAGAAACCCCTCAGAAACCCAGGGTCTGAATAAGCCTTAAAAATCGCCAATGTCTATCAACAGCATAGGCACTATTTTTACTATGGTAAATAAATAAGACTTGCCTTCCTCCTTTACACACTTGTTCAGGGACTGAAATCCTCACATATAACATTAAAGAAGTATAGATAAGAAAGGTTCAGCACTGTGTTCACTCCACTGAGGAGGATCTTCCAAAGAATTCTCATAGTTGCAGGCAGAGGATGGTTTTTACACAATCCATGGGGTAGAGAGTCAGGCAGAAGGGTAAAAGAATGTGCCCCCTCAATTCAGCAGTTGCAATGGGAAAAAAATGCCATATAGCAATTGGTAATTAAAGCTGGGTATATTAGTCTGACTTTCGGTTAAAGATAGAAAAAGGAGGAATTTGACTGAGTCAACAGCATTCAGATCCTCTCTGACACAAATACTCAGCCTGCAGAGTTCTCTCTTTATTACAGGGCGAAAAAAAACCAAGAAACAAAAACATTGGTGGAATAAATTATTATACACTTTATTGTATATATTATAATATATAAATGTTAAATTTTTGTATTATTACTATTATAATAAAGTGAAAGTAGATTTTAAAAATATTACAAATTAAGGAAAACGATGATAACAAATGAAAAATAATTATTATAGTAATGTACAACATTACTCAAAAAATGGCAAAAGAAAAGAAGAGATACTGCACAAATGAGGAATTTGAATAGCAAAGACAATATAAAAATATTTAACTGGAATATAAACTATGAATAAGAGTGTTTTAGCTTTCAAACCCAAACTATTGATAATACGAAGAATTAAGGCCCCTCATATTCTGATGGCAGGAGAGTTTCTTGAAATAACATTTCTGGAGAACAATTTGAGGTTATGTATCACAAATGCCTTCAAAAAAAAAGTAGATATCACAATCTGACCCAATAGTTTATAATTGCAGCAGTGCCTAGTATTTGGTATGAACACACTATTGAATGATAAAAAAGAATTTTTTAAATGGCCCGATTATTGTGGTGTTAGGATTCACCACCGCAAATTTCTCCAAACTGTTAATTAAGCAACCACATAAAATTCATATTCATGATCGGCCACTTCATTGGGAAATTAGATAATGATACATCAATAGCTATGAAATTATCTGGCCACCAAGAGTAAGAATTTATCCAAATTTCACACTAGTAAATCTACATCAGATGACAACCAAACAGTTGTTTTGGAAGTTGATTTCAGCTTCATTTACTGAAAATGAAGTAAAATCTTTTAGGAATGACATCTACTTTTAAACATCATTTTTGGTCTACACATTCTGACCCAAGAAAATCAATTCACTCTAAATGGTATTCTTTTTTCAGGACAAGGAGGTAGCAGTATTTTAAGAGACACAGTCTTTCAGTTTATGTATCCACAAAAATTGTTTACTTAAGTACAATCTTCCAGATGGCAGCTGTCATAGGTTTAACTTGTACTATAGTAAGAAGTTTAAATATTATTTGGGATGATGATGATATTTCATGATTAATTTTATTTTATTAATTATAAGTTCAAATTCCTATCATTACTCTATAATAAATGTTTTAGGGGAAGTTTTTCTGAACGTGATTGAACAATGTTACTTCTTTGTGAGCCATACCATAAGAAAGATTCTTTGGGCAAAAACGTGAATATCAGTTCCCCTTAAGATTATAAGAGCCCCCAACTTCACCTTTATGGAAGAAATTGTTATAAAAATAAAAAAAGTTAAATCGATGCTAAGAAGCATGAATGAAGACATTTGGCCAATTTGAACAGATAATGAATTTTTAATATGAAATGTTTTGCCTACTCATTACACAAAGTGTTACCTTATCTAAGTTTCTTTGATTAAATGGCAGCACATAGTATTCGAATTGGTTTCTGGACAGTTTCATTATCATTCCTCAGAACCTTAGGGAATGTATTAGATATATTATTTGACCTTTTGAGTAACATATTGAATTCTAGAATGAAACACTGTACAAGCAGCAATAATTTTCTTTAATATTATTTGAGCTATATTGCATTTCATTTTTCTCCTTTTATCCCGATGAGTCCTTAGAAAAATGAACATGCTGTGTATGAAAGACATATAGAAAGCACTTCTCTTGAAGATAGAATACTTATAAATCAATCTCCAAATATGAAGCATAGAAGAGGGCCAGTAACTAAGTCTAAGTGGCCAAAATGTGGAGAATGTTTAAATCGCTGATTCTCCAACTTGAGAGTACATGGGGAGCACGTAGGATCTTGCTAAAATTCAGAGGCTGATTCTAGTGTTGGGGTCCATGAGTTTCCTTTCCTGATAAGCCCCCAGATGATGCTAATGCTCTTAATCAGCAGACCATATTTAAGAATACCCATTTCCATCACCCACTAACTAAATTTCAGTTATGTATGAGTGCTATTCAGACTACAAAATAAACAAAGCTGAAGGGTCTCGTCTGCATCCTTGAAAGGAAGAGATGGTTTCCAGATGAGGAAAAGGTTTTCCCAAGCCCCTATCAATCCTGGAGAAGCTATGAATCCTCCTGCAGGCTTTTAAGCATTACAGCTCAGGAAGTCTCTCTTCCAGACTAAATGCACAGACAGTGCTGGCAAAGTCACTATTAACAAACACATATTCAGTACTTCCTGGGTATGAGAACTAGTAAAAAGAACACAAGCAGAAAAGCAGCAAGAGGAAGCCCCTGCTCTCGGGTTCTTAAAATATCCTGTTATAGACATCGGAAACACGCAGAAAAGGACACCTATCAACATGAGACTGCTCGTGCTCAGGGCCAGTCGAAGAGGCATACGGAACTGAGGGTAAGGAGAAAATGATACCCAAGGGAAGATGATGTTAGCATCACGAGGACACAGAGGAGGTGACTGGATACAGATCTTAAAGAAAGGATGACATTTGGTGAAAAAATGGAGCGCTTCCCAAGTATGTCTCTTTATAACGTATGTGCACTATTCTGAAATTTTTAGTACAACTTTACAAAGAGATACAACTTCCCAGAAGATCCTGCTTAAATGTCCTATTCATTCTATAACAGGGCAGCTGCAACAGGAGAGATTAAATAGACTTCTTATTGCATGCCCTCCTTATTAATTCTAAAAAGTGTCGGACTTTTTTTACTGTAAAAAAAGTGAGTCTCCTTGGAACGTATTAGACTTTTCCTCATGAAGAAAGAGATGATATGCAAGGTAAAAAACAGAGATGGCAGAAAGGCAATTTGCAAACGCAGCCCAAAAAGAGCCCTCAGGGAGAAGAGGGATAGATCTCAGTGACAGAATTGATGGAGACCAAGATTGAACCGAAGTGACCTGGTAGGAGTTCTCTGGCAGAAAAAGTCCCCAAACATACAAAAAGCAAAACCTACTCCGAGAAAATTGGAAGTTGGGTCTGGAAACCGGGGCTCCTCAAGCGATGTAATAGCTTATTTGTGTGGCTTGTGATGGAATTTTTGTAGACCTACACACACTGTTAGAGTGGTTTTGCTTAAGGGACAAATGGCTGAATTTAGAAATAGTAAATAAAAGGAACTATAATCCTGGCACCAGAGTGAGGCACCACTGTGCCCTGAGCAGCAGCAGAGGGAAGCCACTGTCCTGTTCTACAGGACCATTCTCTACACATTATGTGTAAATAAAAAGTGATCTCTGTAGTTGTTCTTGTTCTTACCATACTTTTTTTTTTATGAAATTTATTGTCAAATTCATTTCCATACAACACCTGGTGCTCATCCCAACAGGTGCCCTCCTCAGTGCCCATCACCCACCTCCCCTTCTTCTACCCCTCATCAACCCTCAGATTGTTCTCAGTTTTTAAGAGTCTCTAATGGTTTGGCTCCCTCCCTCTCTAACTTTTTCCCCCCTTTCCCTCCCCCATGGTCTTCTGTTAAGTTTCTCAGGATCCACATAAGAGTGAAAACATATGGTATCTGCCTTTCTGTGTATGACTTATTTCACTTAGCATAACACTCTCCAGTTCCCTCAACGTTGCTACAAAAGGCCATATTTCGTTCTTTCTCATTGGCACGTAGTATTCCATTGTGTATATAAACCACAATTTCTTTATCCATTCATCAGTTGATGGACATTTAGGCTCTTTCCATAATTTGGCTATTGTTGAGAGTGCTGCTATAAACATTGGGGTACAAGTGCCCCTATGCAACAGCACTCCTGTATCCCTTGGGTAAATTCCTAGCAGTGCTATTGCTGGGTCATAGGGTAGGTCTATTTTTAATTTTTTGAGGAACCTCCACACTGTTTTCCAGCGTGGCTGTACCAGTTTGCATTCCCGCCAACAGTGCAAGAGGGTTCCCATTTCTCCACACCCTCTCCAGTCCATCTATAGTCTCCTGATTTGTTCCCTTTAGCCATTCTGACTGGCGTGAGGTGGTATCTGAGTGTGGTTTTGATTTGTATTTCCCTGATGAGGAGTGAACCATACGGGTTTTTACAAGCAAAATTTTACCCACCCACTCCCAGTTAAGTATGCTCCTGAAGTTCTTGAACAAATCAGAAGTTCAGGGCAAGCCATTTAAATGAAGATAATTGGACTTCCTACCACTAGGGCATGTATAATTAATCAGAAAAATCAAAAACACGCCATCATAATTATACAAGTTTATAGAACTACAATTCGTTCACAAATGTATGTTGCATGGTAAGCACAGTGCTTAATTGTAAATATTAAGAGAACAAGAGAGACAAAGACCTTACTCTTACAAATTTTACTGTCTTTGAGAGCCAGTCCCTAAGGCTGACCCCCCAAAAGCTCCCATGCATTTATAGGCAACTGAACTGAGCAGCTGCTGGACTCAAGCTAACTTGCTCATCTCCTATGGCTAGAGCCTTGTAGAAGATTGGACCTCCCCAAGCACATTCCCCACTTTCTCCATATGGGTTAATGGATTCTACTAATCCTGAAAAAGGTGATATTGCATACAAGAGAACATAGACCCATAGTCACTGCAAGAGGGAAAAATTTGGTTGGGAATGTTAAGGTAGTTGCAAAGCATGCAGCCTTTCAACTGATTAGAATATATATACAATTCAGTTTTAAAGAATCAAACCAAATGAGCTAATTTATCACTTATAAAAACACCAAAGGACAAAGAACACATGGAGAGATCAATTTGATTTTCTCCACATACAACTTTAGTCACTGCGATAAAGTGTGCATATTAAACTCTTTCATATTTACAAATATTTTTCTTTCTAAGGCTGCTACCATCAAATGATATCAAATGATCAGTGAACTCAAATTCAGGTTTCAAAGACTTGTGAAACGTCGGCCACGAAAACACTTGTTGACTGGCGAATGCTCAAAACTAATAGTACACTTCAAGATGCAATTTAACAAGTTTAAAGCTAAATGAACGCAAATTATCTTCTGAGAGTGGTGTGTCCAAAAGCATTTTAAGACACGCAATTTTTCATTTTCTGTGTCTGGCTTATATTTTTAAAGCCTATCAAGTAGCAGTAGATAAGGAGACATGACGTGTTCTTTGGGTAAAATATTTGTTACCTGCCAAGGTTCTGCTTGATCTAAGTGATTTTCATAAAGGTGTGTACTTACAGCTGGATATTTATTTTACTATACTCAAACTCAAGTTTGTGTCATTTATACTAAGCAGCATAAGACATTCCCCAAAGAATCTAATATATAATGAAAGGAACGAGGTGAAAGTGAAGACAGAAGAGTGGGCAAAGATGGAGGAGAAAGAAAGAGAATACACTTAACTCTAAGCTAAAGAAACTAGAGTGGAAATTCCCATTCTCATATACTTGTTAGCAAGTTACATGAAATGTCACTTATCAGCAACCTTAATAATGACTCCAACTGTGATAAGAATTCATTTCCATTGCCAATAATCCTAACATACCAGCTGGAACCAACACTCCTTTTGTTAAGTGACACATTCTAGTCATCACCTAGGAGAAGAGTTGCAGAACATAGATACAAGCTTAAGTATCTCTTCTTGGCCTCCAAATTATTCCATTTACAATGAAATGTAAACGCAGCACTAGTACATCATTTGTTATTTGCTCATTGACTTTAAAACTTACACATTCAGCATAGGCATAATGGTCAGTAGTGAGCAATCCAATTAGTGGTTTATTAATTCAGTTTTTAATGTTTTTATATTTGAGAGAGAGCGCTCAAGTGGGGGAGGGGCAGAGAGAGAGCATCACAGATTACCTGTGCTGACAGCAGCAAGCCCAATGTGGGGCTCGAATTCACGAACCACCATGAGATCATGACCTGAACTGAAGTCAGACACTCAACCGACTGAGCCACCCAGGCACCCCATTTCAGTTTTTGAAGATTGTCTCTTATATTGTGCTAGATGAAACTGTTTTTGGTAGCCCCAGGATCCCAGTATCTCATTTACCCCTTTTTATATTCACAAATCTAATTGATTTCCAGTACTATAATCTGTCTATACTGCCCAAGTCCTTCTACAATAGCCAAGAGAATAATGTGTATATTAGTCAAGAGAATAGACCTTCCAACCAAACATAACTGAGTTCAAATCCTGGCTAAGCAATGTTGCATGACATTCAGTAAGTCGGTTAACCTGTATGCGCCTCAATATTGCAGCTGTTCAAAGGAATAATTATGTTTCAGAGAGTTGAGATAAAGCTTAAATGAGATAATATATGATAAGTACTTAGCTTAGTGTTTGGTACGTAGTGAATACTTGATGAACATTAACAGGTTTTAATATTACAGCTTGTTAAGAAGTAGGCCAATGACACTAAAAAGACTGATTTCTTTACACTCCCTTTAACTTTCATGCTGGCCTATGTTTTATGCCATTTTTCCCCAAATTCTGTTCTTTATTGAGAGAAAAAGAAAAAAAAATGTACCTGGTAATCAGAGAATATGCTAAATTGTTATGCTGGGCTACTTAGAAGTCAGGATCAAAGTCTTTAAAAATGTATATAACTTTGGATCCAGCGAATTCACTTTTAGGAAATAAGCCTGGAGTCTATAAAAATTCCCTGTAGGAATGTTTGTTTAAGCATGCTTATAATAGGAAAGCTATGGAAAACAACTAAATGTCCAACAATATTTGCTGCCTTAAATAAATATGAAACACAATGGCATGCTCTGCAGTCATTAAAATGATATAGAAAACATATTTAGTGTCATAGAAAAATGCTCAATCAGTAAATAACAAAGTGGGATGTATACTCTGATCCCAATTTGGTAAAACAAAATAATAATATGTGTACAAATATATTTAGCACAGGACAAGATTGACCTGGTTGAAGGATTTTTTTTCTTAAATCCTAGATCCCTTTCTCTAGTTTGTAAACTTTTTAGAAAGTGAAACATTTACCCCCAAATAGTGAAATTGTTAAATATGCAAGTTCTACAGAAAGCCCTAGTGAATGTGAACCTAGCAGAGAGATTTTCAGTCAGGTCACCAAAAAAAAAGGATATTGGTTTATTCAGCTCCCCAAATTATATTACTCTAAACCTTGAGCAACAGTTCTGAATCTAGCTCATTACTAGTAATGGTAGATGAATTCTATTGTCACATTATACTCCATATAAAATAGATTTTCTTGGCAAGTTTAATAAATTCTTTTCTCTCATGAAAAGAACTTCTAGGTGTCTTGAACTTCACACATTTTTTCTAACCCCTATCTTAAACTCATTTAAATTTAGACACTCCCATTGTATTATTCAATCAAAGTTTAATGTTAACCTAAGTAAAATAATTTCAGAAGTATGATGAACAAGTTATAACTCCCATGTTTCACCATAATAGTGTCCCATTTTGGAGGGTTTCATTTAATATCAACACTTCCTTCCCTTGATGCCTCTCGAAACAGATACGTTTGTTGACAAAATCTAATTTCATCAGGAACACGACTACCACTTTCAGGTGCCACTTCTTTACCAGTAATTCCATCTCATCTTTTGCCTTCCCTGAACCTCTCTAAGTGAAGCACAATCCCACAGGGGGTGAGAGGGATTAAGGCTTTGGAGGCCATAACCATTTAAAAAGTCATAATATCTCATACGTACACACATACACATAAATGCAGCACACGTGCCAAAAATAAGTGCACCGGGAGTCAAAAAGATTGAGAATTCTCCACAAAGACAGGTCCTTTAATGCTCCATTTGAAATTAACTTTATTTCAAAAGAATTTTTAAATTATATTTCCTATTCTTTTCTTCCTTATCTTTCTTATTTTCCTTTATTAACCCTGCTTGATTAATGTGCTAAATGTTTGCTTAGCTTACCACATTGCATAAATCCAGCCCTGAACAGCCTGAATAATACATTAACAATGAATACATGATTATATTTATTGATGGCTAGGTATTTGGGGGATGGTAAGAGGAGAAATATCCCATGTCATGAGACATGTTATTCAAGTGGCCATTCATCTAGATGTTCAAATGTGAAATGGACTGTGAATGGAGGAATGGTCATGTAGCAAGGAAAGATTTAAAGCCATATCCTCCCTTCCTTTGCCAAAGTCAGCATTCACTCAGCCACTGCAAGGGCAGTCACTTCTTCATCAACCAGCTACCCTCAAAGGGATCTGTAGGGTTCCACATGAATCCACCACTTTGAGCCTGAAAGCCCTTGAGATCACCCAGCTCTCATCATCTTTTAGTAATGCTACCTAGAAGTAACATAATGTTACAAAGTTCTATGCTTAGGAATTCATTCTTTGGAGCCCATCTGCCTAGGTTTGAATCCCAGTGACACAATTTACTGGCTAGAGGACTTTCTGTGCCTCAACTTCCTTGTCTGTAACACGAAACTAAGAATAGAACATACTTTATAGGTTATTGTTAGGATATGAGACACTTGAAGCATTACCTAAGATAAAGCAAGCATTTAGAACTAATGACTGACTATTGGAGAGAGCAAAGAGGAGAATAGTAAGAATTTAGGCCAGAGATAGGCAGGGGCCACATCATAGGGCTTTGTAGGCTCTACTATGGAGTTTGCATTTTTTTTAAGTGTGATGTGAATCCATTGCAGATTGTGGGGTTAAATTAGATCATATATGCAAGGTACCCAGTATAATGCCTAACACATTAAAAGTACATGGCTTCATTATATGCTTCACACTCAGTATATCAAGAGATACTTATATATCTGACACCAAACAGTCTGGCCAGAAGATAATTAGTGCCAAGTCATCTGAGGCCAGAAACCTCCAGACCCAAGAGAAAGTCAGCTGGTGGACTCTGAGTTCCATAATACTCCGCTGGAATGACTAATTGCTTTTCTAACAGAAGTAAGATGTGGAGTAGTCATTTATCTGAAGATTCAGAGGTTGGGTTCAGGAAACCTGCCTATTTATGTAAGGTTTTTGTGAATCCTAGTACAAGCAAAGGTAAATTCCATCATGTGAACGGCTCCACAGGATCAAAGAAAAAGTGTTCTCTCTTTCTACTCAACCCTTTAGGACAAAGTGTCTTGGGAATAGACCGGTGTTACTGCTTCTGCAAAGTTAAATTGCATTTCCATTTAACATAAAAGTGCCTTATTAAAAAGCAAAAGAATGGCTATTTAGAGTTATGCCAGCTACTGATTAAAAAGAAATTGTGAGCCCAGGGCAGTCTGAACCTGCTGCACACCAAGGCTCCAGAAAAGCAAGTTACTCTGAAAGAACCACAAGGATCCAGGACTGGCACCGCCCCACAAATGAGAGGAGTGGTCACCAAGCTGGGGACTGTGGGCATAGGACACGTTCCCAAGGATAGTAGGTGTAAGCCCCTTGTTCCTTACACCACTTACACCACTAAGCTTGTGAAATTCAGAAAGAAGAGACAGCTCCAGGTTGCAGTACTTAAAAAAATGCACATACAAACTTTTAATACAAAAATCATATGGAATCTTCCCAGCGTACAAGTAGAATTCCAGAGCATTTCATCCTGGAGGTTACAGAAGAGGTTAGCCTCAGGAGCATTCTGGCAAGTGAAACTTAGCATTTTGTATTAATATAGGAGCCAGGATTATAGATTACCAATAGCAAAGTCTAAGTGCAACTGATTCCTGTTAAAGAGTAAAATCAGTGTTAGAAAAATGGAAGTGTTATAGATTTCAAAAAACAAGCATAGATGTCATATTATACAAGAGAGAAGATGGTGTAGATGGTGTATTTATCAGTATTATAACTGGGGTGCAGGCTTGCAGATCACCTGGCTCTGGAGGTCCCAAACAGACTAGTTTGGCCACTGGACGCTTACAAAAACCAAAGGCAGAGAGGCCGGTGGTGGCGAAAGAGGAAAGGAATTTATTTCAGTGAGGTCAACACTGGGAAAACAGCAGACGAACGTCTCAAGGACAGTCTCCAAAGTGCTGAAAGTATTTCTAGGCTCATGTTAGGAAAATACAGGACAAAGGTCCATGGCCATATGCAGGGTGGGCAGTAAAGGTCAGATCGATCATTGTCTTGAGGTCAATCATGTGGGGTTTTGCTTATTGCTTGAGGGGTACTTTCAGTTCCCATCACGAGATGCTTTGCCCACTGGGTCTTTTGCCTGAGTTAGGAGATAAGCTGGAAAGAATTTAATCAACTAGAAAGTGCAGACTAAAGGTCGAAATGGAGGAAAAGTGCTCTTTCAGGATGACATTTATCATATTTTTTTAAGTATACAAGCAGATCACAGGTAAGCATGCATTTTATAATCCCCATTTTAAAAAATACATTTCATATAGATTCGCATGAGCGAAATTCTCTCTTTTTTTTTTTTAATATGAAATTTGTTGTCAAATTGGTTTCCATACAACACCCAGTGCTCATCCCAACAGGCATCCTCCTCAGTGCCCATCACCCACTTTCCCCTCCCTCCCACCCCTATCAACCCTCAGTTTATTCTCAGTTTTTAAGAGTCTCTTATGGTTTGGCTTCATCCACATGGACAGAACTGGAGAGTGTTATGCTAAGTGAAATAAGCCATACAGCGAAACTCTCTTAAAAATGGCATATCTGGGGGTGCCTGCGTGGCTCAGTCAGTTAAGCGTCTGAATCTTGGTTGTAGCTCAGGTCATGATCTCACAGTTTCACGAGTTCAAGCCCCGCAGAGGTCTCTGTGCTGATGGCACAGAGCCTGCTTGGGATTCTCTGTCTCCCTTTCTCTCTGTCCTTCCCACACTCTCACTAACTCTGTCTCTCTCAAAATAAATAAATAAACTTTTTTTTTTAATGGCATATCTGCGATGCGTGGGTGTCTCAGTCAATTGAGCGTCTGACTGTAGGTTTCACTTCAGGTCATGATCTCAGGGTTCACGACTTGGAGACCCCAGTGTCAGGCTCCACACTGGGGCCTGCTTGGGATTCTCTCTCCCTCTGTGTCTCTCTCTCTCTCTCTGTCTCTCTCTCTCCCTCTCCCTCTCAAATAAACAACAACAACAACAAAAAGGAAGTGGCACATCTGATTTTTTTCTCTTTTTCTAATAATGATAATATACACGTGTCTTTATATGATGTAGTTAAAACCACAAACTTCTACATAAGATAGTAAAGACTAGCCTAAACTATGCAGAATTGTGGAAACTTGAATTTCCAGAGCAAACATGTTTACAATAGAATGAAAAGCCTAATTGCTGCAGCATGAAAATATCTTGAGAATCCATTTGAGACCACACTGAATGCAGATTCCTTCGTTTCTCATTCCTGTGACTTGAGCCTACCACTGAACAAGAGATGATTTGCAGAGGAGGGTAGCAGCTGGCTGGCTGGACAGCATGTTCATCTGGCCATCTTGAGGGAAATGCTGTTAGTGACAATGCTGGGAAACACGCAGTGTAAGCCCAGGCAAAAAATTTGGATCAAGGCCAGTGAGTTCTTCTTCCCTGATATCCGGTGAATGCTAAATTAATACTTGCTGAATGACTGACTATTTAACCAAGATGTAATTGGAGAAACCTTAGACATTGCAACAGATGTACCTCTCTTCCAGTATGCCTTGGAGAGCTTTGTGATTTCACAGACACCTGCCCATGCATGACACAGTCACATGCTTTGCATCCTTATATATGCTCAACTCTGAATGACTTAAGTCTGGTATCAATGAGACACTGTAGTTATGTCCACATCTTTTAGAACCCCACATCAGAGTATTGCTTACACACACAAGCTGCATTAAACCAAAATTCATGTGCACATTGTTCAAAGTCATTTCCCCACAAAACAGGCTTCTATTTCAGCACACTAAGAAGATTCATTTCAGGGATCTCCAGAAAAATACTCTGAATGTGTGACAGTATTAGACATTATGAGGTACCTCTTACAGAATCAACTTTGCTTTTTACTTACATAATTTTTTTTGTCTTTTAAATATATAAAAATACAAAATAAAATTTAAAAAAATAAATAAAAGAAGCGATGCAGAAGTGTGTAAAGAGTGACACATCCCCTCATTCACCCAGAATTGGCACGATCCTGTAAGGTAACTTTGTGAATTTAAAATAGCTATTTCTTGAGGTGTCTGGATGGCTCAGGCAGATAAGCATCTGACTTCAGCTCAGGTCATGATCTTTTGGTTCATGGGTTCAAGCCCTGCATTGGGCTCTGTGCTGACAGTTCGGAGCCTGGAGCCTGCTTCGGATTCTGTGTCCTTGTCTCTCTGTCACCACCCCCCCCCCCACTCACACTCTGTCTCTCACTCTCTCAAAAATAAATAAACATTATTATTTTTTTAAATAGCTATTTCTTTCTCAAGATGCAAACCAAACATATACATTAGTGTTTTTTTGCACAGGCTTAACAGCACACAAGTTTCAGTGATGCCAGAGTATGGTTTGGACAAGGAGCATCCATACCACCCTCTCTATGTCAGTGAAGACAGGCTCTGTGTCCTCACTTGAATATGTGTTTGAACATGTGTGCCAACCTGGGCTCTCTTCCACCATTCCATCCCTCAACCAAGAAGCCAGAGTCACCAAGACAGTCTGCAAACTTGCCTGTAAGTTAGAGCATGGGTACAATGTGACTGAGTGACTGATAGTCTCATAGATCCAGCTCCCTTGACAACTCTACAACCTAAACAATTGCATGCATTGACACAGGACCTATCCAGTCCTCGTGCTCTTTCCCAATCCCATTTGCCAGAGGTAACAGCACTCTGCATGCAGTGGAAGTCATTTTTAATTTGGAAGTTAATGAGGGAACCCATTAGAGACTCTCTTTTGTATATGTAAAGTTCCTCTGGACCTACATCAAGGAAAGATATACTCTTTGCTATAATCTCTTTGAAAGCTTAAATGCCACAATACAGTTTCAAGTGGCAGATGTTAATACAGCTTGTACTTTCCCTACCTATACTTGAAAACACTCTTGCAAACTCAAGGGAAACTTTTCCATTTTATATTCAAATGGCAATAGGGAGATTTTGTAATACATGTCTGTATCAAATTTGGTGTGAAAATGTGTTTTGTGGAACTTGTGAAAACTCACATTTGAGGCATCTTTCTAAATAGGACCATGCGGAGCACATTTTATACCCACCAGGTTCTTATACTTGATCTCTCTAAATGACAGCATATGGATTTCAGATCAAATTAAATAAAATGCTTAGGGCCTTCTTTCCATGCATTCTAAGATGTTATTTTCAATAAGAATACAAGAGCTTAACATTGCATTTCTGTATGAATAAAATGAACTCTCTATGTATAAAGCAGATAATAAATACTTTGTTTTACCACTCATCCCACCCAAACATCAGAATCTAGTTTCAGAGACATTTTGCAAATGTAAAGAATTACTGCAATAATTTTTTTAAAATTCACCTTTAAATATACTAGATATGAAATCCAAGAATTTTGTTTGTTTCCATTTGTTGTGTTCTTCCAATAACCTAATTATCATCAATAGAAAAGATTAGGCAAAAACTTCTTGCAGTAATGTAATAAGGAAAATCCCCATTTACTGAATTTATAAGAAAAAATTAGCTGGATTATTTTATGTCACTTGTTCAGGAAAGGATTGATTACATCAAATTTTGAAGGAGCTCCTTATGGCCTCCTCACTAACTCCCCACACCATTCATTCCATGATTTTCCTTCTCTCTCCTTCTTGTTCTTCTAACCCTTCTGCTCACCCCCTCTTTTCTCAGACATTGTTCCCTCTTCATTTCCTGAGGGCCCTGGGTTTATGCCAGCCAATTTGGTCAACATTCAAATTGAAGCAACCCTAATGAAAATGCCAAAATGTGTCACTGCTCCAACAATATTTAATTACATTTCTCAGTGGACAAAGCTGGTTCTCAACAGAGAGGCAATAATGGTGGGAATTTGGAGTCTTCCAAAAGTCTGAGAGGGAAGTGATGTAAGATTGAAAGACCCTTCAGCACTCTTCAGTTTGCGTTATGCAGACACACACATAATCCAGACCGTCTTCAGGGAATGCATCCATATGTCCAGCTCAGGAGAGGCACTGCTACTTAAAAATCACAGCCAGTGATTGATCTTCAAATCGAAAGCCAAATGGGAGGACTTCTACCCACAAGATATTGGTCCTGCAGACATGGGTAGTGAAAGAAGGCTGATTTTCATAGGTGGCATTCAGCACTAATGAACTCATTCTTCATAAGAACTCAGCCAGACACACCATTTCGGCTAATAATTGAAATAGATTGAATTCCTTTTCTGACTCTAATCCTAAATTCATAGAAATTTGGCAGCTCCAGTCAGAGTGCTGGAGAAGCAGCTTACTAAATGATGTCCCAGTGGCCTGGAAGCAGAAATGTTTCTCCCAAAGCCCCAAATTTACGTCTCGGTATTTCTGCATTCAGTACCTCTGGTTAAAAAGAGGATGGAAGTACCAGTTACTCTTGGAATCCTAATATCAGTATTTGCTCTTTTACTTCAGTCATTACCCAAAATTTTGGCTACCAACTCTTCAAACTCAGTAATGAAGGCAAATTTGAAACTGAAAAATTCAAATGCTAGATTTATCCAGACCCTCTATCCAGACTTCTTCTTTATTTACCTTTATATTGATAACTGACCCCTGAAATGTGACTCCTTGCATCATCCAGTCAATGCATGGAGTAGAATTCAAGGAAGCCAAATCCAGCTGTCAAATAATTAGAAAGGAAATTCAGAATTTATTTCAGGTCTTAAAAGAACATTAAGGGGGATCCAATATTTAGCTTTCAAAAACACTTTGCCAAATCTCTTTTTCCAAGGCCCATTTCCTTTGTAAACCACAGCCACCTCCATCCAAATCACAGCACAAACCTCCAGGGTTTTTACACAACTTTTCTTCTGCTTTCTCACAATTCTCCTCTCTCCCAGCTGTCCATTATGTCAACTTCTTTTACCCAGCTGAGTGCCCCAACTGCCATGCACATCTCTGCTTGGGTTTCAAGCTATCCCTTCTCCTGATTGTGCAACAAAAAATATTCAGAAACAAGGTTGTCAGAGGGTTTTTGGCTCACAAGTTGAAAAAGAAAAAAAAATCATGTCTCTTCCTCTCTGTTCTTAAAATGCCAAACTCGGTGCAAAGAGACAGTATCTTGGGGTCAAAATTCATTTTGAGCCCTGTCTTCAAACTTACTCATTACATATCAGCCATTGGGTCCTCAACAAGTCATCATAATTGTACTACCATAGTCCTTTATATGACACTTTTCACTTCCACAAATACTTTCTCATCTATCATTCAGTAATCTTGTGAGGAGAAAAAGCAGATGTCACTTGTGAGAGGCCAAGTAACGCACAAACAGAGGTCCTATGACTTCTAGGCAGTTGCAGACATTACTCTTGAGTTCATAGTTCTACCCAATGGGGTTGTCCCTTTCAGTTTGATTCTTCCATAGAAATTCCTTCCGTTACATTTCCTGCCAGGTTAATTATGTCCTACCCATCATTAACAAGAGGTCATGTGAGGACAGAGCAAAAAGTTACCAAAGCCAATCCTGTTCAAAAAAATGTTCTTACTAGAAAGAAACAAAGACTACTTGGAAACACCATTGATATAAAGTATGTGCAAGAATGAACTTGAAGCAAATATAGAAGCAAATTCTGAGAATGTTTTACGGTTAATATAGCAGGGTCAAATTGTGTATAACACAATGAAGATGATCACCAGTACCGAGTTACCCAAGACGAAAACTAAGAGCTAGACCATAAGACAGACAATGTTTGATGAAGCCAAATTTGGCTAAAGGTTTTCCACCAATCCCTAATGAGGAAAACATAGACAATTCTTTCAGAGTTTACCAGTATATAAACTCTACAGGTGATTAGCATTACTATCTTGTTTTTATTCTAGAATGTGAGTTCAACCATGCTAGTTAATGCTTCTATTATCATCAAAAGCCCTCAACTTTTGAATCCTTTAAGTTGTATTTATAGATACTATCGATATAAGATGAATTCCTCCTTATTAACCATTCTTTTATATACAGTAGACAAGCCAAAAAAGGTATCTCTGCTTAGAGAGCATTGCTTTTGTGATTTTTATTCCTATTTGAATTCGCTGCATGGGGCAAAGTAGAGACTAGAAAATGAACTCATTCAACAAATATGTAATGAAAACCCACCATGTGCCAGGATTTATGCTATTTGGTGGGGATGGAGACATGAGCTCACTGGTTTTAGGGATAGACATATACACAGATAATTTATAATGCAGGGTTCTAATTGCTGATACTGAACTATAAAAGCAATGTTGTAGAGTCAATAGGTAGAGTGGAGGGTGGCAGAGGGAAGTAGGAAGTTATTACAAAAGTCCCCAAAAAGGAACAACATCACTCTGCTTTATTTTAACCATAGTGCTTAGTACTAGGTTAAATTATATTGTTCACTTATAAGGACAATTTGTCATTTGTTTCCTACTCTTAGTTTTTAAGCCCCATGAGATAGAGACCTCTCCCTCTGCATGGTGTTCTCAGTGTCTAGAACAGTGCCTGGCACATGGTAGGAGTTTTTCATGTGTTGAATTGTGTCATCCCAAAAAGTGTGAATTGGAGTTCTAACTCCCAATACCTCAGAATATGACCTGATTTGGAGAAAGGGTCTTTACAGAGGTGACCAAGCTAAAATGAAGTAATTAGGGTGAGCCTAATGACATTCTGATTTTTTAATCCAATGTGACTATTTTCTTTATAAAAAAATGTTTAGATATAGCAACAGACACACGGGAGATGATGTGAAGAGGAACATAAGAAGAGGTCCTCACAAGTCCCAGAAAAAAAGTACCTTTTCTGATACCTTGATTTCAAATTTCCAGCCTCCAGAATTGTGAGACAATAGGTTTCTGTTATTTAAGCCAACCAGTTTGTGGAACACTGTTATGGCAGCCCTAGAAAACTAATACCGAGCTCAAGAAATGTGTGTGAACTGTAGGATGGAATGAGATTAACTAAATTAGAGGAAACAGAGGAAATGGAAGGTACAAAAGATACTTCAGACTGAATTTTGTGATGAACTGGTCTGGGAAGTTAGCAAGGGTGCACATGAATACAATTTAATACTAATTCCTATAGGAAAGATTTAAAGTACATAAGAGAAACATTTTGATTGTCTATGTATGTGTTTGGATATGTTTGGGGGACATAGGGAGGTTAACTGCAGGAGAGTTTAGCTATAGATAAGCTCCTACAAAATATCGAGATGAACATATCCAGCAAACAATGGGTGATATGGGTCTGGAAACAGGAGGATAGCAAATGTGGGTATGTGAGTTCTCTGAAGTTGTAAATTGCATTTGACATCATAAGTGCAAATGAAAGTTACTAACAAGAGCATGCAAGTTGTGAATAGAAGTAGATCAAAGGTGTATTTTTTGAGGGAAAAATCATTTATACATAAGAAAAAAGGAATAAGGATTGGGGTGCCTGGTGGTTCAGTCGGTTAAGCCTCCGACTTCAGCTCAGGTCATGATCTCTTGGCTCGTGAGTTCAATCCCCGTGTCGGGCTCTGTGCTGTCAGCTGAAAGCCTGGAGCCTGCTTCAGATTCTGTGTCTCGTTCTCTCTCTGCCCTTCCCCGATCGTGCTCTCTCTCTCTCTCTCTCTCTCTCTCTCTCTCTCAAAATAAATAAACATTAAAAAAAGAAAAGAAAAAGGAATAAGGATTGATCAAAGAACAGAAGGAAGAGAAGGAAAAAAATGGAAGAAAATGATTCTATACGATTCAAACGAAGAGGGGTTTTCAAAGGGTTAGGGATTGTCAAGTTGATCACAATCTGAAGTGAGGTTATAAAAGAGTGGGACTGTAAATATTCTTCTAGATTGGATTATGCCCTTGAATTATGTGTAGAGTGCCTGAATCAAAAACCATCATGAGGAGGCTAAGGAGTGAAGGGAATTGAGAAACCATAATGTTCTGACAGTTTTAAGTGCATTGACGAATAAACCCCAGAACCAATGCAACAAAGAACCTAAGAAGGCACACTTTGTTATTGCATGGTGTTCACTCTGGGCAATTCCCCAGAATTTATGAACAATTCCAGAGTGCTTAAAGCATATTTACTCAAGAAAATGCTTCATCAATTTTAATTCACTATATGAAAATGGTTATGATAATGTGATTGAAAATTTGATTGTCACCGGCATCTATATTTTGCGAGTTTTCAAATGGGAAATGTTATTTATATGTAGAGCCTGAATTATCAGCAGGTCTTTCAAAATATAAGGACTTTGAGCAGGACATTGGAGAGACAGAATTAACAAGATCCTTGATTGTAAAAGATTTTGCAACATTTTTGACTGACTTCAGAACAAGTCATTTATTACTAATAAAGTTTCCAATAATATTAGACAGTATGTTCCACGAAGGCAGAAACTTCATCTGTTTAGCATGTGTTATATTCCCATAACTTGATACAGAACCAGGTTCAAAAATAGTACAAAATAAATAGATGGTTATTTACAGTGCTTAACTCAGCTACAATGCTCATTCATATGCACCTTCTCCTTGGTGCTAAATATATCTAAATTCTTCTGTTTTGGAAAGAGTGAGACAAACAACTTGATACGTACTATATTAAAATTAATGTGTGTCCAGGCTTATCTACTAAAACATCAGAAAATATAAATGAGTATTTGTAGAAATTTTATTGGCATCACATTCCAGATAAAGTTCGCTAAAGCAGAACAATGTGAATCTAATTCAATTTTTAAACTTCAAGTTTCAATAAACAACATTAAATGTTACTGCAACAATATCATTCTCAGCACAGTATGACTTCTTATAGCCTTGCAGAGAAAGATAACCAAATTTGGGGGCAAAGCAGGTTTGTTTTTATTTTCAGCTTCATATAAAATCATTTCATTCAGTAAACTTAAGGTGAAGTTGATCTTTTCAACTGCCAGCTCTTTTCGTCAGCTCCAAACTTAGTAGAAGACCTTTAACTTCCAAAACCTTTGATCAGAGGATGTCATTTCTACAAAAACTAATTACACAGAAATAATCTTTCAAATATAAAGATGAAGCAAAATGATTAAGACAGATTTAAATTTGTGAAATGTTCAAGTTTCCTTGTATATAATTCTGAAGTGTCTTCAAAATTACAGGCCAGAAAAAGTCCGTTTTCACTTATACTTAAAAGTAGGGATAAAAACTTTGGGTAGGAGAACAAAAATATCATTGTAATTTTTACATTATTTCAATCCCTCCAAGTATATGGGCAGAAAAGGACCAGGAGAATAAAAACCGTTCATGTAAAAGGATGTTACAATTGAATGCTTCAAATGGATCCTAGAAATTAAGCTTGTTTTAATGCTTTATTTTAAGATGAACCAATAGGAATGCCCCGTTGGAAGTTAAAAAAAATGCAAATTACAAATTTGGCAAACTTAATTTGTCTCTTTATTAAACTTTCTTCAAATTAAGAAGAATACTTCTCCTTTATCCGTACCTTCACGCTAGCCCATACTTTGTCTTCTCTATGGCATAAACTAGTATTACAGTATTTTCATGAATGGATGCATTAATAATAATATGGCCATTTATATTCAGACTCTAGCAAACCTCACCTTGAGGGACCCTTTGTCTCATTGACTTGATTCATTATTAGTCTAACTAACAGGATTCCAGTTTCTCAGTTTCAGTGTCCTATTTAGTTCTAATTTGTAACATCATAACCTTTGCTTAACCTCTCATTCAGGGAAGTCTTACAGTTCCTCTTCTAGACTGAAAAATTGCATAAATATTTAAATGTTAATTCAAAGAGACTAAGAATGATGTCAAAATGTCCCTTAGAGCCAAAATTTCAGTGGATCTGGCATCGTAGAATTATGATATGACCTAAAAATCCAAAAGGTGTCAATTTTCCCCCTCTGGCCTTAAATACTGTTTGTTCATGGAAGATTTTTAAAATGCCTTAAAGGTCTGGGGCTGTTCTCCCTATAGATCTCTTATTTTAAAGACAAATGGGAAATTGTCAAATAGCTCTAAAAATTGTACAAATAATTATGGAGATGCCAGTCAAGAAAGCTGCATTTCCTTACTTCACAAAATGTGGCTTTGATAAGTCAAAAAAACTTTTCAACCTGCTTATCTTGTACATTACACCCACAAAATCCCTGAACTAATCATAGCTTATGAAACCATGTTGTCAAAATAAAAAAAAAATTATAAAGGTATATAAACTTGAGGTTAGATTAATTTCAGCAGTCATTCAAAGTAGTAATTTAAATGCTGTATTTTGAGATAAATGCTTCCATTATTAGGTAGATATCTTATTTTAGAAGAGTAGTATGAAAATTCTTGACAAGCCAAGAGATCAAATTTAAAAGTACTATATATGAGAGATTTAGATTTGGCAAGATTGCAGATTCAAAAATGAATTGACATTCCACCTGAAAATTTATTCTAATAAAAATAATATTCAACTCACCAATTTTCATCTTCCATTCTAACATTTCCTATAGTGAGAGCCTTGTGATTCTTAATATAGAGAGGTAATTACTGCTCCTTCTTCAGTTTTCAAGGGTTGTTTCTCTTCATGTTTCCTCAGGGTCCTGGATTCTTAATGATCTAATGATGATTTGCAGGCTGGAGAACTTATGGTTTCTGTACCTTATTTTCATTCTATAATCCATGCTTATTGGCACTCAGGGTGCCATGTTTTTGTGTCACTCAAAGAACTGAAGGACAGATAGCATCAATTTCCAAACAAAGTAACCATTACAGCAATGAACAACATGAGATACCACATGAATTCAATCTAAACTGGATAGCATAAACCCTATGTCCAGGTCAAAGTGTATCATCCCAGACAGTTAGGGTGGCTGATATCTCTTATGGAAAAGCCTCCATGTATACACCCAAAGAGGAAAGAAAAAGCTTAAGCACCGTGTGCTCAGGAAATGTTTTTAATGCTGAAATAAGGATTGTTAAGAGAGGTTCAGACGACATAAGGAAATGCTAAGTTAGTATCATATGGTGTAGGACTGTTGCAAAAGGATTATGAAAGTGTCTTGAGGATTCTATCAGGGTACAAATGGAACTTTAAGGTTTCAAGGGAAGTTAGCCTGGAGTGGCTAATTAACTGGAATTAAACAATACAGTTGACCAAACACAATCACCTAAATTAAACAGTGCCAGTTGCAGAGCAGGAACGTATGTGGAAAGACAAATACTGTGTCATTGATGTAGTATTGCTTATGCACTGTGGACTGAAGCTATTTTACAAATGAAGGAATGGAGACTCAAGCATATTCAAGAACACAGAGCTATTGACAGAGCAAAACTGGTCCCAGTCTTTTTGATACTAAGTCTACCTTTATTCCCACCAGAGCATTTATTCTCATTGAATTTCATAAATTCAAGAACTTTCCAAAATTCTTTGGGAGGCCGCCATAAAATTACTAGTATTTTACCTTGCCAAGCACATTAAAGCAAATACAGAAAGCCTACATAACAATAATCATCAGTTCATAAAGAAAGGACATTTTATTCTCTAAATTATAATAATTTCTTGTTTAGAAAAGTTTGCTATTTTCTTTTGTAATTTCACCACACATTGATGAAAAATCTATATCCAAATAGAATACATCCCCATTTAGGAACCTCCTGTCTGCCACAGCTGCCTCCAAGTATCAGTCCAGGATCTGTGCTGAATCAAATTCCTGGATCAGTCCAGGAATTTTATTACAGTTGGGTCACCTGCAGGTAAATTTGTGAACCACCTCCAGAAAATGTACCATATACCTTTGATCCTGAGGCATATTTAACATTTTAATTTGTTTTATTTGAGATGTAACTAAAAATTTCATTACCCATATTTAATATCATTATTTCTTTTTCTGCACTGTACCTGTATTTAATTCAACAATACATCTTATAATCATTGATATGATAGTCTTGCACAAATATTTTATGTTTTGAATATTTTTTAATGTTTATTTATTTTTGAGAGAGAGAGAGACAGAGCATGAGCGGGGAAGGGGCAGACAGAGAGGGAGACACAGAATCTGAAGCAGGCTCCAGGCTCTGAGCTGTCAGCACAGAGCCTGACATGGGACTCCAACTCACAAACTGAGATCATGACCTGAGCTGAAGTCGGAGGCTTAACCAACTGAGCCACCGAGGCACCCTTTTATTTTATTTTATTTTATTTTATTTTATTTTATTTTATTTTATTTTATTTTATTTTTAATGAATACTGTATGTTTTGAACTACTAGTATCAGTCACACACACACAAAAGATCTATTAGCAATTCTCTGTCCCCAATATCCAGTAACAGGAGAAGAATAGGCACTCAATAACTTGGAAGTGAAATGAAGAAACAAATCTCTATGCTCTCAGGATAACTTTGCAGGATTCTAATTTGGGAACCAACATCTTCTAAGAAATTGAGAAGTAACAAAAAGCAGTTTGGAGTTGAGGTTTAATTTATTCATTTTGGTCTTATCTAGGATATCAGGAAATGATGTGTTCTGGTTGATCATATATTCTGGTTAATAGATTATTATCCTATTTAATTCCATGTATATATCAGTGATTATGAAAAATTAAACCACAATAAAATATACTTTGCACAGAAATTAGGGTGAAGTAAAGTATCATCTTTTCTTTGATGACTCAAAATATACCTTAAAGCCTCACTTTTACCATTTAAAAAAAATCAAAAAGAAAGAAAGAAAGAGAAAAGGAAAGGAAAGGAAAGGAAAGGAAAGGAAAGGAAAGAAAAGAAAAGAAAAGAAAAGAAAAAAGAAAAGGAGGGAGGGAGGGAGGGAGGGAGGAAGGAAGGAAGGAAGGAAGGAAGGAAGGAAGGAAGGAAGGAAAAAAATCAAGTGCAGTAGTGGAGAGGTAAACCAAGTAATAGAACTCCTTGCTTAATAGGACATCAAATAATCTCTATTTTTTCACATTCCATGCTTTTTAATGAATAAATACAAAGTAACATTGTAATCATAAAAATTACATGATCTCAAAAATGGATTTTCTTCCAATGTTGATTTCTTCTCTACATGCTTTACAGAGACATAATGATACACCTTTATCCTATATTTTTCACTAAATATTGCATCATAAGTATTATCTACCTTTAGTGGAGAAGTCTTGACAATAGCAAATTATAAATGATTGAATGATGTTCCTCAGGTTGATTATATTTTAGTCCAACTTTTTAAAATTATTAGCCATTTTAATTGTGCTGAGATAAACATCTTATGTTGCTACATATTTTTTCAAAGCACTTACCACTCTCTCAAATTATTTGTTTGCTTAATTAAGTATTTTTGTCTTTTCCATCAGAATAGCATTCCCATGAGAGCAGGAGTTAAGTTCATCAGTGAATTCCCAAAATGTAGCACAACACCAAGATACAGCACATAAACCCAGAAACATTTGTGGGACACATGGATGAGTAAATGAATCGTTATACATATTTTTATTCACTTAGGAATAGTTTCCAAAAATTTGACATTGGCCCTTGCCAGTTTTTTTGCCTCTAGTTGTATGAGTACACTCAAGTTACAATGTCTATAGGAAAGCAGGAAGTCTGAATGGTTCTTGTAAGGCCAGTTGGAAAACTCAATGTTGCTAATGAAAGTGAGATGAGAGGGAGACAGAATGAAAGTGAGAATGGTCAAGCAGGAAGTGGATATTTAAAGAAAACTTAAGACCCTGCAGGCTCCTAGCAAAATGTAGGAGAACAAAGAGGAATAGGAATTATCAGTGAAAATGGGGTATTGAAATGGTAATTTCTGAAAGTCTAGGGGAAAAAATAGGGAGGTAGCCAAGAGCAGGAATAGAAAATTACTAGTAAATTAGCTTCAATGAACCCCCAAAACAAGCTAATTAGGAGAATCCCAATTCTTTTTTTCCCAGCAATTTTTTTAAATAAAAATCTCCCAGTGTCACCTCTGGAAATTCTAATTCAGCATGTCTGGGTTGTGACCTGGTAATTTGTATTTTGAAATTTTTTCTAGATTTAAATTAAACTCAATATAACTTATTATAGAACACAAAAGAAAAACAAATGTTAATATCTTATGGTAAGTCACATTATATCTAGACTGTGTGCATTTTTATAAATGTTGGGGAATCCTCAAAAATATTATACCTACTTCTATGTAATTCTCTCAAATACTCTCCTAGACTTTTTATTCAAACTATATTAATATCAACTCTTAGTGACCGTATAAAGGAACACTGTCAGAGAACAATTTCAGTTAGTGTTTTCTTCGGCATGTGTTTTTCTGAATTTAAGTCAAACATAATCAAGCATATTTTATTCAGTTGACAGAACTATAATGTTATTATAGTTCACTATCAATGTTTATAGAATTCTTACTTCTACATGGGACTTCTATTAAAATCAATGGGAATCACACCAATAATACCCTGGAAAAACCTGAAAAGATTAATACTCAGTGCCTGCTAGTCCAACTGCCCCAGTATTTGTTGTTTTTATTTTATTGTGTCTTCAAATTCAAATCACCTAAATTACTTAACATGAAATATGGCTTCTTTCCCAGTTCAAAGTTATTGTTAGCCATAGATTATGTTTTATTTATCTTCTCTAAAATATCTAACTGATGGGAATGTGATAGAAAAGGCTTTTCTCAAAAGATTTACAGTCCTATCTTGAAGATCTATCTATACATTTGGCTTTGCCCTGAGTAAACAAACCCCCAAATTCCTAGAACCTATAATTTTTGAAAATGAGAATCAAATTTACATAGGAATTGTTTTCCAAAGATGCTGAGGTATATGCTTGGAATTAAAGCTATAGGTTTAGCAACATTTCTGGAAATATATAAACTTCTTGCTTTAAACTATTCTTAATCATTGTCAGTCTCCGAAAGACTTTTAGGTGCTTCTTTTAGATAACTCTTTCTTTTAGATGCTTTAGGTAACTTTTACTTAGATGAGTAGAAAACATATTTAGTACTACAGAGAACAAACAGTATAAAAATTTGTAAAAAGATTTTCTCTCAAAATTAGAGAAGTTGTCTTCTATTCCTCTTTTCATTTCTTGATGGCAGAGTGACCATAATTAGGGGACTTTATGTCTCTGAGTCTCAGTCACCTCATATGTAAAATGGGTGTAATCTCATCTGCCCTACCTAGGCCATGCCAATATAATGAAGAGCAAATGAACCCCATGGATGGAAGCACAATAAAAATGTGAAGAGTTGGGTCACCTGAGTGGCTCAGTTGGTTCAGTATCAGACTCTGGATCTCAGCTTATGTCTTGATCTCAGGGTCTTGAGTTCAAACCCTGTGTTGGGCTCTGCGCTGGCCATGAAGTCTACTTAAAACAAACAAACAAACAAACAAAAAACAACAATGTAAAGAGTTACACAAAGTTAATAAATTTTATTGCTATGTTCTGTAAAGGCAAAATATATATCTGGAGTTTTATTGGATTTTTCAATATATTTTCATGGAAAATGTTTTGATAGTAGAGAGTTTCTATAAGAGATTCTGAAATAGATTAAGACTGGTAATGAAAGTGTTTCCATTAAACATGTGTAGTTCATTAAGTTATTCCACATGGTCTCCAAATCATTAGTATCTTAAATGTAGCAAAGAAGATTGTGAAACAGGGATGACAGACATAAATCTACTCCAGAGACGGGGTTACTTTCCATGGAATAAGTGTTCAGCTAATTCTTGCTATAACTACAAAACACTTCTATTTATTTGGTCTTATACCAAGATTTCCCATTCAGTTTTAAAATCTTAAAGAGTTTTCTTATAACTATAGTTTTTTTAACAGAAACACACAGTGCAAATTGACTGTTAAACATCCACATCTAGTTCATTTAGCATAGAGCACTGAATCACTGTCTTGGCAATAATGAATTTGCTTTCCACATGAAATCAAACTAATTATATTCTGGTTACTTGATTGTGAAGTCATGTGACACCACTTTTAATTTGTTTATGCCATATTACTCTTTGGTTAAGAAAAGATCTACACATACGTTGTTCAGTGGAGAAGGTCGCTGCCATTACACGCACATTAAGATACTCATGATTCAAAGATGTGGCTCCTGATGGTTTTATTTCCTCCTGTGAGCGAGGTTTGATTTGAGATGCTTATACCACTGATGCCTCTTAACTGTGTAATTCAAATAATACCTTCTGCAAAATTGTAGCAGTTTGTATGCTATAAACTTAAGTTAAACCTTGTCAATACTGTTTTCAATTCATCTAAAACAGAAGAGAAAGAGGGAAAAAGTGAATTTATCATAGCTAATATATGACATGAACATCTGCTCATAATAAGCTAGTCAAAATTAGTTTAAGTCTATCAGGCACAAGGAGAATATAAATGGCCCAAGACAAGGTATCCAGGCTGATGAAGAGACTGCTGTAAGAATAAGGCTGAGATTCTTCATTTTTTAAATTATCTGCCAACCATGGCTCTCTCCTCTCTTAAATCCTGGGTTCAGACTGTCACGAACATATTTCATATGCCTCTTCACTTCTTAGGCTGGCTACTAGACCCAGCCAAGAATTGTCACATGGATTTTTTTTCAATATTCTTCTCTCATTTACTTTCCTTCTCCATTTAACTTTTTTCCCCTTTCTCACCTAATCCTATAATCTTCTTGAACTTTACCACAGGATATTTCCTACCAATCCATCATTTTTAACAAAGAGGTAAGGCTGCCCTATCAGAAAATGACAGGTTCTCATAATTTGAGTGGACAGCTTTAGCCAAGCAAATCTGCCTGTGAACTTCCTCTGTTCATATCACTTCTTCCACTCTTCCATGACTTCTATCTTAAGGCTTCTTGAAAGCTAAATAGAAGACTTTCAAATAGCCCCATGAGATTTCAAACCCTGGCAATGCTACTTATTAAGTGTCATGACCTTGGATAAGTTGTTTAACTATTCTGAATCTTGGTTTAGTCACCTGTAAAATAGAGATAAATAACATCCACCCCATGAGATAGTGGTAAGAACTAAAAGTGATCGTGTATGTTAAAAAATAAATTAGCACAGTACAAGACACATACTATGTACTGTTTAGGTTGCTGTCTTTGAATTTGAGGCTAACACTCCTTTTTCACTTTATCACATTGTTCCAATTCTTTCCAATTAAGAATTCTAAAACATTCTTTGTAACTTAGCTCACACTTTTCATTTAAAAACTACTTCATGTGTATCAGTCAGTTTCTACTGCATAACAAATCATCCTAAAACTTAATTACCTAAAACAATAATGAATAATTCTTTCCCTGTATTTCCCATAACTTTTTACATTGGGTAGGTTGGTGTTTTGGTCTAACTTCAATAGCACAGAATGGTCTCACTGACATATTTGGGACTTCAACTGGAATGGTTGTGATAGCTTGGTGAGAACACTGGAGGTCTTTCCTTCTCCATGGTCTCCTCTTCCAGTTGGCCAGTCCACATTTCCTTACGTGATAGTAGAAAGATTCCCATCTCACAGGAAGAAAAGTCCCACTGCGTAAGTCACATTACTGATACATCTTTAAGCACAGAGTAAATATTATATATCTATATCTATATCTATATTTATATCTAGATCTAGATCTAGATCTATATATCTTTGAAGCCTGAAAACCTTGAGTTAAAATTCGTTCTGTACCACCTTATTCAAGGAATGCTCTTGAGCAAACTATTCATCCTCTGTATAAGCCATATTTTTTCCTTTTCATGTATATCAATAGTACAGGGTTAGTGTCAGAGTTAAGTAAGATAACATGCAAAATTTGATCAGTTTGTCACCTGGCAGTTGGTAAAATAAATGGTATTTTCCTTCTACAATCATCTGTCCTCTGAGCTCTTTTGTTGTTGTTTTTTGCTATTACCACCAACAAAATCGCTATCCCTCCATTATGTTACATAAAAAGCCCAAGATATCGCAAATTTCTTAACTGAGAATTAAAAATCACCTATTATCATATTCATACATTAAAATGTATATATAGAACAATGAAATCCACATTTTCACACTAAGAACAAGAAATAATATTTATTAAAACTACCTCCATTTAGTTAATATTAAATTTTCCTCTAATTATCAGCTACTATAAAGCTAGGGATCCATAGATACAAATAAAGGATTCAGAGTCACAATTAAATAAATCTAGTTTCTAGTGCCTTTAAAATAAACAAAATTTAAAAATAAACAAATGAATTAGAAAGGCAATGACCAAAATTTAAGAAATGTTTTCGTTATCAGAGTTTTTACAGACACATAAAAATCCTCACTTTAGAAACATGCAAGATGTATTTAAAAATATATAAAGCTATTTTTAATAACCTAAGATTATTAAAGTATTTTCTGTTGACAGAGGACTTCAGAACTATACAAATTAACAGCAAAGAAAATAAATGTACAAGTAAGGACAATATTAAGAGTATTTAGATATCAAAATTAAAAAGGGGGTTTAATTCTTGACAATTTCTGTAAAGTGCATGCACTTGTTTTGGCCATTACATAACAGTAATGATGCAAACCTCCGTGTATTAAACTATTTCACGTCTAAAGCCAGGATTTATCTCTTTGGGAGAACATGTGTTTCAGCCTCTACTGGAAGGAAACTTTGCCTTTTCTCTTCTTAACCAGAGATGTCTTTCTTCTTTTCCCATGTCCCTTCCCCTGCCTCAGAAGAGGAAAAACAAATCTGGTTGGTCACATCTAGGACACTGTTTCACTGCATTCACTGGTGGACAGAAACCCACAGGCGTCCTGAGAGTGGGGTTGGTAAACATTGCCAAAGCCTCTCAAGGCCATGCCGTCTCATTTTCTCTTCCTTCTCACATAGATACTTGGTCCCTCAAAGGTCTCACAGATGTAGACTCAGTAGCTAAGTGAGAAGTTGCACAAGCTAAATGATAAAGAGAAGACCGGTAGGGTCATGAATGTGAAGCAGATCCTCTGACAGAACTGAAGAAAGAGCTCAGCTTTGAGGACCAGACTGCTGGCCAGCAGACGTAAAACAGCCCTTGACATCTTGTTTGTCATTATTCCTTATGTGCATACCTTCCTCAAGAACTTCAAAAAAAGGAAATGATTGACATAGCTTCACTTGGGCATACTCTATTCCCTAGCTATAACACTGAGAACCAGCAAAATCCCTCTGGTATTTGTCAGTATGCATTGTAGACAAGATTTTGACACTTCTTTAATTAAAAATGGTGACATTAAAATACTACCAGAATATCTAAATGATAAACAAAATTTTAATTCTTCTCAAACTCCACCACACCAAATGAAAAGTAATATCAAGTAGAGAAGAATCAAAAGACCATACATTGGGATGCCTGGTGGCTCAGTCAGTTAAGCATTTGACTCTTGGCTTCGGCTCAGGTCATGACCTCAGGGTTCAAGAGCCCCACCCAGGCTCTGCATGACAGGACAGAGCCTATTTGGGATTCTCTATCTCCCTCTCTCTCCGCCCCTCCCCTTCTTGTGTTCCTGTGTTCTCTCTCTCTCTCTCTCTCTCTCTCTCTCTCTCTCAAAATAAATAAATAAACTTAAAAAAAGATCATACATAGATAAGAGCATCTGTTCTACTGTAATATTGACATAAATATAAAAGGTATCCAAAGTTTCACATTGTTGTTATGGAAATCTAGAAGAAAGTTAAAATCCCAGAGTTTCATAAAATTCCATCATTGTAACACATTTAGCCAGAAGGCAAGATTTACAGTCGGAAATGCAGAACAAATACTAACATAGAGGATGCACTAACTATGAGCCAGGCACTGCTCTAATACTTACCTGCATTGTGCCCTTTACTCCTTATAAGTTCATGAGGCTTAGAAGAGGTTTTGTGATTCACTCAAGGTTGCAAGCATAAAAGATGATCAAACCAGGAATCCAACCAGGCAGTGATCTAATTCTAGAGTCCATAATCTTTAACTTCTCTCCAGTGCTGCTTCTAATGAACAGATTTGCCCATGGAAAATACATTTTTAGTCACTGAATATGCAAGAAACTGCTATGTGCAAAGCATTCCAATAGATGCTGCATAAAATACAATGATGCATAATTTATGGTGCATGCCCTTATAGAGTTGATAACCCAGTAATGCACTAAAGTATCACAAAAAACTGACATCAAAAATGTACATACAGGGGCGCTTCGGTGGCTCAGTCTGTTAAGTGTCCAACTCTTGATCTCAGCTCAGGTCTTGTATCTCAGGGTCATGAGTTCAAGCCCTGAGTTGGACTCCACAGTGGGAGCAAAGCCTACTTTAAAAAATGTACATATATGTGGGTTTAATGTGAGTATTAATAAAGCAAGTGGTATAAGATATAGAAAAAGAGAAAAGGCTGTTGCCTACTAGGAAGGCCTTGGCTACATTCTCTTCAGCAATTTCCTTCACTGTAATAATGAAAATCTTAGATCACAAGTTAGATTTTTGTACTATACAGAAATAAATGCCATTACTTTCTCTGTTCCACAGCTGCAGAAGAATTGTCGGGAATATGCTTCATCCTGATTGAAGTTAAAAAACTAGCTAAGTCACTGCAAATTTAGATGTTTCTACATATGATGACCACATGTGTTTTGAAGTATTTATTAATCAAATGTAAATAAGTGAATAAGATCAAACCCTTCACTAGCTACTTGGCTTTGATGAATTGTCATCGCTTACTTCTGTTCTCTATAAATAGATTAGGCACAAAGACTTTAATTCAGTGTGTAATTATTCCACAGTTTCTGTGGACAAGGCATGGTAGTGGTCTGGCTGCGTGACACTAGGGCACATCCAGGTGAATAGATCAGTGACTGCCTAGGGGGAGACTATACACTCGTGTAGAAGGCTGGTGAGTAAACAGAGTCGTTTTAAACATAACCAAAAAAAGAAAAGGATTGGTCGGGGTGGGGCAGGCGGTACTCCAAATGGTTAGAACACCAGCTGCCTTTGGTCCTTTAATCTGGGCTGCAGAACTTTAGTACTTGATATTCAGAAGGTCATTCTCAGAGCTCTTTGTCCTACACACACACACACACACACACACACACACACACACACATGATATGAACTTTAATAAGCACAGCACTGATTATTTGTGTGAACAAGGAACAATAAGGATGCTATTTCATATATAATATACTAATTTGCATAATTTTCTCGGGCCAAGGAAGTCTGTTATTTTTTTAAGTTTATTTTTTTTTAATTTTTTTTTCAATGTTTATTTATTTTGGGACAGAGAGAGACAGAGCATGAACGGGGGAGGGGCAGAGAGAGAGAGACACACAGAATCGAAACAGGCTCCAGGCTCTGAGCTGTCAGCACAGAGCCCGACGCGGGGCTCGAACTCACAGACCGCGAGATCGTGACCTGGCTGAAGTCGACGCTTAACCGACTGCGCCACCCAGGCGCCCCTTAAGTTTATTTATTTTTGAGAGAGACAGAGACAGCATGAGTGGGAAGAGGGGCAGAGAGAGAGGGAGAGAGAGAATCCGATGCAGGCTCCACATTACCAGCACAGAGCCCCATGCAGGGCTCAAACTCACAAAACCATGAGATCATGACCTGAGCCGAAACCAAGAGTCGGATGCCTAACTGACTGAGCCACCCAGGCACCCCTGTTATTGTTTTTAATGCAGTGGCTTTCCAAGAGTTTGGTTTTGTGTTTGCTCTGTACCAGGAGTCACAGTCAGCAATACCATCACCTCATTAGTTCTTCCTGCTTCTCAATCATTACTTCCCACTGGTTGAAAACTTTTAACCCTTAAATTCTTTGTGATATGATGGCTTTCCATTCCAAATTCAGTCTATTGGAATGTTCCAGATATATACATCAAAATAATAACAATAACAATAAGCTCTATTAAAATAACATTATTTAAATTGTAATTCAAAGATTCTAATTTTCCAAATTTGTTCAAAAGTTGCTCTAAAAAATCAGCTGAACAAGTGTTAACAATGAAAACTAGTCCAACATGGAGGTACTCAGGAAGGCATTTCCGTATCTCTGGCAACCAAACAGTAAAGAGAGTGAGTTCAGAATCACAAAAAAACAGGACAAGTGATCACAGATGACCACACTGCTAGCATTTGTCATTTTCAAATGCTCATCTCCATGCTTCTTTCAAAGGAGTGTTAAAAGAGAAATAAATTTATCAGTAGCACTTAAGACAAGCTGTTCTCTCCTTTGTGTGGTGATAACTAGCTCAGAGTCATCAATCAATCAATCAATCAATCAGAAAAAGTGAAGAAATGATCATTGGTATTCTAGGAAGGAAATGTCGCCATACACAGGGGGAACTGGAAGCAAATTTCACAACTTTATAGACAAGCTACTCAAACTTCCCACTGAAACATATGTTGAGCCCTGGCATCTATTACCTGGGGACAAAAGGATCTGTCTTCTTTGAATTTCCTCTTATTGCTTCCATGGACCCAAAAAGAGATTGTTCTAGACTGGCAAATAGTCTGAAAACAACAGTTTTATGGCAGTGAACCACCTATCATTATAATAATTGAAGAAAAAGAATCCAAAATGATCTGATAAGACAAAATTATATATACAAAGTAGGAATGTCCAGGCTTTATTTCAATATAAATCATATGATTCATTTAAAATTTTATAACATCTCTACAACTTATTTTCTTATCCTTAGCTGAAAGAAAAAAAAAAAAACTGTGAGGCTCCTGCTTAGCTGACTGATTGCTTTAGCGCAGCTTATTAGCTGAATTTCTATAAGTAGTTTTTCTTTTTTTTCAGGAAAGAAGAAAACTTTACTTTTAAACCACATTCTCTATAGTCTAGCCAGCTGGGCTCTTGGGTAAGTTCTCTGGGCGAGGTTTAAAGAAACTCCCTCTAGCTAAGAGTAAGAATCTTTTTTTCTCTTGTTTGCAGAAATCACTGTGCTGTTAACCTCAGGCATTTCATAAGGGTAATTACTGACACCCAAACTTTGTGTGTTTGTTCAGAGACAGAAGAGGAATCCATCATATTCAATTCCTTTTCTCTGACTGACAATGCTAATATTTTTGAAAAGTATTCCTTTGGATGTTTTGCAAATAAAAAAAAAAAAAGAAGAAAATAGAAACAGGTAGCATAAAACCGAAGTATGTCTTGGGTTCAACACCAGTTTCAGGGGCAGTTAGTTACACCTTTGACTCAATCTTCATAAAGTGGGAATGGAAAAAAATTATGGAAATATTTTTTGAAACAATGTTGTTACTTAACATAAAAAGAAGAGTAGGAGCAATTTTCTGGAAATTTCAGGAAAATCTCTGGCCCAGAAGAAGCTAGTCAATATGACTTTCAGTCATCAGATAACCAGATACCTTGAAAAAGATTAACAGGAGCACAAAGGTGCGTTTTCCTTAGAGGACGAGGAAACCACGGTGTCTTTTGGCTAGACAGGCACTCTACAGGGCTCTTTTTCGATTGTCAAAGTAACACGTTCCGTTGCCTAAAGACTTCGTGGGACTGAATGAAAAGCTACAAAAAAGTAATAATAATAAATAAAAATTTTAAATTAAAATTTAGAAAAGACAAAAACACCTAAGTTCCCTAGTTTCCTAGAAACATAATGATCTATAATTAATTTTCCCGTTGGGCTTATGCTAGAAATAATTTCACTATTTAAACTTTATTTTACTATATGAAATTAATAAATCTGATCATGTATTTCACATAGGTAGAGCACTAAAAATAATATATGCATAGCATTACAGATACTTCTTTAATGAGGGAAAGACAAGCTAAAATATGACTTCCTAAGACCCTGTCTTTTCTTCTCTGGAGTTCCAAACTTGTCTTACTCTCCTTAACTAACCAGCCACCAAATATACTTTTTAACCTCAGGGAATAAACTTGTAGATTCTGTAAAAACTGCAACTATATCAGTACTTAGAAAGATTCCAAACTGGAGAATGGAAAGCAAAACAACAACAAATCCTACAGAAATCCAGCAAATCACAATCACTGTGGCTATCAAAGGAACAGAAACAAGCCTATACATCCAGGGAAAGGAAAGATACATATTTTCTATATCTATCTATCTACCTATTTGTCTATATCCAGAAAAAAAAAGATATATATACGTACATACATATATCTTATCATAGATACATGACTATCTGCAAGTAACAGAAATGTAACTTTAAAAAACAATACTATAATAAACTAAGGAAAAACTAAACCATGGCAAGTCATGGATTGTTCATGAATATGCCTGAGCCAGTACAGGCTCTAACAGGATAAAGCCTGAAGGGGATCGACACGTTCTTTGGACAGTCTCCCAGCTGACACCTTTCTTCAGTCCTTCCTTGTACGGAGACAGCTGCCCACCGACTGGGCAGAAAAATGACACCCATGTACGCTAAAAATTTCACTAAGTGCTGTTTACACTAAATAATGTCAAAGAGAAGAATTAGCCAGAGACAATTTTAAGATACCCACAAGGAACATTTTATTTAGGAAAGGAGTACCTGAGATCTAGGCCACTAATAATGAGAGTAATTAAAGTGGCGCTGAAGTTGCTGACTATCACAACAAAGTAAAGCTGTGGGCAGACTTCAAGTTTAGAGAGCTTTTGACACCAATTAAGCATTGAAAATTTCATTGTTGTTGTTTTCTTAATTTTCTTCTCTGTTTCTTAACTGAAATAAGCTTTTCCATTTGGCCTTTGTCCTAAGATAAGCTTACACTCATCTCAATACACTTAAGTCAACTAACTTCTTAGCCCTAAGACCATTTACCAACGAACGAGGGACCAAAAATGTACTGAAATGATCTGCTTGTCACAATAAATCTCCCAGTCCAAAATTCTCTTTATGATTTGTTTATGTCAGTATACAATTTCTCATACATAAAAATAAAACTGTAAGTTTATAACAAGAAGAAATACCTTGAAATGTTATAAGCAATGGATTTAATGAGATTAGAACAATTACCCTTTTGCCACAATGTAAAGACAACTGTCTCCTTTGTACAGAAGGTGCACATACTGATCAAAGCACAACTTTAAGAAGTCAAACGGGTACTTGGCAGACACGGGGATCTGAAAGATTCTTTATTTAGGTTTGCTTCTGGAAGAATAAAACAACTTCTTGGAAAAACAAACTTCCAGGTTTCCAGACAAATTACCTTCATTCTCTTCTTAGCCATAGACAAGTAGGATAAATAGGATCTTCTTGGATCTGCCGGACCCCTTACGATGACCCATATAGCGCCTACAACAGGGCTCTCAGTTTTCCCAGCAGCAGCACCACCATCGTGTGGCTACATGTAAGAAATCCAAATTTGGAGCCCCATCTAGGTGGGACTCATACATCTATGCTTCCACAAGTCCTCCAGGGACTGATGCTGTTGAAGTTTGAGACCCGCTGAACAAGGAGTAGTTTCCCATTCAAAAGCAAATGAAGGTTGTACTACAGTGCCTAGCTGAGGCAGGAGCCAAGTCACGTGAGGCTTCGCCTTTCCTCTAGTAAATGTCAGCTGGGAATTACCTTGGCTACTAATGATTATAAAATATTTTTGTATGAGTACAGGTTAATACCCCACTATTTCATTTGCCTTTGGTCTTAGGTAGCTATTTAGAGTCTTATGCCACTTACAAACTAAGCATAATTTAAAACAGCTTAAAGGAAAAGCTTCAATTCATAAATAGTATCTTACTATCTAATCTTTTTATATTTTTCTTTTAGATAAAGGGCCACAGAAATATTTTTTTTAATTTTTTTTAACGTTTATTTATTTTTGAGACAGAGAGAGACAGAGCATGAACGGGGGAGGGTCAGAGAGAGGGAGACACAGAATCGGAAACAGGCTCCAGGCTCTGAGCTGTTAGCACAGAGCCCGATGCGGGGCTCGAACTCACAGACTGCGAGATCATGACCTGAGCTGAAGTCGGCCGCTCAACAAACTGAGCCACCCAGGCGCCCCAGGGCCACAGAAATATTAAGTGTTATTACATTTAAATTAATCTCCATGCACTGAATATTCTAAATAAGAAGGTTATATAGATTTTCCCCCAAAGAAAAAGCCAGATCCAAACGATATGGCATTTTTGGCTTTAAAATTATTCCTCAGCTGGACTAGAATAGACTACTGTTTAGTTTTGTTTTGCCTTACAGATATCACCCTAATAAAACAAGAGGCCACATTGTGAGCAACATTACAAAGAAATTTTATGATTCCTAGACAGATTTTTCTTCACAGTATTTGCATAATCTTAAAATGCAAGAAATTGTTGAGGAAAACACTGGATAACAAAAGTGGTAGAGTACTCAACACATTTACAGGAATGATTTAGAGTCATTCCTATCTTAACTGTATTACAGATTTTGGATTGTAGACATAGTGCATCATAACTGAATATGCATTAAGGCCAAGATGGGAAAGATTTTCCTAGGGCAGTGCTTCTCAAAGCATCATCTTTGGGTGATGCATAGCATTTCCAGAGAAGTTGTTAAAATACTAATTCTACAGCCTGACCTAGTGTATCAGATACTCAAAGGGTGAGTTCCAACAATCTCTCCAGGGGATTCTGTGTTCACTAAAGTTTGAAAAACACTATGCCAGTGAAGTGCCTACACATGCATCTATCTTCTAAGATGTAATGTAATCTTCTTGTGAATAATGATAGCCTTTTGTAAAAAATAAACTGATTTATGCATTCATTCATCAGTCATTTATTGACTACCCACTTGGTGCCAGGGACTGTGGTAGGCATAATGAAACAGAGAAAGACAAGAAGAGAGAGAGAGAGAGAGAGAGAGAGAGAGAGAGAGAGACTGAGAAGGAGGGAGGGAGGGAAGAAGGAAGAGAGAGAGAGCCAGAGAAGGACAGAGGAAAGGAGAGAGAGGAAGGGAATAACTGAACTGGAGTGATAGCAGAGAAAGGAAGTGGATAAATTTGAAAGTATAGCCCAAGTTAATGGTATCTAATTCTTTGTCATACTAAAGAGTTTCCAGCTAACTCTAATTGAGGCAAAGTCAGAGGATAGTTTGTTTTTCCTGCCATGTATCGTCACTTAGTTAGCCACAACTTTACCACTGCTGATAGCAAAGATGAGCATGAAAATGTGTGAATAGTGCTTTTCCTAGATTCTTAGACCTGATCCATCATAATGATAAAGCAGTTCTTTATCTGAAAGCTTAGCCAATTGCTCCAAAACCAGAGAGAATCTAAGTGAGAGAGGTATGTACTCTTACTCATTTTACCAGCAAAAAAGTACCTCACCACCAGAAATTTTGGATTAAATGTTGTGTGAATGCTCCCTAAGCCTTCCAACAGGTCCCAAACAGATATTCCTTCATTTTCTGACTTTCTCCCGTTCTTCTTACTTCCTATAGTCCATTTCTTTCTTTGTACTTTTTTTAAGTTTATTTATTTATCTTGAGAGACAGAGGGTGTGTGCACACAAGCGGGTGAGGAGCAGAGAGAGGGAGAGAGAATCTCAAGCAGGCTGCACACTGTCAGCACAGAACCTCACACAGGGCTCAATGGCACAAACCGTCAGATCATGACCTGAGCTGAAACCAAGAGTCAGATGCTTGAGCAACTGAGCCACCCTGGTGTCCCAGTCCATTTCTTTCTAGTAATCCCCTGAACACATATGCCTGGTGCTTAAACCCAGAGAAATTCGGCAGACCACCTAGTGCCAGTCCAGGAGTCCATAGGACTAATGGCCATGAGAATGCCTAGGGCCTATGTTCTTTGTAATTTGCAATGTAGTGTTCAAATGTAGCCTTTCTTTACCCATCTTCAACTGTTTAGAAAAATTCTGTCACACCACAGCCTTGTTATGTTGGTGCCTGAATGGTTTCTTGTGTTTAGCAAAGCTATGACTGGTAATACTGACTTACGTAGAGGAGATCAGAGCTTGGTTCATTGCTCTGCTAACAAAAGATTACATCTTGAGAAGGATGAGACTAACAGGATTCCCCAGCAATGGTCTAGGTAAGAGATAATGGTGGCTGCAGCACCTGGGTGGCTCAGTCGGTTGAGCGTCTGACTCTTGACTTTAGCTCAGGTCATGATCTCATAGTTCATGAGTTTGAGCCCCACGTCGGGCTCTGCATTGACAGTGCAGAACATGCTTGGGATTCCCTCTCTCTCTCCCTTTCTCTCTGCCTCACTCTCAAGATAAATAAATAAACTTTAAAAGAAAGAGAGAGAGAGAGAAAGTCCCCTGGACACTCTCACTGGCCATCACCAACAAAGAGACATTGGAACGTCTCTAGAAAACCTTATTATTTTAAGTACCATACAGACATACCACATGCAGAAAGTGGGTTGAAACATTGAAAGGCAGAGGACAAAGGCAAAAAATGAGATACAAGGTCAATCTCACTGCCTCCAGACAACACATGCCACCACAGTATCTTGGAGAGATTTCTTTGCTGATTCTGAGAAATCTCTTAGTATATACAGAGCACTATCTTTCTTAACAGGAATTTTCCTCACTTATGTGGTCAAGATATTTATTTTAATAATTAATGCTATTTTGATTTGCAAATAATAATTGCTTTAGCAGCTATGCTGAAGTAATCTACTTGTACAGAAAGAGAAAATCCACTACTTTTCTGTTTGTTTGTTTTCTTTAGATTTTATGAGGGAATATGTATGTATGGCTTGTATATACTGTTACATATATCATGACTCCCTGTATGTCTAGTCCTATTTCCTCAGTAGAACCCCAGACTAGGATAATAGTATCTTTAACTTTCTATATAACATCTCTACTTAGATGTACAAGACATCTCAATCTTAATATAGCCAAAAAGACATAAACTCAAGAATAAATAAGTAAGACTTCATTATCCCTTCATATTTGCTCTTCTCCTAATTGTCCCCACTTAGCAAATGGCAGCATAAACCATGTAGTTGCTCAAATAAAAATCTAGACGTTTTCTTTAATTCTTTTTTGTTCTCTTTCTTTCCCCTTCATCTAGTCTATCAAGTTTTAAAGTACCACATTTAAAAAGATATCCCTGAAAAGGTCCAATTCCAATCCAAGTCACTGCCATCTCTCTCTGGGATTATTACAGTGGCATACTGATAGCGCCCCTCCCCCCCCCCCCAACCTTCTCTATTCTTTCTGCCTATACTCCATTCTCTACCCAGAAGCTGAAGTGGTACTTTTGAGGAAAAAAGGAAAATCACATCATGCCGCTGCCTTGCTTAAAACATCCCAATAATTTCTAAATTCACTTTGAATAACAACCAAATGTCTCTCTTTGTTTTACAAAGACCTATATAATATAGTTTCTCTCTATCCTGATGGTGCTGTCCTTCACATTCACCACACTGCCCACTTCTTACTCACTATACTCTAGCCCTGTGCTGTCCAGTGGTAGCCACTAGTTACACGTGGCTATTTCAACTTCAATTTAAAACCATTAAACTTGAATAAAATTTAAAACTCAGATCCTCATTTCCTCAAGTTACATTCCAAGTGTCTACCAGACACATGTGACTAACAGCTACCATATTGGACAGCTCAGAGATTGCTATAATTGCAGTTCTATTGCATGGTGAGACTCCAGACAAAGTAGTTCCCCTCCCCAATTTCTTGAATATGCCAGATTTATTCCCACCACAAATTCTTCATCCCTTCCCTTCTTTCTCCATGAGTTGCTCCCACCCAATCTGTGTATATAGTTCCATTTCATTTATATCTCATTGTAAATGTCATTGCTGTGAACTAAATATTTATATCCTCCCAACATTCATATATTGAAGCTCTAATCCCTAGTGTGTTGGCATTTTAAGGTGAGGCTTTTGGCCTTTGGTAATTAAGTCAGGAGAATGGAGCCCCCTCATAAAGGGATTAGTGCCATATAAAAAGAGATACCAAAGAAATGATCTCTTTCTCTTTGAGGACACAAAAGGAAGGAAACATCTGTGAACCAGGAAGAGGATTCTCAGCATATACCTAATATGCTGGCACCTTTATCTTGGATATCCCAACATCTAGAATTATGAGAAATAAATGTGTGTTGTTTAAGCCACCCAGTCTATGGTAATTTGTTACAGAGCCTAAGCTGACTAAGAAAGCCATTTTCCCAGACCACTTAGTCTATAGTCACCAGCAAGATATTCCCTTTATATGACTCAAACTTTCTCCATTGCATTTGTGGTTATGTCGTATTTCTCTTGATCATTTTTTGTTTCTTTGTTGCCTCTCTCACCAGCATGTACACTTCCTGGCACTGAGACTTCATCTGTCTGTGTTCACTGCTATATCACTTAGACTAGTGTCTGGCAAGTAATAGGCATTCAGTAAATACTTTAAAACCTTGGATTGTGACCAACGTGTTCTTCAAGTATTCCACAAGATTAGCAAACATTTCTAATAAATTTTAACTTGATAAATGAGCAATGTCTTGCAATATGAATAGTGCATGATGCCGAACGTCACATGACACAACTGACCCAGTGGTTCTTCTCTCTCTCTCTTGCTGCAAGATTGTGGGTAATCGTCTCCCATGCTCAGATACTTGGTCTCAGGCCACAGTGTCTGGCAGAAATCAGTGATTTTTCAGAACATTGGAAGGTGCACTAGTGTATTTTTTATCACTTCAAAGCACCTATGGACAGTCCTTTACCCTTCCGTACAAGAGTAAGCTTAGGAATGCTTTGCCACATTCTAAGTCAGTCTGCCTATAGACCCTTTTCTCTGCTGCCTTATTGCCAGTTACATTAAATACAGTATATGACAAGAGCTTATTAATACTGTATTGTAGTCAACATCTATGCAGGCATGTACAAAGGCCCCCGTGCAAGAAAAGATTCTACTGAGCCAATAGATTACAGTGACTCTGTTATTGATAGTGAAAGTCGTCCTACACAATAACCCTTTTCTCTCTTGTCTCACTCACACTAGCCACAAAGGTTTTCAAAGGTAAGCACAGGTAAATTTGTATATTTTTATTTATATTTTATATTTTCTTTATTATTTTGTATTGTATTACAGAATTGTAATCATTTTTATATGAATATTTTTGGGTTGTGGAACGAATCATCTGAATTTCCATTATTTCTTATGGGGAAATTCACTTTGATATACAAGTGCTTTGGATTACAAGCATGTTTCCGGAATGAATTATACTCGTAAACCAAGGTTTTACTGTACTTACAGAAAGAAGGGAGGTAAAGGAGAAAATATGCTACTATTCACAGTATATATTAATTTCAGTATATTAATATTTAGAAGAAAACTTCTCACAGAAATAAAATGTATGCACTTAACGTACACAACAATGAATTCAGTACATTCATTTTAAACTAAATTTAAAGTCGAATGCCCATTTCCTAGCTCTGCTTCTATCTTGGACGTATCACTTCTCATCTAAGGGCCCCATCTTAGTTAGAAAAGAAGGTATTCAGACTGGAGTTAAAAGATTTCTTACAGCTCTAAGCTCCATGTTCTTATGAAGATATTGAATTCAGGAGAAATATTCAATCCTTTCCAAGTTTTCTAGAAAATACCTGTTCATGTACCTTTTCTAATTCTGTGAATATTTTCTTTGAATTTTTTAATGGTGCTTTAAATTATCATCAGATTGCATGGTCTTAGGCTGCCTAGATGTTCATAAAGTAAAATTTAAAAAAAATCTCAGAATATTAGAGAAAGTTTTGCTGTAAAGAAACTGAGCTAGCCATTCAATTCAAATTTAGGAACACATCTACATAAGGGTATCAAATTAACCACAACCAAATTGATTATTAAGCAAGCGATCAGATAAAATTAAAACAACCAAGACTCTTACACCGTTTTGCTATAGGCATGTCAAGTCCTATAGATAAGGCAAAAGAGCCAGGTGAAAACAACCTTATTTGATGAAAACTCCCATTATAAGTTTCTAAGTGTGGATTTTATAAGTAAGATCTGCCTTGTACTACACCGTAGTACACATTTTGCCATAAAATATGCAAAATGTAAATTAAGTATGTATGTAGTGCATAATTTTTAAAGTCTTATAAAAAGTCTGCTTGATAAAATGAGGCTAGCATTTTGTTTGCTATGCTTACCAACATGCCATTTTCCTTCTTCGTGATAGTATATTTTTTTTATTTCGCTAAACTGAAAAGTTACTTTGATTTTCTTTCTCTTAAAATTTCAAGATTTGCTCTAAATAATAATGTAAGAGGCTCAGCAAACATAAAGCGTGGTAAGAAATGGCCATAATTATGTCTGCTTCCTATGTTACTTTTAGTACTAAAACTAACAATTTGAGTTCATTATTAGTTATCAAACTATAAAACTTTCACTACCAGAAAAAAAAAATTTTAAGTGTGGAAGCCACACCATTGTTTGATGTCTTATTGTTCAAACAGAAGACATTTGAAGCAACATAGGTTTGAAGAACATAGTTGGGGGTGCCTGGGTGGCTCAGTCGGTTAAGCATATGACTTTCACTCAGATCATGATCTCACAGTTCGTGGTTCCACCCCCGCATTGGGCTCTGTGCTGACAGCTCAGAGCCTGGAGCCTGTTTTGGATTCTGTGTATCCCTCTCTCTCTACCCCTCCCCTGCTCGCTCTCTCTCTCTCTCTCTCTCTCAAATAAATAAACATTATTTTTTTTTTTTGAAGAACACAGTCAGGCTTTAATGTGTATGGTCTTTTTTGGAGATAATGTATTAAGAGAGGCAAATTCTCCAAGGAAACTACTTAGAAGAGCACCCATGTCACAAAACACAAAAAGGGTCCACTCTGGTTAGACTCCATGCAATTCATTCATACGAAGAATTTCTTAAACAGAGGTAAGCCAAGGTTTTATCATATTCCTTCTTGTTTCATCCCCAGGACTTAAGACATCACACTAAATATTACATGAACTACAAATGTTTAAGTAATCAATATTTTTTAAAGAAATGAAGTAAAATAACACGCGATTGCCTTTTTAGGTAAAATTCCATGAGTTCAATAAAACTTGTGTCCATTCATAAAACTTCTCTTAATTTCTCATGTCCCTCTTAGGCAATTGTGAAAGAGGCTCAGTCTATTTTCAGAAAGAAACGTGGGTGGCATCCTTCAGTGCAGTGTCTTCAAATAAAACATAGTGATGAGATAAGAAATATCTTCATATCCAAACTGCTGAATAAGGGCAACCTCCAAAGGCAGGGGAAGGCCCAGACTGCCGAAGATAGCTTGTTACTGGAACATTGTAATACTTGAGATTTACTGCTTATTAAAATGCAAAAGGCCATTACTTCCCCAAGAACAAATTTTGTGAACAGAGATGAACCTAGGAAGCTTTTAGCCCATTTCCTGAATCATAAACAAAGAGCTCCATACACAGCAACTCTATGAGATGTAAAGGGGAGTGTATTATATGATCCTTATTGGATTACTCAAAGCCTCAGCGAAGCTCCCTTCAGAAGTGATATAAATCAAAGCTAACTGCTTCCATAGAAAAGCAATCAAGTTTTTAAGAGAATATCTTTGTTCCTGAGGTTGCACAGTAAGATTTAGATGCTTCTATTAGGACCTTTGCTAGGGAGCATACTTAAGTAATTATAAAAATTCAGCCTGGAAAAACACCTGGACGTAATTCCAAGAGAATTATATCTTTTGGTTTCAAGTTTTGCATACTTTATGAAAGTATGTCCCTATCCACCTTCTGAAAACACACACATACACATACACACACACATCTCCTTGAATATTGCAAATTAGTATCTTAAATGCTAAATTTTCCACACTTTAGTATTATTATCTGGTTTAAAACAAGTGCATTTTACGTGCTTCTAGAAAGAAACAACCCCCTAATAGAGCTTACATTTTGGGAAAAAAATATTAAACCAAAAGAAAACTTATCTTTTGGAATATTGGGGAAGATGTTTAAAAATGTGAAATCATTCCCTCTCCAGAATCTCGTATTAATCAACATATGGTTCCACAGACTTACTGAGAGATGTCTTTAAAATGAGACAAAACAATAGTGACATCCTGGCTAAAAATAATTTGCTGCAAGATGTAAAAGTCCTCAGGGGGTCGATGAAAAGGCTTTCATTTTCTTCTCTATCATTGCCTTGAGGTCAGATATTTAACGATGCTCCCGATTTAAAAGCACATGCAAATCTTACATTCTTTTGAAGCTGACTTTTGCCACTTAGAATAGTAACAATCATTTTCTAGAACTGCAAGTTAAAAGAATTGGTTTTATTTGTTGTTTGCTTTGAGAATCAGAGCAAATCAAAACACCTTCCTAATTTTGTCTTTTTCAGAAAATATATCTGCAAAATTAGATAGATACTTCCCCCTTTAGGAAATCTCCAGGAATGAATATCATTCAAGAAATACTTGAAAAGTATTTCTAGACCACTATTTTTGTACCTATGACTATGCTAGATTATGGAAAAAGCAAAATAACCACATGGCAAAGTTTGTGGCATCAAGGAGCCTGAGGTTTAGCAGACCAAGATAACATCTAAGAATATGAAACTAATATAAGTAATAAACATGTGTTAAATTCTATGGCAAGATTATAGGTGTCCTAAGAATTCAGAGACATGGATTATCAATGGAACTTATCAGGGTTGGAGAATCTTGTGAAGAAAATACATCCTAACTCGGGCAGAGGAATTTGGACTAGATAAATTGTTCAGGGTAATTGAAGGTTTTTAACAGGGGAGTGACAGGTAAAACCAACAGTGGAGGAAAATTTATCTTCGACTGCAGGAAAATTGTATCAGTATGCAAGAACTCTTAGATGATAGAGGAAGGTAAGCCAGCTAGAAGCCCAACACATTACCTCAGAAACAATGTGATAAAGGCCTGGGCTATGAGGTGGGTTGTGGAAGTAGGAAAGTGACATTCGGAAGAAAAACTCAATTGGTCTTTGTAACTAAGTGGAAATAGTAGAGAGGAATTGTTACTTAGAATGTATACTACAAGGGTTAACAATCAGACACTCATAAAACATAATAACCGGTCTTAGTCTGTGTTCTCCTGAAAACACAGCCTGAGACAAGGGCAAGGGATGCAAATCACTTATTTGGGAGAAATTCCCAGGAAAGAAAAGTGAGGAAGTGCAGAGAGAGGTAGGGGAAGGAGAAAAGCCACTTACAGGTACCTTTAATGCACTTTAATGAACAAATATAAGGCTCAGTCCCGATGAGGACCTTCAAAGAGACCACAACTAGCATGTTTCAGAATTGTTCCACCAGAAGCTGGGGAAGCTAGGAACTTCATCTACTTGCACACCGCTGGTTGAGGGCTGCTTCCGGTGGCATCATCTTCCCCATACTTCTGAGTTGGACCTGCGTATGGGTTAATCAGCCTCTTCTCCTCAGAGAAAGCCTTGAGCAGCAAAGCAGAGAGATTCAGGGTGCAGACCAAAAGTGCTGCACTAGCAGTGGCACTTTATAACCACAGATGCACTACAATCAGGTCGGGACACAGAATGTCACACAGCGTGCCGTTGCTATAATCACACATGCACTCAAACGTGTCAAACAAGGATACCACATAAAAGAAGCTGCAGAGAGATATGGAGCTTAGTTATTATTAACAACTCAAGTTCGGGACTCAACTTGGCTAGGAGTTCAGTGTTGTCCTCTGTGAGACATTGGATAAGTTACTTCTTCTAAACTTCCTCAGTTATGAAAAGTCAATGAGTTAATGCATGCAAAATAATTATCCCAGTGGAAAAAAAATCCCCCAAAATATTGGGTCTCAGAAATAATTTTTTAATTGGAATTCCTAGGAAATTTGCAAAACAAACGGGGAGGACAAATTAGTAGCAATTCTCAGTATAGGACACAGCAAAATTGAAATCGCATTTTGGTATGCATTTTTATTCAATGACGAGATCGCTGGTGGCCCTAATTAAGGTATTTAATAAAGCTCTGAAATAATACTAGCAAAGAATGTGCCTAAGAGCTGAATACCACCTCATCCAATTAAAATCTTCACTTTCACCAAACTATAGTAAAGAATCCTTCCACAGCCACTGCTCCTTGTCACTGATCTCTGATAAATGCTCTGGTTTCCCTACAACACTTCACAGGCAGTGCAACGGTGTTCCTTCCAAGAGGGTGAGCTGCTGTCAGCACCAACCAAGATAGTGGTTATTCTGCAAACACATGCAGTCCTCCTGACATACCTTCTCTGACTTTCAGACTTGACAGAGGTATACTGTTCAATCCAGGTGTGACAAATGCATGCCCTTAGTTCTATCATTCACACCCACCTGCATCAGATAGTGCTAAGGTAACAAATTTTAAGACCAACTAAAAAGGAATCTGTTTGCATGATCTTGGTCAATGTCCACTTCTGCCTTTATTCATTATGAGTCTCAAAGTTGGTGGGTTCTATAGAGGTACTACAATAGGTCAACAGCAGGATTCCCAGAGAAGTATGTATAGACACATAAAAAATTAGGTCCAGAACATAGACCCATAAAATTTTAAGTCTAGAAATGACCTAAGACATCCAGATTTTTCATTATAAAGAAACAGAATCAAATGTGTTAAATTATTTGCTCATGGTCATGCACAGATCCAGCACCAGATAGACTGTACTGACCCCATTCTGTATCTTCTTCTGCCCTTTAAAGTCTTATCTCCCAAGTTGAACCACAGATTTCTACAGGGCACTGGACGGCTGTAAAAGCTAGATTAAAAAGACTAACAAAATGGCAGTAATAACAATAATGTGCCAACTACTATTTTACAATTAATTGCTAAATATTAGCAGAGATGACAGATATTTCACATATTCATTCCACAACTACTTATTGTGTGCCTATTATGTCAGATGCCATGAGAAGTAGCAGTGAATAAGAAAGTTACAGTCTCTGAAATCTATTTTAATGATTATATTCATATAATGATGTAGTATTATGATTATACTCATATAACTGTGTACCATGTACAAGTCCGTGTCCTTCAGATGAGAACGTAAATGAACAAAGATCATCAGATTTGAAATTATATGCACCAATGTGTCTACTATATAGGCTTTTCCAGGCAAACCTGCATGGCCATACAATAGAGGAAATTTGATGACATGATTTTGACAATTTGGTCAATATTTAAAGTATGGGCTATCCCAAATTTGTTTTATAAAGGTTGTATAGAGCTACATTATGCCAAACAACATTTGAATTTATGGTCCTTTAGAAATTTTATTTTTGAAAAAATACAATGTTATTTTTAAGATTATTTCTGAACTTAAAGCCCTGTACAAATAAGAAAATGTTTTCTTTGGTAAAATTAAAATCTAAAGTGAAATGGGCCTATAATGGTTCTAAATATATGTCGTATTAAGAGGTTTTTAATTTTAAATCAATTACCAGTGTTTCAGTGAGCTCTTTTTCATATGTGGAAGTTGTAGAAAGATATTAGAATTTTCTTTCCTTTTGGGCAAGAGAAGTTTAATAAGAGCATTTGTTAAACACTGCAGGAAAAAAAACTAAGTCAAAAATAATTTTGACTTTTCTAAGTTCTTTTAAAATAGAAACAGTCTAGGAATCATTCGTAAGAGCAGAGTGAATAGTGTTCTGCTTCCTTTTTTTTTTGTATATTCATGATCATTTGCCTTAATGATTTTCTAAAATACAAGTGACTCATCATAAAACCTGGAAAATAATTGTTGAAACTTAGTAGATGTAAACATGCATTTCGTGTTATGTGTTGAACGCGATCAATAATCCCAACAATGTGACTTTTGAAATCTTTTTATATATTTTTAACCTATTTCAAGGTGCAATGCAACAGGCTTCTTTTGATCTTACAATGCAACCCCTGGGTATACTGAACAAGTCTTGCTGACTTGGGAGTTAATGCTTACTCTAGAGGAAGGAAGGGGTACTTTACTTATAAAAAGCCCTGAATATTCCCTACAGCTTTCCACTGGACAAAGCCAAACTATTCCATATAGCTTATCATGTAAATGCTTCCTTTGCTTTGGGATACACTAACAATAAATCTTGATTAAATATTAAAGATGAAGCAATTTATGATACTTAACCACTTCTAACCAATCAGGGCTTTTCTCAGTAAAGGTGAACCCAGACGCTTCTTTTGGAGGAAGAGGGATGGAAGTGTGTTTTATATAACAAAAAATAAATAAAAATTAAGGATTGAAAAGAATAGAGAGAGTTGGTGCATGAAATTGAAGAACTTCGTTTATTTAGTAGGAAACAGATAATAAGGGTATTTTATGAATAAATTTATGCCAACAAATTTGAGAGATAAGAGGAAGTGGTCATATTCTTTGAAAGACACAAATTATCTAAACTGATACAAGAAAAAAATAGAAAATCTATATATTTCTACATTTGTATTAAAAAATATCTTTACAATTAAAGCATTTCTAGAGGGAAAATTCCAGGGAATAAAGGTTTAAAAGGTGAATTCTATCAAGCATTTCATGAAGAAATAATACTAACACATTAACTATTTCAAAATATAAAAGGTGAAAGAATGCTTCACAAAATCAGAATCCTGGTGCCACAAACTGACAAGCACTGACATGAAAATGAACGTAGACACAAAAAATCTTGATGTAATATTAGCAAAAAAAAAAAAAATTCAGCAACATGTAAAAAGGATAGCATCACACAGCAAAGTGCGGTTAATCCCAGAAGTACAAAGTTCAATATACAAAAAAAATCAATTAATCAACTAAAATAATTTATTGCCATCACAGAATAAAGGAAAAAAATGCTCATCTCAATCAGTACAGAAAAATGACTTACCAATATACAACTCTACAGCAAAAATTAATGATTTAAAATCTCAGCAAGCCAGAAATAGAAGGAAACCTCCTCAGTAAGATGAAAGGTATCAGTGAAAATCTACAGTTGGCACCACACTTAATGGTGAAATATTGAATGTGTTCCTCATAAGATAGAGAAAAGGCAAAGATATTCACATCTACTACTTCTATGTAACAATCTACTAGAATGAGCTCACAATGCAATAAAGACCAGTAATAAAAGCATAACATTTGAAAAGGAAGAAGTAAAATTCTCTTCGTTCAGAGACAATAAGGTTGTTGACATAAAAAATTCTAAGTAATTTTTTTTTTTTTTTAGAGAGACAGAGACAGCGCAAGTGGGGGAAGAGCAGAGAGAGAAGGAAAGAGACAAATCCCAAACAGACTCTACACTGCCAGTGTAGAGCCCGATTCTCAAATCCACAAACCTGTGAGATCATGACCGAGCCAAAACCAGGAGTCAGACACTTAACCAACTGAGCCACCCAGGCGCCCCAAAGATTCTAAGTAATTTTTTAAAAAAATACTAGAACCAATAAATTTAACAAGATCACCAATATGTCAATATTTCAAAAATCAATTCTAAGGGGTACCTGGGTGGCTCAGTTGGTTAAGAGTCCAAATTTGGCTTAGGTCATGATCTCACAGTTCATGAGTTCCAGCCCTCACGTCCAGCTTTGTGCTTAACAGCTCAGAGCCTGGAGCCTGCTTTGGATTCTGTGTCTTCCACTCACGCTCTGTCTGTCTGTCTGTCTCTCTCTCTCTCTCTCTCTGAAATAAATAAACATTAAAATTTTTTTTAAAACAATTCTACTTTTAGTAGCAAACAATTGGAAAATAAAACATTAAAGACATTGTTTATAGTAACTAACAGCAAATTTACACATACACACAGGGAGAAATAAATCCAATGAAAGTTGTGCAAGACTTCAATACTACATCTATAAAACAATGATGACAAAAATAAAGATCAAAATAAATGTAGAGATATGCCATGAATCAAAAGAGTGAGTATTGTTAAGATGGCAATTCTCCCCAGTTGATCTATAGGTACATTACCATCTCAGTCGGCATCCTAGCAGATATTTTTGCATGATTGACAAGCTGTTTCTAAAGTACACGGAAATGCAAAGGATCTGGTGGGGAAAAATCAATCTTGAAAAAAAAAAGAACAAATTGGAGGATTTATACAACATAATTTCAATGCTTACTAAAACAAAGCTGTAGTGATCAAATCAGTGTGGTATTGGGATAAACAAACAAATAAAAGAAACTGAACACAAATTCCAGGGTAGACCTGGAGTTTAATGGGAAAAGAAAGCTTTTTAACAAATTAATGCTGGGAAAAATGTGAAATGATACTAAAGCTAAGCTAAAACTCTCATACCTCTGGGAAGGAAGCAAAAGAAAATACCTTCAGGACCTTGGCTATAAGTTTTTTACAGAAAATACAGAAAATCCTAACAATAAATGAAGACAATTGGTAAAATGGGATGCACCAACATTTAAAACTTCCCATCAAAGTAAAAGCCAAGTCACAGGTTAGGAAAAATATTTTCAAAACATGTATTTGGAGAAGGACTTTTATCCAGAATATATAAAGAATTTCAACAACTTAATAATAACTAAAGACAAAAAAAAAAAAGCCAGCCATCAGGGAAATGCGAATTTAAACCACAGTCAGATAACCCTATGTATATACCAGAATAGCTATTAAACCACTGAGAACACAAGATTTGTCAAGGATGAAGAGGAATGGAACTCTTTAACATTGTTGGTAGACATGAAAAATGGTGTAACCATGTTGGAAAACTATTTAGAAGTTTCTTACAAAGTTATACATGCACCTACCCTATGACTCAGTAATTTCATTGCCAGCAACTTACCCCAAAGAAATAAACCTAATATTCATAATCAACAAGACAGATAAATAATCATAGGATCTTTATTCATAAAAATTCAAATTTGTTCTGTTTTCTTAAATGTCCATCCATAAATTATGGTGTATTCACAGGACTGCTACTCAGCAATGAGAATGTGCAACTTGGTACTAACAACCACATGAATGAAGCCAGATACAAAGAGCATGTACCATATAACTTTATTTATATAAAGTTATGGGACAGCTAAGTAAACTATGGTGATAAAAATCAAAACAGTGATTGCCTCTTTGGGCTGGTTAGGTTGATTGACTAGGAAAGAGGTAAAACAAAATAGAGATTTCCTTGAGTAATGAAAATATTCTGTACCTTGACAGAGATGTGGCTTACATCGTTGTCTGTATTTGCAAAAACTTATTATATTGTATACTTAAGTTCTGTGCATTTTGCTTTATGTCAAATATATCTCAATTTTAAAAAAAGAAAAAAAATAAGCTCTGTGAAATATTAGACGTATGATTTTAATAGCTCACATCTTCTAAATATGTTAAACAAACAAAAAAGAATAGTGAATTTTATTTTCCTCCTCTAGTATGAAATATAATTGATCCTTCAATGAAACTGAGTGATCTGCCTCTAAGACTGGAAATTACTGAGAAAAGCTCTAAATTTTCTTAGTTCCTATATATATTTAATGAAATAAGCCTAGCCTAAGTTATCAGGTGAAATACATTTGGATTTGTTCTTAGTCAAACATGGTCAAATTTTCACATTATATTCTAATGCTAAACAAAAGGTTATTTCATTCTCATGCTAAATTTGATGTCAGGAAAATAGATTTTAATCATTTAAAATACAACTTGTGTACTTCCAAACTTCTTTGGTTTTCTGTTTACAAAGCATTCCTTAAACCTTGACTACATTAACTTAGCAACATCTTTTGTCTTTCAAATACTCCTTCATATCCTTTAATACTCCTTTAACAAATTGCAATTTCAAGTTTAGCCATCTTTGGACACACAAATATGATTAAGTTTCCCTTTGATTATCTACTCAGAAATGTTAATTTGAAACTTCTATTTTGTGGGCTTTCATTCCCAAAGTCAGAGGCCATTTATTCATTCAATGCTGCTTTCTTTCTATTCCATATTCCAAGGTGTCTGAGGCTGGTGATGAGACCTTTTAATATAGAACTAAGATTTTCCCGTCTGTATAACAGGAACAAATTAGGGCATTCATCTAAAAAAAGCAAAGTACTTGAATAGTGCAATCTCTGATGAAGAATGGGCAAAAAGGGTACTTGAGTCCTCTAAATTAGAGCATTAGTTATTGTCCTTTAGAAAGAAAAAAAATCAGAAGAACATTAGACTGAACTAAATTGAACAGAAAAGCCAATAGTGAAGAATAAACTGAAAGGTGCTCAAATCAGGAGAGTGAAGGTGAATGCTGAGAACATAACAAGTTTCAAAGGTAGGATGTTAACACCCAGGGATCTGAATCACATGACCCACTGTACTCAGTCATGTCTAATCTAAGCTTCAGAGTTGCTCAAGATAGAAAAGCAGTGTTCTCAATTCAGGCTGCAGATGCCCAAGAGAAGCTGTTGATGTCAGATGTTAAAGTGGGAGTTAGGGCCAAGACCTTAAGCAAAATGAAGTAAAAAGTGAGAAAATTATCTGGATAATTCAAGTTTAAAAGAAGTTTTACATAAGGTGGCTATAAATTCAGGCAAAGGCGTATTTTTGGCTTATAATTAAAAAAAAAGGAGCTGTCAGCTTTTCCTCTATGAAATGAGGCAGATTAGAGGATTTGTGAGTCCCTTCTAATTACTAGAATCTATGTTTATTGCCTCAATTATCTGAATATTTCAAGCAAAGCTATTTGGGGCTTGGAATATTCATATAATTACCACAATTTTTAATTTAACTTTGCATGTGTGGACACAATCTTAATGGTGACTTGTATTCCATTTGGGAACTCTTTTTAGTTTGGTGGGAATGCCCCCAGTGAATACTCTCTGTGGAAACCCGAGGCTATGATGCATTTATAGGGTTGGGCTAGCATGAAAACACAGAGGCTTGAATTCTATATGTTTTCTATGTAATGAAGAGTTAAGAGCTTAGGTGCCAAGATTTTTATTTTAAAATTCAAATATTTCTCACTTTCTAAAGTACCTACCAAACTGAGGTTTTGAACGTCAAGTAGCTTGGTTGAACAGATAAACAATAGAAACTTTCCATTTCTGGATGAAATTAAGCCTTTCTTTAATAATTCAGAGAATTATGTATCTCAAATCCAAAACTAACATAGAAGCATAAATATTATGATTATGTATTTAATAAAAGTAATTTATTTTCAGAACACTGTAATTCCAGATTAAATACAGAAAACACACAAAACCAAGAAGAGACACCATAAATCTTTTTTTAGCCAAGTGCATAGTAATCACTACTTTTAAATGTATTTCTTTGTAAAAGCAGAAAAATAAAATCAAAATGAGGTCCCTTAATAAGATGGCTGTATAATTACAAGTAGTTCAGAGTGATGCTAGAAGTATCTCTTTCAATTACCAAAGGAAACTTCTTTAAGTTGGGGATTCAACTTTATTCTTCTCTGAATCTCCCATAGCACCTTCCTCACAGAAAGTGTTCAATGAATGAGTCCTTATCTGAATAGAAAAGGGAGCATATTCTCACTAGCAAAAGAGACACTTAGCAGGTTGTTCAAACATACTCTCCAAGGAATAACAGAGTTCACATTAACGATTCAGACTCCAGGGTCCTCCCCAGACCGTCTGAATCAGAACTTGCAGAAAGGAGCCAAGGAATCCATTTAAAAAGCACTCTCTATGATTCTTATGATCAAGCAAGTTAGAAATAGTGCAGTGTGAGATTAAACTGGAGACATACAAAAGAGGGTTCTGCCAAATTTCAAGGTCTTGGCTTGACAATTTCACTTGTTAAGGTCTCCATAATTTGGTATTGGCTTAACTTGCCACATTATCTCCCTTGATTCTCTGACATTTTGTAAAAGTCAGGCTGGTCTACTCACGGAAAGCCTAGTGGGTAGGAGTATGGCATAACCATAAATATACTGGGGTTTGAACATGCTGGTTTATTCTAGTGAGTCTGGCATCATTGTAACCTAGCTTGTTTCTATACACATGGGTTTGGTTCTGGTTAATAGCTAGGTCATCCACCCTGCACTTGATGCTATAACTGGGTGAAAACATCCTGGTTCTCATTGCAACGAAGACAACTAATCTAGACTTGCCCTGCTGCCTGAAGTCAAGCCAACTGCTGACTGTCCCTCCACTTCATTTCTTCCTCCTGATGTGAGGCATAACTGCATCACACACTTAGAATGGTGAATGCTTACTCTGCCAATGGTCATATTAAGTGACAACCTTCTAGTTTTCCTGAAATTGTAAATATGATACAAATAAAGGACCTCATTGTTATCTCCCAGTTCTACAGAGACATGTCACCTTAGCACTATAGCACCAATTTCTGACTTCCTACCCTTGGCACCATTCAGATGCCTGGATGCCAGACTCAGGATGACCATGTAGCTGTGACACAAAAAGCATTAATTGCTCCAAGAAACCCCAAAATCCCCAAGGCCACAGCCGGTATCTTTAATTTATGTAATGGATATGACATGTCTCCCATAATATTTTGTACTTTAACTGATGTGACTTCTTATTTAAGTCTCACAATATTGGAATTACTAATGTCTGCCATGAACAGAAAATTTCAACCCAGATGGCTCTGAAAAAGAAATCCAGCACGAAAACCACACATCTAATCACATACCAACTGGACAAAAGTTAAGACAAAACTTTTATTTGAATAGATAACCCTTTGTGAGTCATAAGCAGATATGTTTGGGCAAGAAAGTAATTAAACTTCCCTGAGATCCAGTAAAATGAGAATAATAATACTAACATGGTTGTTTTGAATATAGTCCTTGGAGTAGATATTAGCACATATTAGGAAATCTGTAATTGTTAGTGTTTTTCTTTCTTTTCCTACATTTCCTGAATATGCCTTTCTTATTTCCCATTTTTGAAGATTTTCTCATACTAAGCTCACTTCCATCAAGCCTATTCAATCAATTCAGCCCTCAAGATCCAATTAAAATCCCATAGCACAACCCCTCTGCATTTTTCTACTCACCCTGTGCCACAAGAATCTTTTAATATGCTAGAATTCATATAATGTTAATGTTAGAAAATAAATTAGACTTTGGGGTGCCTAGGTGGCCGAGTCAGTTAAGCATCTGACTTTTGGCTCAGGTTGTGATCTCACAGTTCGTGGGTTTGAGCCCACATCAGGTTCTGTGCTGACAGCTCAGAGCCTGGAGTCTGCTTTGGATTTTGTGTCTCCCCCTCTCTCTGACCCTCTCCCACTCACACTCCCCCACTCACACCCACCCCCACTCACACTGAGCCTGGGTGGCTCGGTCAGTTAAGCATGCAGCTTAGGCTCAGGTCATAATCTTGCAGTTCGTGGGTTCAGGCCGCACATGGGGCTCTGTGCCGACAGCCCAGAGCCTGGATTCTGCTTCAGATTCTGTCTCCCTCTCTCTCTGCCCGTTCCCACGCTCTCTCTCAAAAATAATAAACGTTAAAAAAAATTAAAAATAAATAAATAAATAGAAAAAAAATAAATTAGGCTTTAATCAAATATTGATGTACATTTTTTCTCCAACATATTGCATGTATACATTTATTTGACTGATTGAGCTTATAAGGGAAGGGGCAATACCATATGCTTCTGGATATCACCCAAAGGCAGTTACTGTGAGGTATGCAAAGCAGGAAAATGAAATAAGAAGTAAACACTGTTACCCTTCCCCCTTCTTACTAGGAATGGAAACATGGTTGGAAAAGAGGAATTTCTTTTTATCCGACTCAGATACTTCCTTGTGAATGTACCAAAGAGCAGCTCTAAATTCTTTAGCATCATTGTCAACATTGAAAAGATCACCGTGTGCTTTTTTTTTTAAATTTTTTTAACGTTTATTTATTTTTGAGACAGAGCATGAATGGGGGAGGGTCAGAGAGAGGGAGACACAGAATCTGAAACAGGCTCCAGGCTCTGAGCCCTCTGCACAGAGCCCGACGCGGGGCTCGAACTCACGGACCACGAGATAGTGACCTGAGCGAAGTCTGCCGCTCAACCGACTGAGCCACCCAGGCGCCCCTATGGTGTGCTTTTAAAAATTATGGGGAGCCACCCAGGCGCCCCTATGGTGTGCTTTTAAAAATTATGGGGAGCCACCCAGGCGCCCCTATGGTGTGCTTTTAAAAATTATGGGGAGCCACCCAGGCGCCCCTATGGTGTGCTTTTAAAAATTATGGGGAGCCACCCAGGCGCCCCTATGGTGTGCTTTTAAAAATTATGGGGAGCCACCCAGGCGCCCCTATGGTGTGCTTTTAAAAATTATGGGGCGCTTGGGTGGCTCAGTCGGTTGAGCGGCCGACTTCGGCTCAGGTCACGATCTCGCGGTCCGTGAGTTCGAGCCCCGCGTCGGGCTCTGTGCAGACGGCTCAGAGCCTGGAGCCTGTTTCAGATTCTGTGTCTCCCTCTCTCTGACCCTCCCCCGTTCATGCTCTGTCTCAAAAATAAATAAACGTTAAAAAAATTAAAAAAAAAAAAAAGAGAAAAAAAAATTAGCACTAGACTGCTGGTAGGAGTAGAGGCTGATGCACCCTTCCAATAGGGAAATGAAGCAATGTATACAAAAAGTTTTATATGTGTACATCTTCTTTGATCCAGCAATCTCTTGAGAAATTTCTTGAGTAAATTTCTTGAGAAATTTACCCAAAGGAAAAATAACATCTGTGTTTAAAAAACAATGTCCATGACAGTTTCATTTAAAATGGGAAAAATATGGAGAGAGCCTAAAATATCCTCAATATGGAATTAGTTAAATGAAATACCATGCCTCCATTTAAAATAATGTCAAAAAAGAAATACTCAATGACATAGAAAATATTTATAGTATGTAATTAGTGTAATAGCCAGGTTATGTTAAAATACTATATGATTCTCTAAATTTTTGTAAAAATATAAATTTATCCCTGTTCATGGGAAGTAGATGGAATGGCTATCTGAAGATGACAACCACTGGTTTGAATAATTATGGATGGAAATTTCTTCTTTGTGATATTCTGCATATTTCAAAATTCTACATATTTTTACTTGTTATATTGACATCAAGATATCTTAAAAATAGGGGAGCCTGGGTGGCTCAGTCGGTTAAGCATCTGACTTCAGGTCAGGTCATGATCTCACAGTCCATGAGTTTGAGCTCCGCATCAGGCTCTGTGCTGACAGCTCAGAGCCTGGAGCCTGCTTTGGATTCTGTGTCTCCCTCCCTCTCTGCCCCTCCCCTGCTCATGCTCTGTCTCTGTCTCAAAAAGAAATAAAAACATTAAAAAAAATTTTTTAAGATATTTTAAAAATAAATTTCAGTGAAGAAAATATGTCAACTATAGAAGTAAACCCTTTCTATATCTCTAGTTCCATAGCTCTCTCATTAGCAATATTATTTGGCATGATCAAAATAGTGAAATAAAATTGACACAATTCAGATATTGAATTGATTTAAATGTAATTTTAAAATGTTTCAATAATGGCATTAGTCTCCTTTAATGGAATCATTTAACATATGTCTAGAAAAAGTGACAGAAAAGAGAAAAATTAAAGTTAAATCAAGAAATATATAAAAAAGTTCCAAAAGAAGAGTACGGTATTTCTCTATCTAAACTGTTACTTGGGAAATTAAAGACTGAAGATTCCCACATGGGAATTGATTTAAGATAGTAGAAAGTCATAGCATTGTGATTAACATACTGTCAGCCCTTTTTTCCTGTTCTGTTGATACTCTTAGTTTTATGAGCTAGATAGATAAAAAGTCAAAGCAAATAGGATGAGACACATTAGTAGACACAATAAAAAATGTAGTTTATGTTAATATTTACATCAATCCACTTGTCTTAACACATTAATGAAATGAAAGCATATAACAAATAGAAAAAATGTATTTTATTTCTTTAATACCTAGTTGTGTGGTCTATTCTTCTTGAAAGTCTAATAAATTCTAATCGTTGACTTTGAACACACAATGTCTCCCATTTTTTATAGGGGAAAGCAGTGGAGCCAAGGTTGCCTAAACAGATAGGTAGAGGCTGCTACACAGTGGAGTTTTTATTGGTGTTGCAAAAAAAACCAGAAGCCTAGAAAGATCAAGCCAACAGAAAACTGACTATGAATATACAGCCATAGGGCTTCAATGATTAGGAAAGAAGCTCAAACAGAGAGGCAAATGTATTCTTCTGAGAGAACTCACACTCTCTCCAGATGTTGCTGAGTCATAGAACTGGCGTGCAGTTCTATGAATATCTGAGGTCATTCTAACAAGATCCTGGAGGACATTACAGTGATCCACGAAGAATCCAGACAGTCTCTTTTGGTACATTTACCAGGCATGGATGTACTCTTCCAAAAGCAAGAATAAATAAAGAGAAATTAAATTCACCCACAAATGAGTGAAAATTTTTATACAAATAAAAAACATAGGAAAAAAGGGGGAAAGTATAGCACTAACAAGAAAGAGAATCTCCTTTTAGAAAATATTTACTAAGGAAGCAAATTTCAGATAGCATCTGTTCAGGCTCTTTTAAATTCAAGAAAATATTTGCTCTCTGAAACAAAGACGAACTATAAAATATGAAAAGACAACTAGCTGAAGGGCAAAGGAATTTTTTGAACAAAACTGAATGAAATGTGGTAATAACATAAGAAAACTAATGATGCCAAGCAGAATTAAAAATTGCAAAAGTTATTGAAAGAGAAAAGTGAATTGAATTGAACAAAACTTAAGAGTGTAAAAGAAACCTTATTAATTTATCAGTTACATTTTTTGTGCCAGGCAATATATTATATGACTTCCCTGTATGAATTATCCTGTTAATATTGACAACTTTAAAGGAAAGTACTATTATTATGTCTAATAATAATGATAAAAACCAAAGCTTAGGAAAAAATGCCAGAACATATAATAGTCTGGCATTTACAGAGTTTTTCCTTCTACTAATACATAGAAATGCCTAATAGAAGGGGCACCTGGGTAGCTCAGTCGGTTAAGAAGCCAACTTTGGCTCAGGTCATGATCTCACAGTCTATGATTTCAAGTCCCAGATCGGGCTCTGTGCTGACAGATCCAAGCCTGGAGCTACTTCAGATTCTGCATCTCCCTATCTCTCTCTCCCACTGCCCCGCTCTCGCGTGCTCGCTCTCTCAAAAATAAATAAACATTATTTTTAAAAAAAGGAAATACTTAATAGAAAAGAAACTTTTGAAAGAAATAAAGGTAAATACCTAGGAGTCAGCAATGAGAACAGAAATAAGGTAGAAGATGTATTATGTGATAATGCCACAGGAGTCTAAGTGAGTCTCCACACAGACAGTAGGCTGAGCACTGGTATCTTGAGATCCAACAACCAATCAAAGGACAGGAGACATAGACTGTGGAAGTATGTATCAAGGTGCTGTGATTAAGTATCATATACAAAGCATAGTACTGTATTGACCAACCTAGGGAAAATGTTCTGGAAGTTGGCAAGACTATGTATGGAAAGTAAAAACAAATAAACAAACAAAACCTCTAAGAAATATAACCCATAGAAAGGCCAAATGTGACTGTGGGATCTGTACTGTACAGAACTACAACATAAGAAATTATGATAAAAATTTGATTGGGACTTTTGAATACCATAAATCTCCATCAGTATCCAATAAAAAAACTTCTCTGTGAGGCCATCTTATACTCACGCCTCACAAGATAACTCTACATGTTCACCAGAAAAAATACAGGATTCCTAGTTTTATATGTGAATTTTAAATGAACAATGGGTAAATATATTCTGAATATTGCATGTTAAAACAGAAAACCAAGATAAAGACAAATTTATATGTGACATACTTATACTTTATCTGGGCTTTTGGTTTAGCATTTGCTAAATGTTAGAAACCTATCAAAGGTGGGAAACATTCTGAAAATAGTTCTCTCTCTGTCTCTCTCTCTCTCTCTCACACACACACACACACACACACACACACACACACACACAAAGAGAAAGAAAAACAAACCACATGATACAGCTGAACATAAACAAGGGGAAAAGCACAGAGAAAACCCAAATTGCCAGTATTAAAATGAATGAGTAATAATGACATATTATAGTTTTATGCAAATTAAATTAAAAACTTAGATGAAATAAATCATGTTCTGCTAGAAACAATTTACCAAATTGACATCAAAGGAAATGAAAAGTATGAATATCCTTATACTAATTAAAGAAATTCAATTTGTAATTTAAAAAAAACTTTCCTAAAAGTAAACTTCAAGCCCAAATAATTTCATTGATAACTTCTTTATTAAGAATAATCAAAGAATTATGAGAAAGAAATTGTTCTCAACATGTTCTAGTCCTGATATCGACAGCTAACATGTACATTACAAGAAAAGAAAGTTAAATGCTCAGCAGTGGTTTACAAAATCAATCAAGAAATAGATAAGTGATAATATAATAAGAGTGGGATTTACCCCTGGAATGAAGATTGGTTCAACCTTTGAAAATCAATGTAATTCTTCATTATTTAAGAAAATAGGGGCGCCTGGGTGCCTCAGTGGGTTAAGTGGCCGACTTCGGCTCAGGTCATGATCTCACGGTCCATGAGTTCGAGCCCCATGTCGGGCTCTGTGCTGACAGCTCAGAGCCTGAAGCCTGTTTCAATTCTGTGTCTCCCTCTCTCTGACCCTCCCCTGTTCATGCTCTGTCTCTCCCTGTCTCAAAAATAAATAAAACGTTAAAAAAATTTTTTTGAAAAAAGAAAATAATCAAGGGGCTCCTGGGTGCCTCAGTTGGTTAAGTGTCCAACTCTTGATTTCGGCTCAGGTCGTGATCACACAGTTTGTGGGATAGAGCCTCATATTGGGCTCTGCACTGACAGCATGGAGCCTGCTTGGGTTTCTCTCTCTTCCTCTCTCTCTGCTCCTCCCCTGCTTGTGCGTGCTCTCTCTCTTTCTCTAAATAAATAAATACACTTTAAAATAATAATAATAAAGAATAGCAATCACACTATCATCTCTACAGATGCAGAAAAAACATTTGACAAATTTAACACCAATTAGCTGCAGTTAGCTTCATATTAATATTTACATCTTGAATATTTCTATCCTACATTTGAGGACAAAACAAAGTATGCATTCCCACCACATCTATTTAACGCTGTAGAGGTCAGAGTTATTGCAATAAGGCAACAAAAAGAAACAAAAGGCATAAAAATATTAGAAAGGAAAAATTGATTTTTTTAAACAATTAGGATTTTTCAGCTTGTTACTGACAAATTAATACACAATATAAAGATACTATTTGGCAATATGGAAGTAACTATGAGAAAAACTAAAGTTAACAAAACTGGCCACAATGATTCTGTTTGAAGATTGGGATCTGGAGACAAAAGAGGTAGAATAGATTTTGTTTTTCATTATAACCCATTATGTAGCTGTTGATTATTAACACATTTTCTTTCATTTGGAGACAATCTTCCTTGGGTCACTCATGTTTCAACTAATCTTTCAAGCAAGCATTGACTGAGCTTTGTTCCAAACTATCCTTTAAAAGATGTTTGTATAACAAATAGCCTTGGAATATAGATAGTATCTCCCCTTTAAAGGGCAGGTTTGCTTACTGCCAGGGAAAATATAATGTCTCCGTTCACAGCAAGGGGCAAGCTCACTTATTGCCCATCATAAAAGATTCGTATTCCCTACACTCAGATTTCTTTTCCTGTAATACAACCAATAGCATACATAGGTATCATCTCCCTCTCTTTGTGTTGCCCTAAGGGCATTGAAGATTACCTGCCTGGAACAAAAATAATGCTGCTACCCTGACCACTACTGTTGCTATGAGCAATATATTGTTCTTCATCTCTGACCCAGAGGTCTTCCACGAACATCCATGAAACTAGGGTGGACTAACTTGTTAGCTTGTAAATAGGGAATAATATCAAGGTCTTCACTGTCTTTTGCATTCTTATAACACTTTTGTGAACATTTTATACATTTTAAACCATAAAGGTAAAAAGTAAAAAGGTAAAATGTGAGCATTTATTTATTTGGTTTGGAGGAAGTAGATATCATGGATAAAAAAAACAAAGGAAAAAGCAAATTGAAAATAGATTGATTTGACTGATAATATTTTGTTTATTTTCTTTTTTTATTTTTTAAAATTTACATCCAAATTAGTTACCACATAGCAAAACAATGATTTAAGGAGTAGATTCCTTAATGCCCCTTACCCATTTAGCCCATGCCCCCTCCCACAACCCCTCCAGCAACTCTCAGTTTGTTCTCCGTATTTATGAGTCTCTTCTGTTTTGTCCCCCTCCCTGTTTTTATATGACTGATAATATTTTTAATTCATCTACATTATCAAAGACATCCACAAAATTAAGAAACTTGAGACTATATCAGGGGAAAAAGTTTTTCTCT